>NC_080541.1:131178463-131542838 GCF_028640845.1 Ahaetulla prasina | reverse complement strand
GGCAGCATATATTTATGAGGTGGAGGTTGCTCAAAGAAATGTGCAGGCAGATGACACGATGCTTATTTCTTTCCTTTCAGCAGTTCCCTCCTCACAGCTGCTCCTTGACCCATGAAGCTTCTCCATTTGAGCAAGAATGAAGAGGGGGGAGAAAAAGCTTGAGAATTGCTCCCAATGCATATTCATTTCCCTGTCATGCTTTTTACTTAGTCTAATTTCTGAAGACAGTTTAACAACTATGTCACTTACAACCATTAAACTAGAAATATCTGTTTTCTTTAGTCAAATAATTTTTTTCTCTGTTGCACAGATTATATATATGTATGTATGTACGTGCGTGCGTGTGTGTGTGTGTGTGTGTGTGTGTGTGTGTGTGTGTGTGTATATATATAAGCATTTTCTTATACACAGAAATACTTTGTCAATGTAAATCACCTTAACAGCTAAACATAAAAACATTTAAAACATTGCAGTCAAATACTCTTTGAGTCAGGCTGGAGTAGATACAGTAGCCTAACACTTTTGGGCTTGATAAACTGTGTGACCAAAGAGTGAAGGAGAGAGCTCCTGATTGTGGAGATAGTCTTAGACTTAGAGCAGGGGTGTCAAGCTCACATCATCATGGCATCAAACAAACAAACAAACAAATACAAAATTATGTCATATGTTATATTACACGGACAAACAACATAGTCTAATTTGGATGTATACAAGGACATGCCGAAAGAAACAAATCTTGTGAGTTTGCCAGATGTATGGCATAGCTATTACAGCATCTGGTAGTCCTGCTAGAAATATTTCAAAACCTCCTCCCAGAGGGGACCAACAGAAACAGACCATGAAGTGGGTGTGTGGGGTCTCTAACAATGCTCTGAGCTCTAAGCACATAGTGCTTATAAGCTGTATCCTTAATAACCGGAAATGAGCTTCCTGCAATCTGCTTGGCTGTGCTTACCACTCTCTGAATGGACTTTCTCTCTGGGGCACAGCAGCTACCAAACCAAACAGTGATGCAGTTTGTTAAAATGCTCACAATCATGCCTTTGTAAAAAGGGGCCAGGAAGGAAGGAGAAAGATGTGCTCTCCTCATCCAACAAAGGAAATGCAGATGCTTATCTGCATGCTTCACTTAGAATGATGTGAGGAGAGATCAGTTCAGATTGTTAGTTATCTGGACCCCTAGATACTTAATACTGTTGACAACCTCTACAGCTTCATCCTTGATACTGAGTGAATTATGACAATGCCGGTTCTTTTTAAATCTACGATGATCTCCTTTGTTTTATTAACATATAGAAACAGGTTACTTTTATTGCACCAGTCCAAGCCAAGGGCAAAACTTAGACTTCTACCTGGAAATCCCTCCCCACCACTCTCTTGCTTAGCTTTGGCTGCTGCAGTAACAGCAGCAGCAGTAGCAACAACCAGAGCCTCAGTACTAGTCTGGCAGTCCAAGAGCACAATCTCTACATGATACAGTTTGTGATAGAAAAGAGGTTGTTTCTTTGCTTGGCCAGCAGTGCATTATACTCTGATCTGTGATTCCTAAATAAACCAATGGAAGGTAAGGTGATAGACTGATGTCCGTTTGAGACAACCACTACCAAGATCTGGCTAGATTTGGCATTGGTTATCCAGCAGTATGACCTCTTATTCATTCATCAGCATTCCAAGTGAGAAGGTGTTTTCCAAGATTATATGATACAATGATATGTGGAACATTTTTTAACAATGAACCTCCTTTTGCTGAACTTATCTGACTTGCCACTGGTGGATAATTGTAGCCTGGTTCTTTCACTGTCAACAGCTTGTCTACTGTCCAAATATAGTCAATGATGAGAGGCAAGTGTCTAATATTCTAGATCATAATAAGGATCAAATCATATTGAAAAGAGCCCTTGATTCTTGCCTTTTGAGAGATACTCCCTGGAGGAAGCCATCCCTATGTCCTTTTGGTTCAATTGGCTGTCTCTATCAAGCCTGGAATAAGCACTGAAAGAGAAACACTCTGGAAGAGACCCCATGTAAGTTTATCTGATCCTTGGATCATCCATTCACTCAAAAGATTTGTACTCTCCCTCAACCCTGCTGTTATGTCATGCCTCTCTTCATGCATGTATAGCCAAGGATGGCTATGGGCCATGTCCCGCACTCAGCTGAGTCAAGCAGAATGCACTCCTTGGAGCTCACATACACATATGTTTATAAAGTTGGATAATACGTGGGTGGATTAAGACATGCAGCCTTCAAAAGAGAAGTAGGTATATGTTTGTACATGTATATGCGCATGCACATGCTTCTACATATATATAAAATGATGTAAATGTTAGTAGCTTATGCTACTAAGGTATCTCTGTTCTGTATGGTCTTTTATAATCTTGGTAGAGATTGTCCCAGTGGACACAAACCATACCCACAGGTTATTCAAAACTTCCTACAGCAACTGTGCCATGTTTGTGGCTGAGGTAGTCCTATTTCCTCTCAATCTCAGATCCGTTTACCACATGAGTTTGTAAAAGAACCATAAAGGTAGGGGAAAAAACCTGCATGCACCATGTGATGATGTGAGCAGGGTGTTTTCTCCTGCCAAGTGAATTAATCTGAAGAAGGTGGACCATTGAAGAAAGTCATAGGGAACTCAGGACTGACTAAGTATCCCCAAAACTTTAACCAAAGATTATCTACTATTGACCTCATCCCATTCCTAAGATGCCTATAAGGGGCATGCATAAGAGCACAATAGTGCCTACCGTTCCCTTTAATTGTATCCAATTTGAATGGTTATTTCATGCTTATACTTATATATACTGTTGTGTTTGACAAATAAATAAATAAATAAAAATAAATTCCAACCAGTTTTCAGACATTAACAAATCAGTGAAAGGAACTAGACTGTTTTTTCCCCCCACCAACTCCTTTCAAATTTAAGCAGTTCTGACAAAGCTTGCACTAAAATGCTTCCTAATTTCCCCTCTAGTTAAGCAGTATTAGATCTGTAACACACTTGGATAGGAAACCATTCAAAAACCTCAGGGCTATAGATTAGATGAAGTAGTTGAAGAAACATGCTGGAAGAAGGCAATGACAAGCCTCTTCTGTATTGTTGCCAAGGAAACCATAGGAGTAAATCCATGAAATCACCATGAATAAAGCTTATCTTGAAGAAGACTTAGTACTTTATAAACAGAGTGATTTCTTCTTACTTCTTACTTTTGTTTAAAAAAAGAAATCTAAACCCACAAATGCATTTGCAAGCACATGAGATTACCAATACAGTAATATCTTTTGTTTTGTTTTGTTATATGATTATATGGTGCATATAGATTATATGATTCATATAGATCATATGATTCATATAGATCATATGATTCATATTTGCTTGATACAGGACAGTGGCTTATATTCTTGTTCATTCAGTGCTTGGAAGGATGGATGGACAGATAGGTAAAATATTGGGGGGAAATATAAACCAAGTAGACAAATTGAAAGATCATCTCACTTGTATGGATTTCTCAGAAATCTTCCATAAATTTAAAATGGTACCTTTTACAGACTTCTTTGTGTGATTTAGAACTAAAAGCAAAGAAAAAAATGGCTTCCTCTTCTAAAATAATTAATAAGCACACCCAAAGATTGATTGAGTCCTCACCTTTATGTAACCACCCATCTCACAGAAAGTAAACCGATAATTTCCTCCCTTTCCCATCACTCTAACACTTATTCCTCTATTTCTTCCTAAACTTTGCAAACCATATAAATCATGAGCAGAGCAAATCAAGTTCAAAATTGGCCACACATAACATGTCAAGAAGAAGCAGAGTTGTGTCACTTTGTTTCCTCAGAGACCATGTCATGACTTTATAATGCCACATTTTGATGGGAAAACAAATTTATACAAGCCCTGGGAGGCTATTTTCCTGTTCCCGGAATGATGAGGTCGCATTATTCATATGAAAATCACTGAAAAATACCGTGGATATGAAAACCTATCATCTCCTGTCAAACTACCAGCCTTATTGTTTAAAACCCAAGGATGATGCTGTGATGGGATAAAGTCAGCTGAAGAGTTTAATATAAAAATACCACTATGAAAACATTGATGCCACCCCTACTGTTTTTTATTGCTTAAGGAAGCCACCAGAGTGTCATTGGTTTAATGACAGACATATATATTAGGCTTGAATGAAGTCTCAAACAGATGTCTTGTTTCATTTGAGTCTCCAGTGAAACATCCCTTTGATTCAGCTCTGCAAACCTGTGTCGGGAAAGCACAACATCTTGTTTTTCCATCTCATGATGCTACTTCACTTCGGCAATTATGCTCAAAGTGCTCTGCAAAGTAAATTGGTGCCACATAAATCTAACACTTATAAGGCTGATTAATTGATTGATTATGAGCCACCCAGTTATTTTTGACACCACATAGACAGGTTTTCTCCATGATGATCTATCCCTATCCTGTTCATACACTTGTTGCTACTATAATTGAGTCCATCTACCTTCTACTAATCTTCCTCATCTTCTCTTTCCTTCCATTCTTTCCAACATTAAAGTTTTCTCTAGAAGTTAGCTAGGTCCACATACTGTGTCTAAAGTAGGATAATCTGATGGAAAGTTTTTTATCTTCTGGTGAAGAAAAGGAACATATGGGGATCAGCAACAACAGACATAGCTATGTCAGTCTCTTCCAATGTAAATGCCATCCCTATGTGCTAGACTTCATTTCCCACAATTCCTAGTTGGCACAGATGGAGAATAGATTGGGGAAATCCAAGGCATGTGGTTTTTATCAAACTCCAGAATCACTAACAGTCATGTCTCAACACAGGGAACGCTTCCCACTTTGTTTTCTGGCCATCTACTCTGAGTAATTGGGTTTAATTTCTATTTTAATGTTACTTGGTTCCCCAGTTAATAGGGAAATTGTCTAAAACTGATGACCTTAAGTTACCTGGAATACTACTTTTGGGGTTTCCCCATTTTAGCTATGCAAATTTGCAATAGAAATGGCTAAGTAGAAGGCAATCTTGTTTAATGCTTCTCTGTTTGCGGTAGCTCTGTTTGTAACACTTGGCTAGACTTAATGCCAAAATTCATCTACAGTTTCCCCTACTGTTTTCATTCCGTCTGATGAGAGACCGCTTACTTTAGAAATTACTTCCAAGAAAAAAAGTCTCATGGGCAGATTGTGGCTTTTCTGTCTTATTTAGTTACAAAATTTTCATTGAATGTACTGCACTTGAATGTCCCATCTTTGTAGTACAATATTTTTACCTACAATATGAATTTCCCAGGTTTTTATCAGTAGCAGTGATCCTGTTATAACCAAGGAATAAGTGTTTGTGTATGTGTGTGGCTTTGAGAAATTTTTCGATATTTTCTATCATTCTTACAGATATTCAAATAAATTGTTTGCCCATTGTACCACTCCATCATTTCAGTACATGATTTGAAAAAGCCATTAGTCCCTATAACTGCAGTTCACTAGTGAAATATCTTGACATATAATTTTTAGTGACAGAGAGAGAGAGAATGGTAAGGAATATGTGCTTAGTATGAACCCCACTTCTAGCTGCCAAAATCCTAATAGAAATGTCATATTATCACAAATAAAACCCTTTGCCATTAAAGCTATAGCTTTCCATGATTAAAATAATCCTAAATCCATTTATTTATCCCTCTTAAAATGTTTAATACTATCAAAACTGACACCAACCACAGCTTTAAAAAAACTCAAAGGAATAGTGCAAGATTGGAAGATGTGGGGAGACCTGACCCACAAAATCACCAAGAGTCAGACTCAGTTGAATGTATATCATCATCATCATCATCATCATCATCATCATCATCATGTTTAAATTTATTTATTTTTATATATTTATTTATTTTGTCACACAGTATATATAAGCATGAAATAATTATACAATATATAAGCATATATATGAGTATGTAATAACTATATTAATTGGATATAACAAAAGGAAACAATAGGACAGGAATGGTAGGCATGCTTGTGCTCTTATGCATGCCCCTTACAGACCTCTTAGGAATGGGGTAAGGTCAATAGCAGACAGTTTTTGGTTGAAGCTTTTGGGATTTTGGGAAGAGGCCACAGAATCAGGTAGTTTATTCCAAGCATTAACAACTCTGTTACTGAAGTCATATTTTCTGCAATCAAGATTGGAGCAGTTAACATTAAGCTTAAATCTATTGTGTGCTCATGTATTGTTGCAATTGAAGCTGAAGTAGTCTTCGACAGAAAGGACATTGAAATGTCCTTCCTGTTGAAGAACTTCTGTTCTTCTTATAATTTAGACAGATTTAATTAGGGTACGGTCAAGGCCATAATATACAATTTAGGAGGTGTTTTTTTTAAAAAAAATAATTTTAAAAATAGTGTTGGTAGACATTCATTTTTCATTAAAAAAAACTTTGGAACTGTATTTGTGCTTTTGAGATAGGCAGCATTCTAATCATTTGATTTGTTTGCTTAGTAGTAATAGCCACTTAACTGAATGGAGCTTCTTGCCATGTTTAATATTGCACTTCAAGAAAGAAAGAAAGAAAGAAAGAAAGAAAGAAAGAAAGAAAGAAAGAAAGAAAGAAAGAAAGAAAGAAAGAAAGAATATTAAGAGCAGTAATTATACTATAGCTGAATCATTTTGATGTACAAATACAAAATTATTAAAATTTGCAATTTATAAAAGTGTTTCTCCACATTAAAAAAAATCATTATGAAATCAATGGAGAAAAACTTGTACCAATATTATTCTGCCTTTGTGAAACCAAACAGTGCAATATTGAGATTTTTGTTAGGGTTAGAATTAAGATATTTAGAGTATACTCTACATTGCTCTGGCTCTGAGCAATAACTTGTTTCAGTACCAATTATTCTTGATATAAATATTTACTTGAATTCTGTTTATTGACCAACAGGCATAGATTTTTTTCTCTTTATTTGGCCATATATTTTCTTTACACATCTATTGAGAAAAGCTATCTAGTTTTCAATTATTAAGATTGGGTTTAAAATACTTTACTTACTGTCCGTATTTTATTCCAGTATTACTCTACCATGCCTTAGGGAATTCCATTTATAAAAATGGACATCAAATTATAATATTACAACATAAATAGCTATAAGAAAATTTGAAATATTTGTGATAACACAGATAAAGAATGTATTTACCATATGCACCTGATATTTCAGGGTTTAATCATTGCCATGTAGTCAAAATAAATATTTCCCATACTTTCTCTGTTCATTTATTTAGCAATTTTATATTGCTGCTCATACAAAATGTAACTTGAGGCAGCATGAAATATAAAAAAAAAACAATAAAACCTCTAACACACTGAAACAGAAACACAGAATGGGGACAAAAAACAGAAACACCCAAGTGAAAGAACAATAATAAAATCCTCAAAGTTCAATGAAAGCTTGAGAATTCATGAAAACTTCATTTGATTGCCAATAAGCTACTGAGATCAACATTCTAATCACAGCCACATCTCTTTTAAAAGCAGACATTGGCAGATTAATTGTGACATCACTTCTATATTGCCTTATCATTCAGTGCATGGAAGATGACAGATTGCCTTTCCTTTACTTTCAGGTGCAGATGGTTTACAAGGGTATATTAAGGAGTTGGGGTCATTAATGATTACTTAATTTATTTTGAGTTTTTCCATTGTGAAACAAGAAGATAAGTCTTTATGTGTTGCTGGATTCTTCATTAAATCAAGAACTAAGGATAGGGTGGCTGTGCAGGATTTGTTCTAATTTGTATTGCTTTTTCTGGAAAAAAAATGAAAGAATACCTATGTTACTTTAGAGTCACCTTAGGGACCATGAATCCATTGCTCACCTGCTGCCAGTCAAATTATTTTTTCATTGACAAGACTGCTTTTAGTGATATGGAAATTCTGCCCATGAATGACAAACTTTTCCTAGAACTAAAATCCTAAAATTAAAAAAAAAACCCTAAAAACTAAAATCACAAACATGACAAACTTCTCCTAAAACTAAAATCCTACGGCATCTCTGGATCCTTCCACAACTGGATATCAGTGTTCCTGTCAAACAGACAACAACTGGTCAAAATAGGCAGTGCCCTATCAAATCCTGTTCCTGTCAATAGCGGTGTTCCCCAAGGCAGCGTTCTTGGACCAACACTCTTCATATTATACATTAACGAACTCTGTGACTATATAACAAGCAATTGTGTTCTCTTCGCTGACGATGTTAAACTATTCAACACTACCAACAATACAGCTACCCTTCAAAAAGACCTTGACTTTGTGTCGGAACGGTCAAAAACTTGGCAACTCCAAATCTCAACCAGCAAATGCTCAGTCTTACACATTGGAAAAAAGAATCTGAACACTAAATACAAGCTTGATGGTCATTACCTTACAGATGGCCCCCACCCTGTTAAAGACCTTGGAGTTTTCATATCAAATGATCTAAGTGCTAAAACCCACTGCAACTACATCACAAAAAAGGCTTTAAGAGTTGTAAACTTAATCTTGTGTAGCTTCTTCTCCAGAACACTATACTACTAACCAGAGCATATAAAATATTTGCTAGACCAATTCTAGAATACAGCTCGCCTGTCTGGAACCCACACCTCATTTCGGACATTAATACAATTGAGCGTGTCCAGAAATATTTTACAAGAAGAGTTTTCCACTCGTCTGATTACAACAAAATACCTTATGCCACCAGACTTGAAAGCCTGGGTTTAGAAAATTTAGAACTCCACTGCCTTCGACATGACCTGAGCTTAACTCATAGAATCATCTGTTACAACATCCTTCCTGTTGAAGACTACTTCAGCTTCAATCACAACAATACACAAGCACACAATAGATTTAAGCTTAATGTGAACCGCTCCAAACTTGATTGCAGAAAATATGACTTCAGAAACAGAGTTGTTAATGCCTGGAATGCACTACCAGACTCTGTGGTCTCTTCCCAAAATCCCTAAAGCTTTAACCAAAAACTATCTACTATTGACCTCACCCCATTCCTAAGAGGTCTGTAAGGGGCATGCATAAGAGCACCAACGTGCCTACCGTTCCTGTCCTAATGTTCCCTTTAATTGTATACAATTTCATATAGTTATTACATACTTATGGTTATATATATGCTTATATATCATATAGTTATTTCATGCTTATGCTTATATATAATGTTGTGACAAATAAAATAAATAAATAAATAAATAAATAAATAAATATAAAATGACAGTTGGTTTTATGAATCACCTATTGTGGACCAAGTGGCTTGATCATTTCTAATGGTGCTTGGGGTTTTATTCAATCCTGTCCCAAATTAATAAACTTGGCTGCTTTTACATTGAGCTTTGAAATATTTCCTTTTATAGAAATGATGCCTCTATCATCTATTATTTTTCATTTAGAAGTCTTCATACACAATCAGGTTTCATAACTTTAATGGTACTTTTTTGGTTATCAATTGAACTGGGAAATCTATTTGAATGGGAAAAGGTATTATATGCTTTGCACTACTTGATAAAGGTTTTCTTTGTTATAGTTATCACCAGATAACTATAAACTATGTTTTCTCACTTCTCCCAGTATTGAAGTAAATATCTGAAGAAAAGAAAAATAACAGAGTGCACATTTCATTTTAAATTTTGACTGGAAAAAAAATTGTGGAACACTTTTTTTTTTACACTCACAGATTAAAATGGAAATGGATGGTTTTCCCCCACTCTTCTTTTAGTAAGATTTTTTTCCCCCAAGAAATAATAATGACATAAATGGGTAAAATTAACCATAACATCTAACTTGCAATAAGAACTAGCAGTAAAATTAAATATTAAAAGAGTTTCCTATAATATATCTCCAAAGTAACGTATCGCAAAAAGAGTCATTAAGCTGCTTTGGAACAGTCTCTATCTAGCCTAATCAAGTAAATATTCCATTTCAAATAAGCAGGTAGGGAAGAAAAATTAATTCTTTATATGTTTGCAAGGTACTAATGTAGCATAAAGAATGGTGTCTATGGAAAGATGGCCTTGGAAAAATTCTTACATATTACAATTTGGGGGCATTTATTTAGAAGGCAGCAAAGGTGTTTAATCAAAGAGGTAGGCATTTATTGTTTCGATATTACCATATATACTCGAGTATAAGCCGAGTTTTTCAGCACGTTTTTTGTGCTGAAAAACGTCCCCTCGGCTTATACTCGAGTATATACGGCTTATACTCGAGTTTTTTTTTTTTTTCTTTTTTTCACATTATACCGGCCGGCGCGAACTTGGCGGGCTTTTGCTTTAGCGCGGGGAAGCCCTGCCGGTGCAGTGAGAGGGCGGGGCGGGGGAGCCGCCAGCCTTCTCGGCCGAGGGAGGGAGGGTTTCGCCGACCGGTAGGTGCCTCATTTCCCACCCTCGGCTTATACTCGAGTCCCCAGTTTACCCCAGTTTTTTTGGGGTAAAATTGGGGACCTCGGCTTATACTCGGATCGGCTTATATTCGAGTATATACGGTATCTGATTTAATAGAAAAAAATATCTTTGGAGCTTTCATTTAACAGGAAGTTGGACTTTGCAGATTGGCCCTTATCCTAGAAATAAAGAAATTTCTTTTACACAGAACATTAAAAATAAAAAATTGAAAGAAACCAGAAGTCCACAATCTGTATTTTTTACATCAATAATTTATTACAAGCAAAGACACTACATCGGCTTTTCAGTTGTTTTTTCTTCTGTAGATTTTTATAAAATAGAATAGAATAGAATAAAAAATTTTATTGGCCAAGTGTGATTGGACACAAAAGGAATTTGTCTTGGTGCATATGCTCTCAGTGTACATAAAAGAAAAGATACGTTCATCAAGGTACAACATTTACAACACAAATGATGGTCAATATATTAATATAAATCATAAGGATTGCCAGCAACAAAGTTACAGTCATACAGTCATAAGTGGAAAGAAATTGGTGATGGGAACGATGAGAAGATTAATAGTAGTGCAGATTTAGTAAATAGTTTGACAGTGTTGAGGGAATTATTTGTTTAGCAGAGTGATGACCTTCGGGGGAAAACTGTTCTTGTGTCTAGTTGTTCTGTTGTGCAGTGCTCTATAGCGTCGTTTTGAGGGTAGGAGTTGAAACAGTTTATGTCCTGGATGTGAGGGATCTGTAAATATTTTCACGGCCATCTTCTTGATTCGTGCAATATGCAGGTCCTCAATGGAAGGCAGGTTGGTAGCAATTATTTTTTCTGTAGTTCTAATTATCCTCTGAAGTCTGTGTCTTTCTTGTTGGGTTGCAGATTGTTCAAAGATGCAGCAATGCAGAAATGATATGGAAGTTGTTTTAGGTATTTTATAAAATGGATGGGTAGGAGATGAGCCTGAATGGCTTCCCAACTGATTACTGTTCAAGGACAGCTTTATTTAGATAGAATATTGCATTATTATACTTGGTAACCACTTCATTTGTTCTTCCATGTACTTCTTCAAAAAGAAATTCATATGACACACAGATCAAAGAGCTAATCTGTATTGCAGGATTAGAATTTACGTCTTCCTGGAGCTCTGCACATGATCACTCAGCTGCCTGTCATTTCCACTGCAGGACTAAAACTGACCTTTTCCTGGTAGAAGAAAAATGCCTAGTAAAGAAATAAAGATTGCCCTTTCTTGGTTATTGGTTCAATATCACAAAACCAACTGTTGTGCCTATTTTAGGAGTAGAACTCACCTCTATCTGTGGAACTAGCCAAAATCACTTAGAATGCTGTCATTCGTATTGAGTAAGGCGAATTTACCTTTTCCTGAGGCTCTACACATGATCACTCAGCTGCCTGTTATCTGTACAGAAGTTGTAAAATTCACCTTTTCCAGGTGTTCAGCCGAAAGTCACTCAGCCACTGTATTGGGTTTTGTAGAAGAAAAATGCCTAATGAAGGAATAAAGATTGCCCTTTCTTGGTTATTGGTTCAACATCACAAAACCAACTGTTGTGCCTATTTTAGGAGTAGAACTCACCTCTATCTGTGGAACTAGCCAAGATCGTTAAATATGCTGTCATCCGTATTGAGGAAGGAGAACTTACCTCTTCTTGGCGGTCTACACACAATCACTCAGCTTCCTGTATTTCCACTGCAGGCCTAAATCTCACCTTTTCCTGGTGATTAGTTCAAAGTCACTCAGTCACTGTCATGGTTTTTGCATAAGTAAAAGAAAAAACCATAATGAAGGAAAAAACATTGCCCTTTCTTGGTTATAGATCCATCATCACTAATTCACTTCTTCTGCATGTGGTAGGAGTAGAACTCACCTTTTCCTGGGGAACTATCCAACATCCCTGAGTATTTATTTATTATTTATTTATTTATAATTTAGATTTTTATACAGCCCTTCTCATGAAGGACTCAGGGCGGTTTACAGCCAAATAAAACAACGATAAAAATTTAAAACCAGCTATAAAAGACTAATTTAAATTGGCCGATAATTCTAAAAATCCAAAAAACCCCTTTAAAAACTATTTAAAATTTTTAGCAGTATGCTGTCATCCGTATTGCAACTTACCTCTTCCTGGCGCTCTGCACAAGATTACTCAGCTGCCTACCATCTCCACTGCAGGACTAAACTCACCTTTTCCTGGTGATCAGCTCAAAGACAAACAGCCACTATCATGCATTTTAAAGAAGTAGAAGAAAAATGCCTAATGAAGGAATAAAAATTGCCCTTTCTTGGGTATTGATCCAACATCACTAATTCACTTCCTATTCATGTGGTAGGAGTAGAACTCACCTTATTCTGGGGAACTAGCCAAGGTTGCTGAGAATGCTGTCATCCGAATTGCAGGAAGAGAACTTACCCCTTCCTAGTACTCTACACACGATCACTCAGCTCCCTGTTGTCTCCACTCCAGTTGTAAAACTCACCTTTTCCTGGTGCTCAACTGAAAGCCACTCAGCCAATGTCATCAGTTTTGCAGAAGAAGAAGAAAAATGCCTAATGAAGGAATAAAAAATTCCCTTTGTTGGTTATTGGCCCAAAATCACTAATTCACTTCCTCTGCATGTGGTAGGAGTAGAACTCACCTTTTCCTGGGGAACTATCCAAGATCTTTGAGTATGCTGTCATCCGTATTGCAGGTAGAGAACTTACCTCTTCCTGGCGCTCTACACACGATCACTCGGCTACCTGTCAACTCCACTGCAGTTGTAAAACTCATCTTTTCCTTGTGCTCAGCCAAAATCACTCAACCACTGTCCGGAGTTTTGCAGAAGTAGAAGAAAATACCTAATGAAGGAATAAAATTACACTTTCTTGGTTATTGGTCCAACATCACTAATTCACTTCCTCTGCATGTGGTAGGAGTAGAACTCACCTTTTCCTGGGGAACATCCAAGATCGCTGAGAATACTGGCATCTGGATTGCAGGAGAGAACTTACCTCTTCCTGGCGCTCTACAGACGATCACTCAGCTGCCTGTCATATCCACTGCAGAGTAAAACTCACCTTTTCCTATTGCTCAGGTGAAAGTCACTCAGCCACTGTCCGAGTTGAACAGAAGTAGAAGAAAATACCTAATGAAGGAATAAAATTACACTTTCTTGGTTATTGGTCCAACATCACTAATTCACTTCCTCTGCATGTGGTAGAGTAGAACTCACCTTTTCTGGGAACTAGCCAAGATCGCTGAGAATACTTTCATCTGGATTGCAGGAGGAGAACTTACCTCTCCTGGCGCTCTACACGATCACTCAGCTGCCTGTCATCTCCACTGCAGAGTAAAACTCACCTTTTCCTGTGCTCAGGTGAAATCACTCAGCCACTGTCCGAGTTGAACAGAAGTAGAAGAAAATACCTAATGAAGGAATAAAATTGTCACTTTCTTGGTTATTGGTCCAACATCATTAAACCAATGGTTCTGCCTATTTTAGGAGTAGAACTCACCTTTTCCTGGGGAACATCCAAGATCGCTGAGAATACTTTCATCTGATTGCAGGAGAGAACTTACCTCTTCCTGGCGCTCTACACACGATCACTCAGCTGCCTGTCATCTCCACTGCAGTTGTAAAACTCACCTTTTCCTGTGCTCAGCCAAAGTCACTCAACCACTGTCCGAGTTGCAGAAGTAGAAGAAAATACCTAATGAAGGAATAAAATTGCCCTTTCTTGGTTATTGGTTCAACATCATTAAACCAATTTCTGCCTATTTTAGGAGTAGAACTCACCTTTTCTGGGAACTAGCCAAGATCGCTGAGAATACTTCATCCATATTGCAGGAGGAGAACTTACCTCTTCCTGGCGCTCTACAGACGATCACTCAGCTGCCTGTTGTCTCCACTGCAGAGTAAAACTCACCTTTTCCTATTGATCAGCCCAAAATCACTCAACCACTGTCCGAGTTGAACAGAAGTAGAAGAAAATACCTAATGAAGGAATAAAATTACACTTTCTTGGTTACTGGTCCAACATCACTAATTCACTTCTTCTGCATGTGGTAGGAGTAGAACTCACCTTTTCTGGGAACGATCCAAGATCGCTGAGAATACTGCATCTGGATTGCAGGAAGGAGAACTTACCTCTTCCTGGCACTCTACACACGATCACTCAGCTGCCTGTGGTCTCCACTGCAGGAGTAAAACTCACCTCTTCCTGGTGCTCAACTGAAAGTCACTCAGCCACTGTCCGGAGTTTTGCAGAAGTAGAAGAAAATACCTAATGAAGGAATAAAATTACACTTTCTTGGTTATTGGTCCAACATCACTAAACCACTTCCTCTGCATGTGGTAGGAGTAGAACTCACCTTTTCCTGGGGAACGATCCAAGATCGCTGAGAATGCTGTCATCTGGATTGCAGGAGAGAACTTACCTCTTCCTGGCGCTCTACAGACGATCACTCAGCTGCCTGTTATCTCCACTGCAGAGTAAAACTCACCTTTTCCTATTGATCAGCCCAAAATCACTCAGCCACTGTCCGGGTTTTGCAGAAGTAGAAGAAAATACCTAATGAAGGAATAAAATTGCCCTTTCTTGGTTATTGGTTCAACATCATTAAACCAATTTCACTTCCTCTGCATTTAGGAGTAGAACTCACCTTTTCTGGGAACATCCAAGATCGCTGAGAATGCTGTCATCTGGATTGCAGGAAGAGAACTTACCTCTTCCTGGCGCTCTACAGACGATCACTCAGCTGCCTGTTGTCTCCACTGCAGAGTAAAACTCACCTTTTCCTGGTGCTCAGCCCAAAATCACTCAGCCACTGTCCGGGTTTTGCAGAAGAAGTAGAAAAATACCTAATGAAGGAATAAAATTGTCACTTTCTTGGTTATTGGTTCAACATCATTAAACCAATTTCACTTCCTATTCATGTGGTAGGAGTAGAACTCACCTTTTCCTGGGGAACGATCCAAGATCGCTGAGAATACTGTCATCTGGATTGCAGGAGAGAACTTACCTCTTCCTGGCGCTCTACAGACGATCACTCAGCTGCCTGTTGTCTCCACTGCAGAAGTAAAACTCACCTCTTCCTTGTGCTCAGCCAAAATCACTCAACCACTGTCCGGAGTTGAACAGAAGTAGAAGAAAATACCTAATGAAGGAATAAAATTACACTTTCTTGGTTATTGGTTCAACATCATTAAACCAATTTCTGCCTATTTTAGGAGTAGAACTCACCTTTTCTGGGAACTAGCCAAGATCGCTGAGAATACTTCATCTGGATTGCAAGAAGAGAACTTTCCTCCTCCTGGCGCTCTACAGACGATCACTCAGCTGCTAGTTGGCTCCACTACAGAAGTAATACTCACCTTTTCCTATTGATCAACCCAAAATCACTCAACCACTGTCCGGAGTTGAACAGAAGTAGAAGAAAGATAGCTAATGAAGGAATAAAAATTACACTTTCTTGGTTACTGGTCCAAGATCACTATTTCACTTCCTCTGCATTTAGGAGTAGAACTCACCTTTTCTGGGAACATCCAAGATCGCTGAGAATACTTTCATCTGATTGCAGGAGGAGAACTTACCTCTCCTGGCGCTCTACAGACGATCACTCAGCTGCCTGTTCTCCACTGCAGGAGTAAAACTCACCTTTTCCTATTGATCAGCCCAAAATCACTCAACCACTGTCCGGGTTTTGAACAGAAGTAGAAGAAAGATACCTAATCAAGGAATAAAAATTACACTTTCTTCGTTACTGGTCCAAGATCATTAAACCAATTTCTGCCTAATTTAGGAGTAGAACTCACCTTTTCCGGGGGAACGATCCAAGATCACTGAGAATACTGGCATCTGGATTGCAGAGGAGAACTTACCTCCTCCTGGCGCTCTACAGACGATCACTCAGCTGCCTGTTGTATCCACTGCAGAAGTAAAACTCACCTTTTCCTATTGATCAGCCCAAAATCACTCAACCACTGTCCGGAGTTGAACAGAAGTAGAAGAAAAATACCTAATGAAGGAATAAAAATTACACTTTCTTGGTTACTGGTCCAAGATCACTATTTCACTTCCTCTGCATGTGGTAGGAGCAGAACTCACCTTTTCCTGGGGAACGATCCAAGATCGCTGACAATACCGGCATCTGGATTGCAGGAGGAGAACTTACCTCTTCCTGGCGCTCTACAGATGATTACTCAGCTGCCTGTCATATCCACTGCAGGAGTAAAACTCACCTCTCCCTTGTGCTCAGGTGAACTCACTCAGCCACTTTCTGAAGTTTTGCAGAAAAAGAAGAAAAATACCTAATGAAGAAATAAAAATTGTCAGTTCTTCGTTATTAGTTCAACATCATTAAACCAATGGTTCTGCCTAATTTAGGAGTAGAACTCACCTTTTCTTGGGGAACGATACAAGATCGCTAGAAATTCTTTCATCCGTATTGCAAGAAGAGAACTTACCTCCTCCTGGCGCTCTACAGACGATCACTCAGCTGCTTGTTGGCTCCACTGCAGAAGTAATACTCACCTTTTCGTATTGATCAACCCAAAATCACTCAACCACTGTCCGGAGTTGAACAGAAGTAGAAGAAAGATAGCTAATGAAGGAATAAAAATTACACTTTCTTGGTTACTGGTCCAAGATCACTATTTCACTTCCTCTGTATGTGGTAGGAGCAGAACTCACCTTTTCCTGGGGAACGATCCAGGATCGCTGAGAATACCGGCATCTGGATTGCAGGAGGGGAACTTACCTCCTCCTGGCGCTCTACAGACGATCACTCAGCTGCTTGTTGGCTCCACTACAGAAGTAAAACTCACCTCTTCCTTGTGCTCAGGTGAAAATCACTCAGCCACTGTCCGGGTTTTGCAGAAGAAGAAGAAAATACCTAATGAAGGAATAAAATTGTCACTTTCTTGGTTATTGGTTCAACATCACTAAACCAATGGTTCTGCCTAATTTAGAGTAGAACTCACCTTTTCCTGGGGAACTAGCCAAGATCGCTGAGAATTCTTTCATCTGATTGCAGGAAGAGAACTTACCTTTTCCTGGCGCTCTACAGACGATCACTCAGCTGCCTGTTGTCTCCACTGCAGAGTAAAACTCACCTTTTCCTATTGATCAGGTGAAATCACTCAGCCACTGTCCGAGTTGCAGAAAAAGAAGAAAAATACCAAATGAAGGAATAAAAATTACACTTTCTTGGCTATTGATCCAACAACAGTATTTCACTTCTTCTACGTGTAGTAGGAGTAGAACTCACCTTTTCCTGGGGAACTACACAAGATTACAGACAATGCTGTCATCAGTTTCAAAAGAAGAGAACTTACCTCTTCCTGGCGCTCTACAGACGATCTCTCAGCTGCCTGTTGTCTCCACTGCAGAAGTAAAACTCACCTTTTCCTATTGATCAGCCCAAAATCACTCAACCACTGTCATGGGTTTTGCAGAAGAAGAAGAAGAAAATACCTAATGAAGGAATAAAATTGCACTTTCTTGGTTATTGGTTCAACATCACAAAACCAACTTTCTGCCTATTTTAGGAGTAGAACTCACCTTATTCTGGGCAACTAGCCAAGGTTGTTGAGAATGCTGTCATCCGAATTGCAGGAGGAGAACTTACGTTTTCCTGGTGCTCTACACATGATCACTCAGCTGCCTTCCATCTCCACTGCAGAACTAAAATTCACTTTTCCTGTGCTCAGGTGAAATCACTCAACCACTGTCATGGGTTTTGCAGAAGTAGAAGAAAATACCTAATGAAGGAATAAAATTGCCCTTTCTTGGTTATTAGTTCAACATCATTAAACCAATGGTTCTGCCTATTTTAGGAGCAGAACTCACCTCTATCTGTGGAACGATCCAAGATCGCTGAGAATTCTTTCATCTGGATTGCAGGAGAACTTACCTCTTCCTGGCGCTCTACAGACGATCACTCAGCTGCCTGTTGTCTCCACTGCAGGTAAAACTCACCTTTTCCTTGTGCTCAGGTGAAATCACTCAGCCACTGTCCGGTTTTGCAGAAGTAGAAGAAAATACCTAATGAAGGAATAAAATTACACTTTCTTGGTTACTGGTTCAACATCATTAAACCAATTTCTGCCTAATTTAGGAGTAGAACTCACCTTTTCTGGGAACGATCCAAGATCGCTGAGAATACTTCATCTGATTGCAGGAAGAGAACTTACCTCTTCCTGGCGCTCTACAGACGATCACTCAGCTGCCTGTTGTCTCCACTGCAGGTAAAACTCACCTTTTCCTTGTGCTCAGGTGAAATCACTCAGCCACTGTCCGAGTTTTGCAGAAGTAGAAGAAAATACCTAATGAAGGAATAAAATTGCCCTTTCTTGGTTACTGGTTCAACATCACTAATTCACTTCCTCTGCATGTGGTAGGAGTAGAACTCACCTTTTCCTGGGGAACGATCCAAGACCGCTAGGAATTCTTTCATCTGTATTGCAAGAAGAGAACTTACCTCCTCCTGGCGGTCTACAGACGATCACTCAGCTGCCTGTTGTCTCCACTGCAGAAGTAATACTCACCTATTCCTATTGATCAGCCCAAAATCACTCAATCACTGTCCGGAGTTGAACAGAAGTAGAAGAAAAATACCTAATGAAGGAATAAAAATTACACTTTCTTGGTTACTGGTCCAACATCACTATTTCACTTCCTCTACATGTGGTAGGAGTAGAACTCACCTTTTCCTGGGGAACGATCCAAGACAGCTGAGAATACTGGCATCTGGATTGGAGGAGGAGAACTTACCTCTTCCTGGCGCTCTACAGACGATCACTCACCTGCCTGTTATATCCACTGCAGGAGTAAAACTCACCTCTTCCTTGTGCTCAGGTGAAAGTCACTCAGCCACTGTCCGGGGTTTTGCAGAAGTACAATAAAAAATCCTAAAGAAGGAATAAAAATTGTCAGTTCTTCGTTATCAGTTCAACATCATTAAACCAATGGTTCTGCCTAATTTAGGAGTAGAACTCACCTTTTCCTGGGGAACGATCCAAGATCACTGAGAATACTGGCATCTGTATTGCAAGAAGAGAACTTACCTCCTCCTGGCGGTCTACAGACGATCACTCAGCTGCCTGTTGTCTCCACTGCAGAAGTAATACTCACCTATTCCTATTGATCAGCCCAAAATCACTCAATCACTGTCCGGAGTTGAACAGAAGTAGAAGAAAAATACCTAATGAAGGAATAAAAATTACACTTTCTTGGTTACTGGTCCAACATCACTATTTCACTTCCTCTGCATTTAGGAGTAGAACTCACCTTTTCTGGGAACGATCCAAGATCGCTGAGAATACTGTCATCTGGATTGCAGGAGAGAACTTACCTCTTCCTGGCGCTCTACAGACGATCACTCAGCTGCCTGTTGTCTCCACTGCAGAGTAAAACTCACCTTTTCCTGGTGCTCAGCCCAAAATCACTCAGCCACTGTCCGGAGTTTTGCAGAAGTAGAAGAAAATACCTAATGAAGGAATAAAATTACACTTTCTTGGTTATTGGTTCAACATCATTAAACCAATTTCTGCCTATTTTAGGAGTAGAACTCACCTTTTCTGGGAACGATCCAAGATCGCTGAGAATACTTCATCTGGATTGCAGGAGAGAACTTACCTCTCCTGGCGCTCTACAGACGATCACTCAGCTGCCTGTCATATCCACTGCAGAGTAAAACTCACCTTTTCCTGTGCTCAGCCAAAAGTCACTCAGCCACTGTCCGGAGTTTTGCAGAAGTAGAAGAAAATACCTAATGAAGGAATAAAATTGCCCTTTCTTGGTTATTGGTTCAACATCACTATTTCACTTCCTCTGCATTTAGGAGTAGAACTCACCTTTTCTGGGAACTATCCAAGATCGCTGAGAATGCTGTCATCTGGATTGCAGGAGAGAACTTACCTCTTCCTGGCGCCTACAGACGATCACTCAGCTGCCTGTCATCTCCACTGCAGAGTAAAACTCACCTTTTCCTTGTGCTCAAAATCACTCAACCACTGTCCGAGTTTTGCAGAAGAAGAAGAAAAATACCTAATGAAGGAATAAAAATTGCCCTTTGTTGGTTATTGGCCCAACATCACTAATTCACTTCCTATTCATGTGGTAGGAGTAGAACTCACCTTATTCTGGGCAACTATCCAAGGTTGCTGAGAATGCTGTCATCCGTATTGCAGGTAGAGAACTTACCTCTTCCTGGCGCTCTACACACGATCACTCAGCTGCCTGTCAACTCCACTGCAGTTGTAAAACTCATCTTTTCCTATTGATCAGCCAAAATCACTCAACCACTGTCATGGGTTTTGCAGAAGTAGAAGAAAAACGTCTAGTAAAGAAATAAAATTGCCTTTTCTTGGTTACTGGTCAACATCATTAAACCAATTTCTGCCTATTTAGGAGTAGAACTCACCTTTTCTGGGAACTAGCCAAGATCGCTGAGAATACTCATCCGTATTGCAGGAGGAGAACTTACCTCATCCTGGCGCTCTACACATGACCTTTCAGCTGCCTGTCATCTCCACTTCAGTTGTAAAACTCACCTTTTCCTGGTGCTCAACCGAAAGTAACTAAGCCACTGTCATGGGTTTTGCAGAAGTAGAAGAAAAATGCCTAGTAAAGAAATAAAGATTGCCCTTTCTTGGTTATTAGTTCAAATCATTAAACCAATTTCTGCCTATTTAGGAGTAGAACTCACCTTTTCCTGGGGAACGATCCAAGATCTCTGAGAATACTGGCATCTGGATTGCAGGAGGAGAACTTACCTCTTCCTGGCGCTCTACAGACGATCACTCAGCTTCCGGTCATATCCACTGCATGAGTAAAACTCACCTCTTCCTTCTGCTCAGGTGAAAGTCACTCAGCCACTTTCCGAAGTTTTGCAGAAAAAGAAGAAAAATACCTTTGGAAGGAATAAAAATTACACTTTCTTGGTGACTGGTCCAACATCACTAACTCACTTCCTATTCATGTGGTAGGAGTAGAACTCACCTTTTCCTGGGGAACTATCCAAGGTTGCTGAGAATGCTGTCATCCGAATTCCAGGTAGAGAACTTACCTCTTCCTGGCACTCTACACACGACCTTTCAGCTGCCTGTCATCTCCACTTCAGTTGTAAAACTCACCTTTTCCTGGTGCTCAGGTGAAATCACTCAAGCCACTGTCCGGGTTTTGCAGAAGTAGAAGAAAATACCTAATGAAGGAATAAAATTGCCCTTTCTTGGTTATTAGTTCAACATCATTAAACCAATGGTTCTGCCTATTTTAGGAGTAGAACTCACCTTTTCTGGGAACTAGCCAAGATCGCTGAGAATACTGTCATCTGGATTGCAGGAAGAGAACTTACCTCTTCCTGGCGCTCTACACGATCACTCAGCTGCCTGTTGTCTCCACTGCAGAAGTAAACTCACCTTTTCCTGGTGCTCAGCCCAAAATCACTCAACCACTGTCCGAGTTTTGCAGAAGTAGAAGAAAATACCTAATGAAGGAATAAAATTACACTTTCTTGGTTATTGGTCCAACATCACTAATTCACTTCCTCTGCATGTGGTAGGAGTAGAACTCACCTTTTCTGGGAACGATCCAAGATCGCTGAGAATGCTGTCATCCGTATTGCAGGAGAGAACTTACCTCTTCCTGGCGCTCTACAGACGATCACTCAGCTGCCTGTCATATCCACTGCAGTTGTAAAACTCACCTTTTCCTGTGCTCAGCCCAAAATCACTCAACCACTGTCCGGGTTTTGCAGAAGTAGAAGAAAATACCTAATGAAGGAATAAAATTACACTTTCTTGGTTATTGGTTCAACATCACTAAACCAATGGTTCTGCCTATTTTAGGAGTAGAACTCACCTTTTCTGGGAACTAGCCAAGATCGCTAGAATTCTTTCATCCTGGATTGCAGGAAGAGAACTTACCTCTTCCTGGCGCTCTACAGACGATCACCAGCTGCCTGTCATCTCCACTGCAGTTGTAAAACTCACCTTTTCCTGTGCTCAGCCCAAAAGTCACTCAGCCACTGTCCGGGTTTTGCAGAAGTAGAAGAAAATACCTAATGAAGGAATAAAATTGTCACTTTCTTGGTTATTGGTTCAACATCACTAATTCACTTCCTCTGCATGTGGTAGGAGTAGAACTCACCTTTTCCTGTGGAACTAGCCAAGATCGCTGAGAATGCTGTCATCCGTATTGCAGAAGAGAACTTACCTCTCCTGGCGCTCTACAGACGATCACTCAGCTGCCTGTTCTCCACTGCAGTTGTAAACTCACCTTTTCCTTGTGATCAGCCCAAAATCACTCAGCCACTGTCCGGTTTTGCAGAAGTAGAAGAAAATACCTAATGAAGGAATAAAATTACAGTTCTTGGTTACTGGTCAACATCATTAAACCAATGGTTCTGCCTAATTTAGGAGTAGAACTCACCTTTTCCTGGGAACGATCCAAGATCGCTGAGAATACTGGCATCTGGATTGCAGGAAGAGAACTTACCTCTTCCTGGCACTCTACACATGATCACTCAGCTGCCTGTCGTCTCCACTGCAGGAGTAAAACTCACCTCTTCCTTGGGCTCAGTGAAAGTCACTCAACCACTGTCCGGGTTTTGCAGAAAAGAAGAAAATACCTAATGAAGGAATAAAATTGTCAGTTCTTGGTTATTAGTTCAACATCACTAATTCACTTCCTCTGCCTAATTTAGGAGTAGAACTCACCTTTTCCTGGGGAACGATCCAAGATCGCTAGGAATTCTTTCATCTGTATTGCAAGAAGAGAACTTACCTCCTCCTGGCGCTCTACAGACGATCACTCAGCTGCCTGTTGTCTCCACTGCAGAAGTAATACTCACCTTTTCCTATTGATCAGCCCAAAATCACTCAACCACTTTCCAGAGTTGAACAGAAGTAGAAGAAAAATACCTAACGAAGGAATAAAAATTACACTTTCTTGGTTACTGGTCCAAGATCACTATTTCACTTCCTCTGCATGTGGTAGGAGTAGAACTCACCTTTTCCTGGAGAACAATCCAAGATCGTTGAGAATACTGGCATCTGGATTGCAGGAGGAGAACTTACCTCTTCCTGGCGCTCTACAGACGATCACTCACCTGCCTGTTATATCCACTGCAGGAGTAAAACTCACCTCTTCCTTGTGCTCAGGTGAAAGTCACTCAGCCACTGTCCGGGGTTTTGCAGAAGTACAATAAAATCCTAAAGAAGGAATAAAAATTGTCAGTTCTTCGTTATCAGTTCAACATCATTAAACCAATGGTTCTGCCTAATTTAGGAGTAGAACTCACCTTTTCCTGGGGAACGATCCAAGACCGCTAGGAATTCTTTCATCTGTATTGCAAGAAGAGAACTTACCTCCTCCTGGCGGTCTACAGACGATCACTCAGCTGCCTGTTGTCTCCACTGCAGAAGTAATACTCACCTATTCCTTGTGCTCAAAATCACTCAACCACTGTCCGAGTTTTGCAGAAGAAGAAAATACCTAATGAAGGAATAAAATTACAGTTCTTGGTTATTAGTTCAACATCATTAAACCAATTTCTGCCTAATTTAGGAGTAGAACTTACCTTTTCCTGGGGAACTATCCAAGGTTGCTGAGAATGCTGTCATCCGTATTGAGGAAGGTGAATTTACCTCTTCCTGGCAGTCTACACACGATCACTCAGCTCCCTTTTGTCTCCACTCCAGTTGTAAAACTCACCTTTTCCTGGTGCTCAACTGAAAGCCACTCAGCCAATGTCATCGGTTTTGCAGAAGAAGAAGAAAAATACCTAATGAAGGAATAAAAATTGCCCTTTGTTGGTTATTGGCCCAACATCACTAATTCACTTCCTATTCATGTGGTAGGAGTAGAACTCACCTTATTCTGGGCAACTATCCAAGATCTTTGAGAATGCTGTCATCCGAATTGCAGGAAGAGAACTTACCTTTTCCTGGGGAACTATCCAAGGTTGCTGAGAATGCTGTCATCCGAATTGCAGGAAGAGAACTTACCTTTTCCTGGCGCTCTACACACGATCACTCAGCTGCCTGTTGTTTCCACTCCAGTTTTAAAACTTACCTTTTCCTGGTGCTCAACTGAAAGCCACTCAGCCAATGTCATCAGTTTTGCAGAAGAAGAAGAAAAATGCCTAATGAAGGAATAAAAAATTCCCTTTGTTGGTTATTGGCCCAAAATCACTAATTCACTTCCTCTGCATGTGGTAGGAGTAGAACTCACCTTTTCCCTGGGAACTATCCAAGATCTTTGAGTATGCTGTCATCCGTATTGCAGGTAGAGAACTTACCTCTTCCTGGCGCTCTACACACGATCACTCAGCTACCTGTCAACTCCACTGCAGTTGTAAAACTCACCTCTTCCTTGTGCTCAGGTGAAACTCACTCAGCCACTGTCTGAAGTTTTGCAGAAAAAGAAGAAAAATACCTAATGAAGGAATAAAAATTGTCAGTTCTTCGTTATTAGTTCAACATCATTAAACCAATGGTTCTGCCTAATTTAGGAGTAGAACTAACCTTTTCCTGGGGAACGATCCAAGATCGCTAGGAATTCTTTCATCCGTATTGCAAGAAGAGGACTTACCTCTTCCTGGCACTCTACAGATGATCACTCAGCTGCCTGTTGTCTCCACTGCAGAAGCAATACTCACTTTTTGCTATTGATCAGCCAAAAATCACTCAATCACTATCCGGAGATGAATAGTAGTAGAAGTAAAATACCTAATGAACGAATAAAAATTACACTTTCTTGGTTACTGGTTCAACAACACTATTTCACTTCCTCTGCATGTGGGAGGAGTAGAACTCACCTTTTCCTGGGGAACGATCCAAGATCGCTGAGAATACTGGCATCTAGATTTCAGGAGGAGAACTTACCTCTTCCTGGCTCTCTACAGACGATCACTCAGCTGCCTGTTATATCCACTGCAGGAGTAAAACTCACCTCTTCCTTTTGCTCAGGTGAAAGTCACTCAGCCACTGTCCGGGTTTTGCAGAAGTAGAAGAAAATACCTAATGAAGGAATAAAATTGTCACTTTCTTGGTTATTGGTTCAACATCATTAAACCAATTTCTGCCTAATTTAGGAGTAGAACTCACCTTTTCCTGGGAACTATCCAAGATCGCTGAGAATGCTGTCATCCGTATTGCAGAAGAGAACTTACCTCTTCCTGGCGCTCTACAGACGATCACTCAGCTGCCTGTCATCTCCACTGCAGGTAAAACTCACCTTTTCCTGGTGCTCAGCCAAAAGTCACTCAACCACTGTCCGAGTTTTGCAGAAGTAGAAGAAAATACCTAATGAAGGAATAAAATTGTCACTTTCTTGGTTATTGGTTCAACATCACTAAACCAATGGTTCTGCCTATTTAGGAGTAGAACTCACCTTTTCTGTGGAACTAGCCAAGATCGCTGAGAATACTTTCATCTGGATTGCAGGAGAGAACTTACCTCCTCCTGGCGCCTACAGACGATCACTCAGCTGCCTGTTGTCTCCACTGCAGTTGTAAAACTCACCTTTTCCTGGTGCTCAGCCAAAAGTCACTCAAGCCACTGTCCGGGTTTTGCAGAAGTAGAAGAAAATACCTAATGAAGGAATAAAATTACACTTTCTTGGTTATTAGTTCAACATCATTAAACCAATTTCTGCCTAATTTAGGAGTAGAACTCACCTTTTCCTGGGGAACATCCAAGATCGCTGAGAATACTGTCATCTGGATTGCAGGAGAGAACTTACCTCTTCCTGGCGCTCTACAGATGATCACTCAGCTGCCTGTTGTATCCACTGCAGAGTAAAACTCACCTTTTCCTTGTGCTCAGGTGAAATCACTCAGCCACTGTCATGGGTTTTGCAGAAGAAGAAGAAAATACCTAATGAAGGAATAAAATTGTCAGTTCTTGGTTATTGGTCCAACATCACTATTTCACTTCCTCTGCATGTGGTAGGAGTAGAACTCACCTTTTCTGGGAACTATCCAAGATCGCTGAGAATACTGGCATCTGGATTGCAGGAAGAGAACTTACCTCTTCCTGGCGCTCTACAGACGATCACTCAGCTGCCTGTTGTCTCCACTGCAGTTGTAAAACTCACCTTTTCCTATTGCTCAGCCCAAAATCACTCAACCACTGTCCGAGTTTTGCAGAAAAGTAGAAGAAAATACCTAATGAAGGAATAAAATTGCCTTTCTTGGTTACTGGTTCAACATCATTAAACCAATTTCTGCCTAATTTAGGAGTAGAACTCACCTTTTCTGGGAACTAGCCAAGATCGCTGAGAATACTTCATCTGGATTGCAGGAGGAGAACTTACCTCTTCCTGGCGCTCTACAGGCGATCACTCAGCTGCCTGTTATCTCCACTGCAGTTGTAAAACTCACCTTTTCCTGGTGCTCAGCCCAAAATCACTCAACCACTGTCCGGGTTTTGCAGAAGTAGAAGAAAATACCTAATGAAGGAATAAAATTACACTTTCTTGGTTATTGGTTCAACATCATTAAACCAATTTCTGCCTAATTTAGGAGTAGAACTCACCTTTTCCTGTGGAACGATCCAAGATCGCTGAGAATACTGGCATCTGGATTGCAGGAGAGAACTTACCTCTTCCTGGCGCTCTACAGACGATCACTCAGCTGCCTGTCGTATCCACTGCAGAAGTAAAACTCACCTTTTCCTATTGATCAGCCCAAAATCACTCAACCACTGTCCGGAGCTGAACAGTAGTAGAAGAAAAATACTTAATGAAGGAATAAAAATTACACTTTCTTGGTTACTGGTCCAACATCACTATTTCACTTCCTCTGCGTGTGGTAGGAGTAGAACTCACCTTTTCCTGGGGAACGATCCAAGACCGCTGAGAATACTGGCATCTGGATTGGAGGAGGAGAACTTACCTCTTCCTGGCGCTCTACAGGCGATCACTCAGCTGCCTGTCATATCCACTGCAGAAGTAAAACTCACCTCTTCCTTGTGCTCAGGTGAAAGTCACTCAACCACTGTCCAGGGTTTTACAGAAAAAGTAGAAAAATACCTAATGAAGGAATAAAAATTGTCAGTTCTTGGTTACTGGTCCAACATCACTATTTCACTTTCTCTGCATGTGGTAGGAGTAGAACTCACCTTTTCCTGGGGAACGATCCAAGATCGCTGAGAATACTGGCATCTGGATTTCAGGAGGAGAACTTACCTCTTCCTGGCGCTCTACAGACGATCACTCAGCTGCCTGTTATATCCACTGCAGGAGTAAAACTCACCTCTTCCTTGTGCTCAGGTGAAAGTCACTCAGCCACTGTCCGGGGTTTTGCAGAAAAAGTAGAAAAATACCTAATGAACGAATAAAAATTGTCAGTTCTTTGTTATTACTTCAACATCATTAAACCAATGGTTCTGCCTAATTTAGGAGTAGAACTCACCTTTTGAGTTGTGGAACAAGCCAAGATCGCTAGAAATTCTTTCATCCGTATTGCAAGAAGAGAACTTTCCTCCTCCTGGCGCTCTACAGACGATCACTCAGCTGCCTGTTGTCTCCACTGCAGAAGTAATACTCACCTATTCCTATTGATCAGCCCAAAATCACTCAACCACTGTCCGGAGTTGAACAGAAGTAGAAGAAAAATACCTAATGAAGGAATAAAAATTACACTTTCTTGGTTACTGGTCCAACATCACTATTTCACTTCCTCTGCATGTGGTAGGAGTAGAACTCACCTTTTCCTGGGGAACGATCCAAGATCGCTGAGAATACTGGCATCTGGATTTCAGGATGAGACCTTACCTCTTCCTGGCGCTCTACAAACGATCACTCAGCTGCCTGTTATATCCACTGCAGGAGTAAAACTCACCTCTTCCTTGTGCTCAGATGAAAGTCACTCAGCCACTGTCCGGGTTTTGCAGAAAAAGAAGAAAAATACTTAATGAAGGAATAAAAATTGTCAGTTCTTCGTTATTAGTTCAACATCATTAAACCAATGGTTCTGCCTAATTTAGGAGTAGAACTCACCTTTTCAGTTGTGGAAAAAGCCAAGATCGCTAGAAATTCTGTCATCCGTATTGCAAGAAGAGAACTTACCTCCTCCTGGCACTCTACAGACGATCACTCAGCTGCCTGTTGTCTCCACTGCAGAAGTAATACTCACCTTTTCCTATTGATCAGTCCAAAATCACTCAATCACTGTACGGAGTTGAACAGAAGTAGAAGAAAAATACCTAATGAAGGAATAAAAATTACACTTTCTTGGTTACTGGTCCAACATCACTATTTCACTTCCTCTGCATATGGTTGGAGTAGAACTTCCTGGGGAACGATCCAAGATCGCTGAGAATACTGGCATCTGGATTTCAGGAGGAGAACTTACCTCTTCCTGGCGCTCTACAGACGATCACTCAGCTGCCTTTTATATCCACTGCAGGAGGAAAACTCACCTCTTCCTTGTGCTCAAAATCACTCAACCACTGTCCGGAGTTGAACAGAAGAAGAAAATACCTAATGAAGGAATAAAATTGTCACTTTCTTGGTTATTGGTCCAACATCACTATTTCACTTCCTCTGCATGTGGTAGAGTAGAACTCACCTTTTCCTGGGAACTATCCAAGATCGCTGAGAATTCTTTCATCCTGGATTGCAGAAGAGAACTTA
Organism: Ahaetulla prasina; assembly: GCF_028640845.1. NCBI lineage: Eukaryota > Metazoa > Chordata > Lepidosauria > Squamata > Colubridae > Ahaetulla > Ahaetulla prasina. The sequence continues at coordinate 131,513,768 of NC_080541.1, read as the reverse complement.
CCTCTTCCTGGCGCTCTACAGACGATCACTCAGCTGCCTGTTGTCTCCACTGCAGTTGTAAAACTCACCTTTTCCTTGTGCTCAGCCAAAAGTCACTCAACCACTGTCCGGAGTTTTGCAGAAGTAGAAGAAAATACCTAATGAAGGAATAAAATTGTCACTTTCTTGGTTATTGGTTCAACATCATTAAACCAATGGTTCTGCCTAATTTAGGAGTAGAACTCACCTTTTCTGTGGAACTAGCCAAGATCGCTGAGAATACTTCATCTGGATTGCAGGAGGAGAACTTACCTCTTCCTGGCGCTCTACACGATCACTCAGCTGCCTGTCATCTCCACTGCAGTTGTAAAACTCACCTTTTCCTTGTGCTCAGGTGAAAGTCACTCAGCCACTGTCCGGGTTTTGCAGAAGTAGAAGAAAATACCTAATGAAGGAATAAAATTGTCACTTTCTTGGTTATTAGTTCAACATCATTAAACCAATGGTTCTGCCTAATTTAGGAGTAGAACTCACCTTTTCTGTGGAACTAGCCAAGATCGCTGAGAATTCTTTCATCTGGATTGCAGGAAGAGAACTTACCTCTTCCTGGCGCTCTACAGACGATCACTCAGCTGCCTGTCATCTCCACTGCAGTTGTAAACTCACCTTTTCCTTGTGCTCAGGTGAAAGTCACTCAGCCACTGTCCGGGTTTTGCAGAAGTAGAAGAAAATACCTAATGAAGGAATAAAATTACACTTTCTTGGTTATTAGTTCAACATCATTAAACCAATGGTTCTGCCTATTTAGGAGTAGAACTCACCTTTTCTGGGAACTAGCCAAGATCGCTGAGAATGCTGTCATCCGTATTGCAGAAGAGAACTTACCTCCTCCTGGCGCTCTACAGACGATCACTCAGCTGCCTGTTGTCTCCACTGCAGAAGTAATACTCACCTTTTCCTATTGATCAGCCCAAAATCACTCAACCACTGTCCGGAGTTTTGCAGAAGTAGAAGAAAATACCTAATGAAGGAATAAAATTACACTTTCTTGGTTACTGGTCCAACATCACTATTTCACTTCCTCTGCATGTGGTAGGAGTAGAACTCACCTTTTCTGGGAACGATCCAAGATCGCTGAGAATACTGGCATCTGGATTGCAGGAGGAGAACTTACCTCTTCCTGGCGCCTACAGACGATCACTCAGCTGCCTGTTGTCTCCACTGCAGTTGTAAAACTCACCTTTTCCTATTGATCAGCCAAAATCACTCAACCACTGTCCGGGTTTTGAACAGAAGTAGAAGAAAATACCTAATGAAGGAATAAAATTGCCCTTTCTTGGTTATTGGTTCAACATCACTAAACCAATTTCTGCCTAATTTAGGAGTAGAACTCACCTTTTCTGGGAACTAGCCAAGATCGCTGAGAATACTTTCATCTGGATTGCAGGAGGAGAACTTACCTCTTCCTGGCGCCTACAGACGATCACTCAGCTGCCTGTTGTCTCCACTGCAGAAGTAAAACTCACCTTTTCCTTGTGCTCAGCCCAAAAGTCACTCAACCACTGTCCGGGTTTTGCAGAAGTAGAAAAATACCTAATGAAGGAATAAAATTGTCAGTTCTTGGTTATTAGTTCAACATCATTAAACCAATTTCTGCCTAATTTAGGAGTAGAACTCACCTTTTCTGTGGAACTAGCCAAGATCGCTGAGAATGCTGTCATCCGTATTGCAGGAGGAGAACTTACCTCTTCCTGGCGCTCTACAGACGATCACTCAGCTGCCTGTTGTCTCCACTGCAGAAGTAAAACTCACCTTTTCCTTGTGCTCAGCCCAAAATCACTCAACCACTGTCCGGAGTTTTGCAGAAGTAGAAGAAAATACCTAATGAAGGAATAAAATTACACTTTCTTGGTTACTGGTCAACATCATTAAACCAATTTCTGCCTAATTTAGGAGTAGAACTCACCTTTTCCTGGGGAACGATCCAAGATCGCTGAGAATACTGTCATCTGGATTGCAGGAAGAGAACTTACCTCTTCCTGGCGCTCTACAGACGATCACTCAGCTGCCTGTTGTCTCCACTGCAGAGTAAAACTCACCTTTTCCTTGTGCTCAGGTGAAATCACTCAGCCACTGTCCGAGTTTTGCAGAAGAAGAAGAAAATACCTAATGAAGGAATAAAATTGTCACTTTCTTGGTTATTGGTTCAACATCACTAATTCACTTCCTCTGCATGTGGTAGGAGTAGAACTCACCTTTTCCTGGGGAACTATCCAAGATCGCTGAGAATGCTGTCATCCGTATTGCAGGAGAGAACTTACCTCTCCTGGCGCTCTACACGATCACTCAGCTGCCTGTTCTCCACTGCAGAAGTAATACTCACCTTTTCCTTGTGATCAGCCCAAAAGTCACTCAGCCACTGTCCGGAGTTTTGCAGAAGTAGAAGAAAATACCTAATGAAGGAATAAAATTACACTTTCTTGGTTATTGGTTCAACATCACTAATTCACTTCCTCTGCATGTGGTAGAGTAGAACTCACCTTTTCTGGGAACTAGCCAAGATCGCTGAGAATTCTTTCATCCGTATTGCAGGAGGAGAACTTACCTCTTCCTGGCGCCTACAGACGATCACCAGCTGCCTGTCATCTCCACTGCAGTTGTAAAACTCACCTTTTCCTTGTGCTCAGCCCAAAATCACTCAACCACTGTCCGAGTTTTGCAGAAAAGAAGAAAATACCTAATGAAGGAATAAAATTGTCACTTTCTTGGTTATTAGTTCAACATCACTAAACCAATGGTTCTGCCTAATTTAGGAGTAGAACTCACCTTTTCCTGGGGAACGATCCAAGATCGCTAGAATTCTTTCATCCTGGATTGCAGGAGAGAACTTACCTCTTCCTGGCGCTCTACAGACGATCACTCAGCTGCCTGTTGTCTCCACTGCAGAAGTAAAACTCACCTTTTCCTATTGCTCAGGTGAAATCACTCAACCACTGTCCGGAGTTGAACAGAAGTAGAAAAATACCTAATGAAGGAATAAAATTGTCACTTTCTTGGTTATTAGTTCAACATCACTAAACCAATGGTTCTGCCTAATTTAGGAGTAGAACTCACCTTTTCCTGGGGAACGATCCATGATCACTGAGAATACTGGCATCTGGATTTCAGGAGGAGGAGAACTTACCTCTTCCTGGCGCTCTACAGACGATCACTCAGCTGCCTGTTATATCCACTGCAAGAGTAAAACTCACCTCTTCCTTGTGCTCAGGTGAAAGTCACTCAGCCACTGTCCGGGGTTTTGCAGAAAAAGAAGAAAAATACCTAATGAACGAATAAAAATTGTCAGTTCTTTGTTATTACTTCAACATCATTAAACCAATGGTTCTGCCTAATTTAGGAGTAGAACTCACCTTTTCCTGGGGAACGATCCAAGATCGCTAGGAATTCTTTCATCCTGGATTGCAGAAGAGAACTTACCTCTCCTGGCGCCTACAGACGATCACTCAGCTGCCTGTTGTCTCCACTGCAGAAGTAAAACTCACCTTTTCCTATTGATCAGCCCAAAATCACTCAGCCACTATCCGAGGTTTTGCAGAAAAAGAAGAAAAATACCTAATGAAGGAATAAAAATTACACTTTCTTGGTTACTGGTCCAACATCACTATTTCACTTCCTCTGCATGTGGTAGGAGTAGAACTCACCTTTACCTGGGAAACTATCCAAGATCGTTGAGAATGCTGGCATCTGGATTGCAGGAGAACTTATCTCTTCCTGGCGCCTACAGACGATCACCAGCTGCCTGTCATCTCCACTGCAGTTGTAAAACTCACCTTTTCCTTGTGCTCAGCCCAAAATCACTCAACCACTGTCCGGAGTTTTGCAGAAGTAGAAGAAAATACCTAATGAAGGAATAAAATTGCCCTTTCTTGGTTATTGGTTCAACATCACTAAACCAATGGTTCTGCCTAATTTAGGAGTAGAACTCACCTTTTCCTGGGGAACTAGCCAAGATCGCTGAGAATACTTTCATCCGTATTGCAGGAGGAGAACTTACCTCTTCCTGGCGCTCTACACGATCACTCAGCTGCCTGTCATCTCCACTGCAGAGTAAAACTCACCTTTTCCTTGTGCTCAGCCCAAAATCACTCAACCACTGTCCGGGTTGCAGAAGAGAAGAAAAATACCTAATGAAGGAATAAAAATTGCCCTTTCTTGGTTACAAGTTCAACATCCTTAAAACAACTGTTGTGCCTTATTTAGGAGTAGAACTCACCTTTTCCTGTGGAACTCGCCAAAATCTCTGAGAATGCTGTCATCTGGATTGCAGGAGGAGAACTTACCTCTTCCTGGCGCTCTACACGATCACTCAGCTGCCTGTTGTCTCCACTGCAGTTGTAAAACTCACCTTTTCCTTGTGCTCAGGTGAAAGTCACTCAGCCACTGTCCGGGTTTTGCAGAAGAAGAAGAAAATACCTAATGAAGGAATAAAATTGTCACTTTCTTGGTTATTAGTTCAACATCATTAAACCAATGGTTCTGCCTAATTTAGGAGTAGAACTCACCTTTTCCTGGGGAACATCCAAGATCGCTGAGAATTCTTTCATCTGGATTGCAGGAAGAGAACTTACCTCTTCCTGGCTCTACAGACGATCACTCAGCTGCCTGTTGTCTCCACTGCAGAGTAAAACTCACCTTTTCCTTGTGCTCAGCCCAAAATCACTCAGCCACTGTCCGAGTTTTGCAGAAGTAGAAGAAAATACCTAATGAAGGAATAAAAATTGCCTTTTCATGGGAATTGATCCAACATCACTATTTCACTTCCTCTCCATGTGGTAGGAGTAGAACTCACCTTTTCCTGGGGAACTAGACAAGATTGAAGACAATGCTGTCATCAGTTTTGCAAGAAGAGAACTTACCTCTTCCTGGCGCTCTACAGACGATCACTCAGCTGCCTGTCGTATCCACTGCAGAAGTAAAACTCACCTTTTCCTATTGATCAGCCCAAAATCACTCAACCACTGTCCGGAGCTGAACAGTAGTAGAAGAAAAACGTCTAGTAAAGAAATAAAATTGCCTTTTCTTGGTTATTGGTTCAACATCACAAAACCAACTGTTGTGCCTATTTTAGGAGCAGAACTCACCTCTATCTGTGGAACTAGCCAAAATCACTTAGAATGCTGTCATCCGTATTGAGGAAGGTGAATTTACCTCTTCCTGGCAGTCTACACACGATCACTCAGCTCCCTGTTGTCTCCACTCCAGTTGTAAAACTCACCTTTTCCTGGTGCTCAACTGAAAGCCACTCAGCCAATGTCATCGGTTTTGCAGAAGAAGAAGAAAAATACCTAATGAAGGAATAAAAATTGCCCTTTGTTGGTTATTGGCCCAACATCACTAATTCACTTCCTATTCATGTGGTAGGAGTAGAACTCACCTTTTCCTGGGGAACTATCCAAGGTCGCTGAGAATGCTGTCATCCGTATTGCAGGTAGAGAACTTACCTCTTCCTGGCGCTCTACACACGATCACTCAGCTACCTGTCAACTCCACTACAGTTGTAAAACTCATCTTTTCCTGGTGCTCAGGTGAAAGTCACTCAGCCACTGTCCGGGGTTTTGCAGAAGAAGAAGAAGAATGCCTAATGAAGGAATAAAAATTGCCTTTTCATGGGAATTGATCCAACATCACTAATTCACTTCCTCTGCATGTGGTAGGAGTAGAACTCACCTTTTCCTGGGAAACTAGCCAAGATCACTGAGAATGCTGTCATCCGTATTGCAGGAAGAGAACTTACCTCTTCCTGGCGCTCTACACACGATCACTCAGCTGCCTGTCAACTCCACTGCAGTTGTAAAACTCATCTTTTCCTGGTGCTCAGCCAAAAGTCTCTCTGCCACTCTCCGGGTTTTGCAGAAAAAGAAGAAAAATACCTAATGAAGGAATAAAAATTGCCCTTTCTTGGTTACAAGTTCAACATCCTTAAAACAACTGTTGTGCCTTATTTAGGAGTAGAACTCACCTTTTCCTGTGGAACTCGCCAAAATCTCTGAGAATGCTGTCATCTGGATTGCAGGAGGAGAACTTACCTCCTCCTGGCACTCTACACACGATCACTCAGCTCCCTGTTGTCTCCACTGCAGAAGTAAAACTCACCTTTTCCTTGTGCTCAGCCAAAAGTCACTCAGCCACTGTCCGGGTTTTGCAGAAAAGTAGAAGAAAATACCTAATGAAGGAATAAAATTGTCAGTTCTTGGTTATTAGTTCAACATCACTAATTCACTTCCTCTGCCTAATTTAGGAGTAGAACTCACCTTATTCTGGGCAACTATCCAAGGTTGCTGAGAATGCTGTCATCCGTATTGCAGGTAGAGAACTTACCTCTTCCTGGCGCTCTACACACGATCACTCAGCTGCCTGTCAACTCCACTGCAGTTGTAAAACTCATCTTTTCCTGGTGCTCAGCCAAAAGTCTCTCTGCCACTGTCATGGGTTTTGCAGAAGTAGAAGAAAAATGCCTAGTAAAGAAATAAAGATTGCCCTTTCTTGGTTATTAGTTCAAATCCCAAAACCAACTGTTGCGCCTATTATAGGAGTAGAACTCACCTTATTCTGGGCAAATAGCCAAGGTTGCTGAGAATGCTGTCATCCGAATTGCAGGAAGAGAACTTACCTTTTCCTGGCGCTCTACACATGATCACTCAGCTGCCTCTTGTTTCCATTCCACTTGTAAAACTTACCTTTTCCTGGTGCTCAACTGAAAGCCACTCAGCCAATGTCATCGGTTTTGCAGAAGAAGAAGAAAAATGCCTAATGAAGGATTAAAAATTTCTCTTTGTTGGTTATTGGCCCAACATCACTAATTCACTTCCCATTCATGTGGTAGGAGTAGAACTCACCTTATTCTGGGCAACTATCCAAGGTTGCTGAGAATGCTGTCATCCGAATTGCAGGAAGAGAATTTACCTTTTCCTGGCACTCTACACACGATCACTCAGCTCCCTGTTGTCTCCACTCCAGTTGTAAAACTCATCTTTTCCTGGTGCTCAGCCAAAAGTCTCTCTGCCACTCTCATGAGTTTTTCAAAAGTAGAAGAAAAACGTCTAGTAAAGAAATAAAATTGCCCTTTCTTGGTTATTGGTTTAACATCACGAAACGAACTGTTGTGCCTATTTTAGGAGTAGAACTCACCTCTATCTGTCAAACTAGCCAAGATCGCTGAGAATGCTGTCATCCGTATTGAGGAAGGAGAACTTACCTCTTCTTGGCACTCTACACACAATCACTCAGCTTCCTGTCATTTCCACTGCAGGCCTAAATCTCACCTTTTCCTTGTGCTCAAAATCACTCAAGCCACTGTCATGGGTTTTGCAGAAGTAGAAGAAAAATGCCTAGTAAAGGAATAAAGATTGCACTTTCTTGGTTATTAGTTCAAATCCCAAAACCAACTGTTGTGCCTATTTTAGGAAGAGAACTTACCTTTTCCTGGGGAACTATCCAAGGTTGCTGAGAATGCTGTCATCTGAATTGTAGGAAGAGAACTTACCTTTTCCTGGCGCTCTACACACGATCACTCAGCTGCCTGTTGTTTCCACTCCAGTTTTAAAACTTACCTTTTCCTGGTGCTCAACTGAAAGCCACTCAGCCAATGTCATCAGTTTTGCAGAAGAAGAACTTACCTTTTTCCTGGGGAACGATCCAAGATCGCTGAGAATACTCATCTGGATTGCAGGAGAACTCACCTTATTCTGGGCAACTATCCAAGATCTTTGAGAATGCTGTCATCCGAATTGCAGGAAGAGAACTTACCTTTTCCTGGGGAACTATCCAAGGTTGCTGAGAATGCTGTCATCTGAATTGTAGGAAGAGAACTTACCTTTTCCTGGCGCTCTACACACGATCACTCAGCTGCCTGTTGTTTCCACTGCAGAGTAAAACTCACCTTTTCCTTGTGCTCAGGTGAAATCACTCAAGCCACTGTCATGGGTTTTGCAGAAGAAGAAAATACCTAATGAAGGAATAAAATTGTCACTTTCTTGGTTATTGGTCCAACATCACTAATTCACTTCCTCTGCATGTGGTAGGAGTAGAACTCACCTTTTCCTGGGGAACTATCCAAGATCGCTGAGAATACTGTCATCTGGATTGCAGGAGAACTTACCTCTCCTGGCGCTCTACAGACGATCACTCAGCTGCCTGTCATCTCCACTGCAGAGTAAAACTCACCTTTTCCTTGTGCTCAGCCAAAAGTCACTCAACCACTGTCCGAGTTTTGCAGAAGTAGAAGAAAATACCTAATGAAGGAATAAAATTGTCACTTTCTTGGTTATTGGTTCAACATCACTAAACCAATGGTTCTGCCTAATTTAGGAGTAGAACTCACCTTTTCTGGGAACTAGCCAAGATCGCTGAGAATTCTTTCATCCGAATTGCAGGAGGAGAACTTACCTCTTCCTGGCACTCTACACATGATCACTCAGCTGCCTGTCGTCTCCACTGCAGGAGTAAAACTCACCTCTTCCTTGTGCTCAGTGAAAGTCACTCAAGCCACTGTCCGGGTTTTGCAGAAGTAGAAGAAAATACCTAATGAAGGAATAAAATTGTCACTTTCTTGGTTATTAGTTCAACATCACAAAACCAACTGTTGTGCCTATTTAGGAGTAGAACTCACCTTTTCTGTGGAACTAGCCAAGATCGCTGAGAATACTGTCATCTGGATTGCAGGAAGAGAACTTACCTCTTCCTGGCGCTCTACAGACGATCACTCAGCTGCCTGTTGTCTCCACTGCAGTTGTAAAACTCACCTTTTCCTTGTGCTCAGCCCAAAATCACTCAGCCACTGTCCGGGTTTTGCAGAAGTAGAAGAAAATACCTAATGAAGGAATAAAATTACACTTTCTTGGTTACTGGTCCAAGATCACTATTTCACTTCCTCTGCATGTGGTAGGAACAGAACTCACCTTTTCTGGGAACTAGCCAAGATCGCTGAGAATACTGTCATCTGGATTGCAGGAAGAGAACTTACCTCCTCCTGGCGCTCTACACGATCACTCAGCTGCCTGTTGTCTCCACTGCAGTTGTAAAACTCACCTTTTCCTTGTGCTCAGCCAAAATCACTCAGCCACTGTCCGGAGTTTTGCAGAAGTAGAAGAAAATACCTAATGAAGGAATAAAATTGTCACTTTCTTGGTTATTGGTTCAACATCATTAAACCAATGGTTCTGCCTATTTAGGAGTAGAACTCACCTTTTCTGGGAACTAGCCAAGATCGCTAGAAATTCTTTCATCTGGATTGCAGGAGGAGAACTTACCTCTTCCTGGCGCTCTACACGATCACTCAGCTGCCTGTTGTCTCCACTGCAGTTGTAAAACTCACCTTTTCCTTGTGCTCAAAATCACTCAAGCCACTGTCCGGGTTTTGCAGAAGTAGAAGAAAATGCCTAATGAAGGAATAAAATTACACTTTCTTGGTTATTAGTTCAACATCACTAAACCAATGGTTCTGCCTAATTTAGGAGTAGAACTCACCTTTTCTGTGGAACTAGCCAAGATCGCTGAGAATACTTTCATCTGATTGCAGGAGAGAACTTACCTCTTCCTGGCACTCTACACACGATCACTCAGCTGCCTGACGTCTCCACTGCAGGAGTAAAACTCACCTCTTCCTTGTGCTCAGTGAAAGTCACTCAACCACTGTCCGGGATTGTACAGAAGTAGAAGAAAAATACCTAAAGAAGGAATAAAATTGTCAGTTCTTGGTTATTGGTCCAACATCACTAATTCACTTCCTCTGCATGTGGTAGGAGTAGAACTCACCTTTTGAGTTGTGGAACTAGCCAAGATCGCTGAGAATTCTTTCATCCTGGATTGCAGGAAGAGAACTTACCTCTCCTGGGGCTCTACAGATGATCACTCAGCTGCCTGTCGTCTCCACTGCAGGAGTAAAACTCACCTCTTCCTAGTGCTCAGGTGAAAATCACTCAGCCACTATCCAAGGTTTTGCAGAAAAAGAAGAAAAATACCTAATGAAGGAATAAAAATTACACTTTCTTGGTTATTGGTCCAACAACACTATTTCACTTCTTCTACGTGTAGTAGGAGTAGAACTCACCTTTTCCTGGGGAACTAGACAAGATTACAGACAATGCTGTCATCAGTTTCGCAAGAAGAGAACTTACCTCTTCCTGGCGCTCTACAGACGATCTCTCAGCTGCCTGTCGTCTCCACTGCAAAAGTAAAACTCACCTTTTCCTTGTGCTCAGGTGAAAGTCACTCAGCCACTGTCCGAGTTTTGCAGAAGTAGAAGAAAATACCTAATGAAGGAATAAAATTACACTTTCTTGGTTATTGGTTCAACATCATTAAACCAATTTCTGCCTAATTTAGGAGTAGAACTCACCTTTTCCTGGGGAACTAGCCAAGATCGCTAGAATTCTTTCATCCGTATTGCAGGAGAGAACTTACCTCTTCCTGGCGCTCTACAGACGATCACTCAGCTGCCTGTTGTCTCCACTGCAGAAGTAATACTCACCTTTTCCTATTGCTCAGGTGAAATCACTCAACCACTGTACGGAGTTGAACAGAAGTAGAAGAAAAATACCTAATGAAGGAATAAAAATTACACTTTCTTGGTTACTGGTCCAACATCACTATTTCACTTCCTCTGCCTGTGGTAGGAGTAGAACTCACCTTTTCCTGGGGAACGATCCAAGATCGCTGAGAATACTGGCATCTGGATTGCAGGAGGAGAACTTACCTCTTCCTGGCGCTCTACAGACGATGACACAGCTGCCTGTCATATCCACTGCAGGAGTTAAACTCACCTCTTCCTTGTGCTCAGGTGAAAGTCACTCAACCACTGTCCGGGGTTTTGCAGAAAAAGTAGAAAAATACCTAATGAAGGAATAAAAATTGTCAGTTCTTCGTTATTAGTTCAATATCATTAAACCAATGGTTCTGCCTAATTTAGGAGTAGAACTCACCTTTTGAGTTGTGGAACTAGCCAAGATCGCTAGAAATTCTTTCATCGATTGCAGGAGAACTTACCTCTTCCTGGCTCTACAGACGATCACTCAGCTGCCTGTTGTCTCCACTGCAGAAGTAAAACTCACCTTTTCCTATTGATCAGCCCAAAATCACTCAACCACTGTCCGGGGTTTTGCAGAAAAAGTAGAAAAATACCTAATGAAGGAATAAAATTGTCAGTTCTTCGTTATTAGTTCAACATCATTAAACCAATGGTTCTGCCTAATTTAGGAGTAGAACTCACCTTTTCTGGGAACTAGCCAAGATCGCTGAGAATGCTGTCATCCGTATTGCAGGAGAGAACTTACCTCCTCCTGGCGCTCTACAGACGATCACTCAGCTGCCTGTTGTCTTCAATGCAGAAGTAATACTCACCTTTTCCTATTGTTCAGCCCAAAATCACTCAACCACTGTCCGGGGTTTAAAAGAAGTAGAAGAAAAATACCTAAATAAGGAACAAAAATTACACTTTCTTAGTTATTGGTCCAACATCACTATTTCATTTCCTCTGCATGTGGTAGGAGTAGAACTCACCTTTTCCTGGGGAACGATCCAAGATCGCTGAGAATACTGGCATCCTGGATTGCAGGAGGAGAACTTACCTCTTCCTGGCGCTCTACAGACGATCACTCAGCTGCCTGTTATCCACTGCAGAAGTAAAACTCACCTTTTCCTATTGATCAGCCAAAATCACTCAACCACTGTCCGGGATTGTACAGAAGTAGAAGAAAAATACCTAAAGAAGGAACAAAAATTACACTTTCTTAGTTATTGGTCCAACATCACTATTTCACGCTCTCTGCATGTGGTAGGAGTAGAACTCACCTTTTCCTGGGGAACTATCCAAGATCGTTGAGAATGCTGGCATCTGGATTGCAGGAGGAGAACATATCTCTTCCTGGCACTCTACAGACGATCACTCAGCTGCCTGTCGTATCCACTGCAGAAGTAAAACTCACCTTTTCCTTGTGCTCAGGTGAAATCACTCAGCCACTGTCCGGAGTTTTGCAGAAGAAGAAGAAAATACCTAATGAAGGAATAAAATTGTCAGTTCTTGGTTATTAGTTCAACATCACTAATTCACTTCCTATTCATGTGGTAGGAGTAGAACTCACCTTTTCCTGGGGAACTATCCAAGATCGCTGAGAATTCTTTCATCCGTATTGCAGGAGAGAACTTACCTCTTCCTGGCTCTACAGACGATCACTCAGCTGCCTGTTGTCTCCACTGCAGAGTAAAACTCACCTTTTCCTTGTGCTCAGCCCAAAAGTCACTCAACCACTGTCCGAGTTTTGCAGAAGTAGAAGAAAATACCTAATGAAGGAATAAAATTGCCCTTTCTTGGTTACTGGTCAACATCACTAAACCAATGGTTCTGCTAATTTAGGAGTAGAACTCACCTTTTCCTGGGGAACTAGCCAAGATCGCTGAGAATACTTCATCTGGATTGCAGGAGGAGAACTTACCTCTCCTGGCGCTCTACAGACGATCACTCAGCTGCCTGTTGTCTCCACTGCAGAAGTAAAACTCACCTTTTCCTATTGATCAGCCCAAAATCACTCAACCACTGTCCGGGTTGAACAGAAGTAGAAGAAAATACCTAATGAAGGAATAAAATTACACTTTCTTGGTTATTGGTTCAACATCACTATTTCACTTTCTGCCTAATTTAGGAGTAGAACTCACCTTTTCTGGGAACTATCCAAGATCGCTGAGAATACTGTCATCTGGATTGCAGGAGGAGAACTTACCTCTTCCTGGCGCTCTACAGACGATCACCAGCTGCCTGTTGTCTCCACTGCAGAAGTAAAACTCACCTTTTCCTATTGATCAGCCCAAAATCACTCAAGCCACTGTCCGGGTTTTGCAGAAGTAGAAGAAAAATACCTAATGAAGGAATAAAAATTACACTTTCTTGGTTACTGGTCCAACATCACTATTTCACTTCCTCTACATGTGGTAGGAGTAGAACTCACCTTTTCCTGGGGAACGATCCAAGACAGCTGAGAATACTGGCATCTGGATTGGAGGAGGAGAACTTACCTCTTCCTGGCGCTCTACAGACGATCACTCACCTGCCTGTTATATCCACTGCAGGAGTAAAACTCACCTCTTCCTTGTGCTCTACACGATCACTCAGCTGCCTGTCTCCACTGCAGGTAAAACTCACCTTTTCCTATTGATCAGCCAAAATCACTCAGCCACTGTCCGGGGTTTTGCAGAAGTACAATAAAAAATCCTAAAGAAGGAATAAAAATTGTCAGTTCTTCGTTATCAGTTCAACATCATTAAACCAATGGTTCTGCCTAATTTAGGAGTAGAACTCACCTTTTCCTGGGGAACGATCCAAGATCGCTAGGAATTCTTTCATCTGTATTGCAAGAAGAGAACTTACCTCCTCCTGGCGCTCTACAGACGATCACTCAGCTGCCTGTTGTCTCCACTGCAGAAGTAATACTCACCTATTCCTATTGATCAGCCCAAAATCACTCAATCACTGTCCGGAGTTGAACAGAAGTAGAAGAAAAATACCTAATGAAGGATAAAAAATTACACTTTCTTGGTTACTGGTCCAACATCACTATTTCACTTTCTCTGCATGTGGTAGGAGTAGAACTCACCTTTTCCTGGGGAACGATCCAAGATCGCTGAGAATACTGGCATCTGGATTTCAGGAGGAGAACTTACCTCTTCCTGGCGCTCTACAGACGATCACTCAGCTGCCTGTTATATCCACTGCAAGAGTAAAACTCACCTCTTCCTTGTGCTCAGGTGAAAGTCACTCAGCCACTGTCCGGGGTTTTGCAGAAAAAGAAGAAAAATACCTAATGAACGAATAAAAATTGTCAGTTCTTTGTTATTACTTCAACATCATTAAACCAACGGTTATGCCTAATTTAGGAGTAGAATTCAACTTTTGAGTTGAGGAACTAGCCAAGATCGCTAGGAATACTTTCATCCGTATTGCAAGAACAAAACTTACTTCTACCTGGGGCTCTACAGATGATCACTCAGCTGCCTGTCGTCTCCACTGCAGGAGTAAAACTCACCTCTTCCTTGTGCTCAGGTGAAAATCACTCAGCCACTATCCGAGGTTTTGCAGAAAAAGAAGAAAAATACCTAATGAAGGAATAAAAATTACACTTTCTTGGTTACTGGTCCAACATCACTATTTCACTTCCTCTGCATGTGGTAGGAGTAGAACTCACCTTTACCTGGGAAACTATCCAAGATCGTTGAGAATGCTGGCATCTGTATTGCAAGAAGAGAACTTTCCTCCTCCTGGCGCTCTACAGACGATCACTCAGCTGCCTGTTGTCTCCACTGCAGAAGTAATACTCACCTATTCCTATTGATCAGCCCAAAATCACTCAACCACTTTCCACAGTTGAACAGAAGTAGAAGAAAAATACCTAATGAAGGAATAAAAATTACACTTTCTTGGTTACTGGTCCAACATCACTATTTCACTTCCTCTGCATGTGGTAGGAGTAGAACTCACCTTTTCCTGGGGAACGATCCAAGACAGCTGAGAATACTGGCATCTGGATTGGAGGAGGAGAACTTACCTCTTCCTGGCGCTCTACAGACGATCACTCAGCTGCCTGTCATATCCACTGCAGAAGTAAAACTCACCTCTTCCTTGTGCTCAGGTGAAAGTCACTCAACCACTGTCCAGGGTTTTGCAGAAAAAGTAGAAAAATACCTAATGAAGGAATAAAAATTGTCAGTTCTTCGTTATTAGTTCAACATCATTAAACCAATGGTTCTGCCTAATTTAGGAGTAGAACTCACCTTTTGAGTTGTGGAACTAGCCAAGATCGCTAGAAATTCTTTCATCCGTATTGCAAGAAGAGAACTTACCTCCTCCTGGCGCTCTACAGACGATCACTCAGCTGCCTGTTGTCTCCACTGCAGAAGTAATACTCACCTTTTCCTATTGATCAGCCCAAAATCACTCAACCACTGTCCGGAGTTGAACAGAAGTAGAAGAAAAATACCTAATGAAGGAATAAAAATTACACTTTCTTGGTTACTGGTCCAACAACACTATTTCATTTCCTATGCGTGTGGTAGGAGTAGAACTCACCTTTTTCTGGAGAACGATCCAAGATCGCTGAGAATACTGGCATCTGGATTGCAGGAGGAGAACTTACCTCTTCCTGGCGCTCTACAGACGATCACTCAGCTGCCTGTTGTCTCCACTGCAGAAGTAATACTCACCTTTTCCTATTGATCAGCCCAAAATCACTCAACCACTGTACGGAGTTGAACAGAAGTAGAAGAAAAATACCTAATGAAGGAATAAAAATTGTCAGTTCTTCGTTATTTGTTCAACATCATTAAACCAATGGTTCTGCCTAATTTAGGAGTAGAACTCACCTTTTGAGTTGTGGAACAAGCCAAGATCGCTGAGAATACTGGCATCTGGATTGCAGGAGGAGAACTTACCTCTTCCTGGCGCTCTACAAACGATAACTCAGCTGCCTGTCGTCTCCACTGCAGAAATAAAACTCACCTTTTCCTTGTGCTCAGAAAATCACTCAACCACTGTCCGAGTTGAACAGAAGTAGAAGAAAATACCTAATGAAGGAATAAAATTGTCACTTTCTTGGTTATTAGTTCAACATCACTAAACCAATGGTTCTGCCTAATTTAGGAGTAGAACTTACCTTTTCCTGGGGAACTATCCAAGGTTGCTGAGAATGCTGTCATCTGAATTGCAGGAAGAGAACTTACCTCCTCCTGGCGCTCTACAGATGATCACTCAGCTGCCTGTCGTCTCCACTGCAGGAGTAAAACTCACCTCTTCCTTGTGCTCAGGTGAAATCACTCAAGCCACTGTCCGGGTTTTGCAGAAGTAGAAGAAAATACCTAATGAAGGAATAAAATTGTCAGTTCTTGGTTATTGGTCAACATCATTAAACCAATGGTTCTGCTAATTTAGGAGTAGAACTCACCTTTTCCTGGGAACTATCCAAGATCGCTAGAAATTCTTTCATCTGGATTGCAGGAGAGAACTTACCTCCTCCTGGCGCTCTACAGACGATCTCTCAGCTGCCTGTTGTCTCCACTGCAAAAGTAAAACTCACCTTTTCCTTGTGCTCAGAAAATCACTCAACCACTGTCCGGAGTTTTGCAGAAGTAGAAGAAAAATACCTAATGAAGGAATAAAAAATTCACTTTCTTGGTTACTGGTCCAAGATCACTATTTCACTTCCTCTGCATGTGGTAGGAGTAGAACTCACCTTTTCCTGGGGAACGATCCAAGATCGCTGAGAATACTGGCATCTGGATTGCAGGAGGAGAACTTACCTCTTCCTGGCGCTCCACAGACGATCACTCAGTTACCTGTCATATCCACTGCAGGAGTAAAACTCACCTCTTCCTTGTGCTCAGGTGAAAATCACTCAGCCACTATCCAAACTTTTGCAGAAAAAGAAGAAAAATACCAAATGAAGAAATAAAAATTACACTTTCTTGGCTATTGGTCCAACAACATTAAACCAATGGTTCTGCTAATTTAGGAGTAGAACTCACCTTTTCCTGGGGAACTATCCAAGATCGCTGAGAATTCTTTCATCTGATTGCAGGAGAGAACTTACCTCTTCCTGGCGCTCTACAGACGATCACTCAGCTGCCTGTTATCCACTGCAGTTGTAAAACTCACCTTTTCCTTGTGCTCAGCCAAAATCACTCAACCACTGTCCGGGTTTTGAACAGAAGAAGAAGAAAATACCTAATGAAGGAATAAAATTACACTTTCTTGGTTATTGGTTCAACATCATTAAACCAATGGTTCTGCCTATTTAGGAGTAGAACTCACCTTTTCCTGTGGAACGATCCAAGATCGCTAGAATACTGGCATCCTGGATTGCAGGAGAGAACTTACCTCTTCCTGGCGCTCTACAGACGATCTCTCAGCTGCCTGTTGTCTCCACTGCAGAAGTAAAACTCACCTTTTCCTATTGATCAGCCCAAAATCACTCAACCACTGTCCGGGTTGCAGAAGTAGAAGAAAATACCTAATGAAGGAATAAAATTACACTTTCTTGGTTACTGGTCAACATCACTATTTCACTTCCTCTGCCTAATTTAGGAGTAGAACTCACCTTTTCCTGGGGAACGATCCAAGATCGCTGAGAATTCTTTCATCCGTATTGCAGGAGAACTTACCTCCTCCTGGCGCTCTACAGACGATCACTCAGTTGCCTGTCGTCTCCACTGGAGAAGTAAAACTCACCTCTTCCTATTGATCAGCCCAAAATCACTCAACCACTGTCCGGAGTTTTGCAGAAAAAGTAGAAAGATAGCTAATGAAGGAATAAAAATTACACTTTCTTGGTTACTGGTCCAACATCATTAAACCAATTTCTGCCTAATGTGGTAGGAGTAGAAATCACCTTTTCCGGGGGAACGATCCAAGATCGCTGAGAATACTGGCATCTGGATTGCAGGAGGAGAACTTACCTCTTCCTGACGCTCTACAGACGATCACTCATCTGCCTGTCGTCTCCACTGCAGAAGTAATACTCACCTTTTCCTATTGATCAGCCCAAAATCACTCAATCACTGTACGGAGTTGAACAGAAGTAGAAGAAAAATACCTAATGAAGGAATAAAAATTACACTTTCTTGGTTACTGGTCCAACATCACTATTTCACTTCCTCTGCATGTGGTAGGAGTAGAACTCACCTTTTCCTGGGGAACGATCCAAGATCGCTGAGAATACTGGCATCTGGATTTCAGGAGGAGAACTTACCTCTTCCTGGCGCTCTACAGACGATCACTCAGCTGCCTGTTATATCCACTGCAGGAGTAAAACTCACCTCTTCCTTGTGCTCAGGTGAAAGTCACTCAGCCACTGTCCGGGGTTTTGCAGAAGTACAATAAAAAATCCTAATGAAGGAATAAAAATTGTCAGTTCTTCGTTATTAGTTCAACATCATTAAACCAATGGTTCTGCCTAATTTAGGAGTAGAACTCACCTTTTGAGTTGTGGAACTAGCCAAGATCGCTAGAAATTCTTTCATCCGTATTGCAAGAAGAGAACTTACCTCCTCCTGGCGCTCTACAGACGATCACTCAGCTGCCTGTTGTCTCCACTGCAGAAGTAATACTCACCTTTTCCTATTGATCAGCCCAAAATCACTCAATCACTGTCCGGAGTTGAACAGAAGTAGAAGAAAAATACCTAATGAAGGAATAAAAATTACACTTTCTTGGTTACTGGTCCAACATCACTAAACCAATTTCTGTATGTGGTAGGAGCAGAACTCACCTTTTCCTGGGGAACGATCCAGGATCGCTGAGAATACCGGCATCTGGATTGCAGGAGGGGAACTTACCTCCTCCTGGCGCTCTACAGACGATCACTCAGCTGCTAGTTGGCTCCACTACAGAAGTAATACTCACCTTTTCCTATTGATCAACCCAAAATCACTCAACCACTGTCCGGAGTTGAACAGAAGTAGAAGAAAGATAGCTAATGAAGGAATAAAAATTACACTTTCTTGGTTACTGGTCCAAGATCACTATTTCACTTCCTCTGTATTTAGGAGTAGAACTCACCTTTTCCTGGGGAACTATCCAAGATCGCTGAGAATACTGGCATCTGATTGCAGGAGGAGAACTTACCTCTTCCTGGCGCCTACAGACGATCACTCAGCTGCCTGTTGTATCCACTGCAGGAGTAAAACTCACCTCTTCCTATTGATCAGCCCAAAATCACTCAACCACTGTCCGGGGTTTTGCAGAAAAAGTAGAAAAATACCTAATGAAGGAATAAAAATTGTCAGTTCTTCGTTATTAGTTCAACATCATTAAACCAATGGTTCTGCCTAATTTAGGAGTAGAACTCACCTTTTGAGTTGTGGAACTAGCCAAGATCGCTAGAAATTCTTTCATCCGTATTGCAAGAAGAGAACTTACCTCCTCCTGGCGCTCTACAGACGATCACTCAGCTGCCTGTTGTCTCCACTGCAGAAGTAATACTCACCTTTTCCTATTGATCAGCCCAAAATCACTCAACCACTGTCCGGAGTTGAACAGAAGTAGAAGAAAAATACCTAATGAAGGAATAAAAATTACACTTTCTTGGTTACTGGTCCAACAACACTATTTCATTTCCTCTGCGTGTGGTAGGAGTAGAACTCACCTTTTCCGGGGGAACGATCCAAGATCGCTGAGAATACTGGCATCTGGATTGCAGGAGGAGAACTTACCTCTTCCTGGCGCTCTACAGACGATCACTCAGCTGCCTGTCGTCTCCACTGCAGAAATAAAACTCACCTCTTCCTTGTGCTCAGGTGAAAATCACTCAGCCACTATCCAAACTTTTGCAGAAAAAGAAGAAAAATACCAAATGAAGGAATAAAAATTACACTTTCTTGGCTATTGATCCAACAACAGTATTTCACTTCTTCTACATGTAGTAGGAGTAGAACTCACCCTTTCTGGGAACTATCCAAGATCGCTGAGAATTCTTTCATCCTGGATTGCAGGAGGAGAACTTACCTCCTCCTGGCGCCTACAGACGATCACCAGCTGCCTGTTGTATCCACTGCAGAAGTAAAACTCACCTTTTCCTTGTGCTCAGGTGAAAGTCACTCAACCACTGTCCGGAGTTTTGCAGAAAAGAAGAAAATACCTAATGAAGGAATAAAATTGTCAGTTCTTGGTTATTGGTCCAACATCATTAAACCAATGGTTCTGCCTAATTTAGAGTAGAACTCACCTTTTGAGTTGTGGAACTAGCCAAGATCGCTAGAAATTCTTTCATCCGTATTGCAAGAAGAGAACTTACCTCCTCCTGGCGCTCTACAGACGATCACTCAGCTGCCTGTTGTCTCCAATGCAGAAATAAAACTCTCCTTTTCCTATTGATCAGCCCAAAATCACTCAACCACTGTCCGGAGCTGAACAGAAGTAGAAGAAAAATACCTAATGAAGGAATAAAAAATTCACTTTCTTGGTTACTGGTCCAACATCACTATTTCACTTCCTCTGCCTAATTTAGGAGTAGAACTCACCTTTTCCTGGGGAACGATCCAAGATCGCTAGAATTCTTTCATCCTGGATTGCAGGAGGAGAACTTACCTCTTCCTGGCGCTCTACAGACGATCACTCAGCTGCCTGTTGTCTCCACTGCAGAGTAAAACTCACCTTTTCCTATTGATCAGCCCAAAAGTCACTCAACCACTGTCCGAGTTTTGCAGAAGTAGAAGAAAATACCTAATGAAGGAATAAAATTGTCACTTTCTTGGTTATTGGTCAACATCATTAAACCAATGGTTCTGCTAATTTAGGAGTAGAACTCACCTTTTGAGTTGTGGAACTAGCCAAGATCGCTGAGAATACTGTCATCTGGATTGCAAGAAGAGAACTTACCTCCTCCTGGCGCTCTACAGACGATCACTCAGCTGCCTGTTGTATCCACTGCAGAAGTAAAACTCACCTTTTCCTATTGATCAGCCCAAAATCACTCAACCACTGTCCGGAGTTGAACAGAAGTAGAAGAAAAATACCTAATGAAGGAATAAAAATTACACTTTCTTGATTACTGGTCCAACAACACTATTTCACGCTCTCTGCATGTGGTAGGAGTAGAACTCACCTTTTCTGGGAACGATCCAAGATCGCTAGAAATTCTTTCATCTGGATTGGAGGAGGAGAACTTACTTCCTCTTGGCGCTCTACAGATGATCACTCAGCTGCCTGTTGTCTCCACTGCAGAAATAATACTCACCTTTTCCTATTGATCAGCCCAAAATCACTCAACCACTGTCCAGAGTTGAACAGAAGTAGAAGAAAAATACCTAATGAAGGAATAAAAATTACACTTTCTTGGTTACTGGTCCAACATCACTATTTCACTTTCTTGGTTACTGGTCAACATCACTATTTCACTTCCTCTGCATGTGGTAGGAGTAGAACTCACCTTTTCCTGGGGAACGATCCAAGATCGCTGAGAATACTCATCTGGATTGCAGGAGAGAACTTACCTCTTCCTGGCGCTCTACAGACGATCACTCAGCTGCCTGTTATATCCACTGCAGGAGTAAAACTCACCTCTTCCTTGTGCTCAAAATCACTCAACCACTGTCCGAGTTTTGCAGAAAAGAAGAAAATACCTAATGAAGGAATAAAAATTGTCAGTTCTTCGTTATTAGTTCAACATCATTAAACCAATGGTTCTGCCTAATTTAGGAGTAGAACTCACCTTTTGAGTTGTGGAACGATCCAAGATCGCTAGAAATTCTTTCATCCGTATTGCAAGAAGAGAACTTACCTCCTCCTGGCGCTCTACAGACGATCACTCAGCTGCCTGTTGTCTCCACTGCAGAAGTAATACTCACCTTTTCCTATTGATCAGCCCAAAATCACTCAACCACTGTCCGGAGTTGAACAGAAGTAGAAGAAAAATACCTAATGAAGGAATAAAAATTACACTTTCTTGGTTACTGGTCCAACAACACTATTTCATTTTCTGCCTAATTTAGGAGTAGAACTCACCTTTTTCTGGAGAACGATCCAAGATCGCTGAGAATACTGGCATCTGGATTGCAGGAGGAGAACTTACCTCTTCCTGGCGCTCTACAGACGATCACTCAGCTGCCTGTTGTCTCCACTGCAGAAGTAATACTCACCTTTTCCTATTGATCAGCCCAAAATCACTCAACCACTGTACGGAGTTGAACAGAAGTAGAAGAAAAATACCTAATGAAGGAATAAAAATTACACTTTCTTGGTTACTGGTCCAACATCACTATTTCACTTCCTCTGCCTGTGGTAGGAGTAGAACTCACCTTTTCCTGGGGAACGATCCAAGATCACTGAGAATACTGGCATCTGGATTGCAGGAGGAGAACTTACCTCTTCCTGGCGCTCTACAGACGATGACACAGCTGCCTGTCATATCCACTGCAGGAGTTAAACTCACCTCTTCCTTGTGCTCAGGTGAAAGTCACTCAACCACTGTCCGGGGTTTTGCAGAAGTACAATAAAAATCCTAATGAACGAATAAAAATTGTCAGTTCTTCGTTATTAGTTCAACATCATGAAACCAATGGTTCTGCCTAATTTAGTAGTAGAACTCACCTTTTCCTGGGGAACGATCCAAGATCGCTAGGAATTCTTTCATCTGTATTGCAAGAAGAGAACTTACCTCCTCCTGGCGCTCTACAGACGATCACTCAGCTGCCTGTTGTCTTCAATGCAGAAGTAATACTCACCTTTTCCTATTGATCAGCCCAAAATCACTCAACCACTGTCCGGTTTTGCAGAAGTAGAAGAAAATACCTAATGAAGGAATAAAATTACACTTTCTTGGTTACTGGTCCAACATCATTAAACCAATTTCTGCCTATGTGGTAGGAGTAGAACTCACCTTTTCTGGGAACGATCCAAGATCGCTGAGAATACTCATCTGGATTGCAGGAGAGAACTTACCTCTTCCTGGCGCTCTACAGACGATCACTCAGCTGCCTGTTGTCTCCACTGCAGAAGTAAAACTCACCTTTTCCTATTGATCAGCCAAAATCACTCAACCACTGTCCGGAGTTGCAGAAGTAGAAGAAAATACCTAATGAAGGAATAAAATTACACTTTCTTGGTTACTGGTCCAACATCATTAAACCAATTTCTGCCTAATTTAGGAGTAGAACTCACCTTTTCCTGGGGAACGATCCAGGATCGCTGAGAATACCGGCATCTGGATTGCAGGAGGGGAACTTACCTCTTCCTGGCGCTCTACAGACGATCACTCAGCTGCTTGTTGGCTCCACTGCAGAGTAAAACTCACCTTTTCCTATTGCTCAGCCCAAAAGTCACTCAACCACTGTCCGAGTTGCAGAAGTAGAAGAAAATACCTAATGAAGGAATAAAATTACACTTTCTTGGTTATTAGTTCAACATCACTATTTCACTTTCTTGGTTACTGGTCCAAGATCACTATTTCACTTCCTCTGTATGTGGTAGGAGCAGAACTCACCTTTTCTGGGAACTAGCCAAGATCGCTGAGAATACTCATCCGTATTGCAAGAAGAGAACTTACCTCCTCCTGGCGCTCTACAGACGATCACTCAGCTGCCTGTTGTCTCAACTGCAGAAGTAATACTCACCTTTTCCTATTGATCAGCCCAAAATCACTCAACCAATGTCCGGAGTTGAACAGAAGTAGAGGAAAAAAACCTAATGAAGGAATAAAAATTACACTTTCTTGGTTACTGGTCCAACAACACTATTTCATTTCCTCTGCGTGTGGTAGGAGTAGAACTCACCTTTTCCGGGGGAACGATCCAAGATCACTGAGAATACTGGCATCTGGATTGCAGAGGAGAACTTACCTCCTCCTGGCGCTCTACAGACGATCACTCAGCTGCCTGTTGTATCCACTGCAGAAGTAAAACTCACCTTTTCCTTGTGCTCAGTGAAAGTCACTCAACCACTGTCCGGGATTGTACAGAAGTAGAAGAAAAATACCTAAAGAAGGAACAAAAATTACACTTTCTTAGTTATTGGTCCAACATCATTAAACCAATTTCTGCCTAATTTAGGAGTAGAACTCACCTTTTCCTGGGGAACTAGCCAAGATCGCTGAGAATTCTTTCATCTGATTGCAGGAGAGAACTTACCTCCTCCTGGCGCTCTACAGACGATCACTCAGCTGCCTGTTGTATCCACTGAAGAAGTAATACTCACCTTTTCCTATTGCTCAGGTGAAATCACTCAATCACTGTCCGGAGCTGAACAGTAGTAGAAAAATACCTAATGAAGGAATAAAATTACACTTTCTTGGTTACTGGTCCAACATCATTAAACCAATGGTTCTGCCTAATTTAGGAGTAGAACTCACCTTTTCCTGGGGAACATCCAAGATCGCTGAGAATACTGGCATCTGGATTGCAGGAGGAGAACTTACCTCTTCCTGGCACTCTACACATGATCACTCAGCTGCCTGTCGTCTCCACTGCAGGAGTAAAACTCACCTCTTCCTTGGGCTCAGTGAAAGTCACTCAACCACTGTCCGGGATTGTACAGAAGTAGAAGAAAAATACCTAAAGAAGGAACAAAAATTACACTTTCTTAGTTATTGGTCCAACATCACTAAACCAATGGTTCTGCCTAATTTAGGAGTAGAACTCACCTTTTCCTGGGGAACGATCCAAGATCGCTGAGAATACTTTCATCTGGATTGCAGGAAGAGAACTTACCTCCTCCTGGCGCTCTACAGACGATCACTCAGCTGCCTGTCATATCCACTGCAGAGTAATACTCACCTTTTCCTTGTGCTCAAAATCACTCAGCCACTGTCCGGAGTTGAACAGAAGTAGAAGAAAATACCTAATGAAGGAATAAAATTACACTTTCTTGGTTATTGGTTCAACATCATTAAACCAATGGTTCTGCCTAATGTGGTAGTAGTAGAACTCACCTTTAACTGGGGAACGATCAAAGATCGCTGAGAATACTGGCATCTGGATTGCAGGAGAAGAACTTGCCTCTACCTGGCGCTCTACAGACGATCACTCAGCTGCCTGTCGTCTCCACTGCAGAAATAAAACTCACCTTTTGCTATTGATCAGCTAAAAATCACTCAATCACTGTCCGGAGCTGAACAGTAGTAGAAGAAAAATACCTTATGAAGGAATAAAAATTACACTTTCTTGGTTACTGGTCCAACAACACTAAACCAATTTCTGCCTAATTTAGGAGTAGAACTCACCTTTTTCTGGAGAACGATCCAAGATCGCTGAGAATACTGGCATCTGGATTGCAGGAGGAGAACTTACCTCTTCCTGGCGCTCTACAGACGATCACTCAGCTGCCTGTTGTCTCCACTGCAGAAGTAATACTCACCTTTTCCTATTGATCAGCCCAAAATCACTCAACCACTGTCCGGAGTTGAACAGAAGTAGAAGAAAAATACCTAATGAAGGAATAAAAATTACACTTTCTTGGTTACTGGTCCAACAACACTATTTCATTTCCTATGCGTGTGGTAGGAGTAGAACTCACCTTTTTCTGGAGAACGATCCAAGATCGCTGAGAATACTGGCATCTGGATTGCAGGAGGAGAACTTACCTCTTCCTGGCGCTCTACAGACGATCACTCAGCTGCCTGTTGTATCCACTGCAGAAGTAAAACTCACCTTTTCCTATTGATCAGCCCAAAATCACTCAACCACTGTCCGGGTTTTGCAGAAAAGAAGAAAATACCTAATGAAGGAATAAAATTACACTTTCTTGGTTATTGGTCCAACATCATTAAACCAATGGTTCTGCCTAATGTGGTAGGAGTAGAACTCACCTTTTTCTGGAGAACGATCCAAGATCGCTGAGAATACTGGCATCTGGAT
Organism: Ahaetulla prasina; assembly: GCF_028640845.1. Taxonomy (NCBI): domain Eukaryota; kingdom Metazoa; phylum Chordata; class Lepidosauria; order Squamata; family Colubridae; genus Ahaetulla; species Ahaetulla prasina. The sequence goes on along the minus strand of NC_080541.1, from coordinate 131,488,406 downwards.
TGCAGGAGGAGAACTTACCTCTTCCTGGCGCTCTACAGACGATCACTCAGCTGCCTGTTGTCTCCACTGCAGAAGTAATACTCACCTTTTCCTATTGATCAGCCCAAAATCACTCAACCACTGTACGAGTTTTGCAGAAGTAGAAGAAAATACCTAATGAAGGAATAAAATTACACTTTCTTGGTTATTAGTTCAACATCATTAAACCAATGGTTCTGCCTAATTTAGGAGTAGAACTCACCTTTTCCTGGGGAACGATCCAAGATCACTGAGAATTCTTTCATCCGTATTGCAAGAAGAGAACTTTCCTCCTCCTGGCGCTCTACAGACGATCACTCAGCTGCCTGTTGTCTCCACTGCAGAAGTAATACTCACCTTTTCCTATTGAACAGCCCAAAATCACTCAACCACTGTCCGGAGTTGAACAGAAGTAGAAGAAAAATACCTAATGAAGGAATAAAAATTACACTTTCTTGGTTACTGGTCCAACAAAACTATTTCATTTCCTCTGCGTGTGGGAGGAGTAGAACTCTCCTTTTCCTGGGGAATAAGCCAAGATCGCTAGAAATTCTTTCATCCGTATTGCAAGAAGAGAACTTACCTCCTCCTGGCGCTCTACAGACGATCACTCAGCTGCCTGTTGTCTCCAATGCAGAAATAAAACTCTCCTTTTCCTATTGATCAGCCCAAAATCACTCAATCACTGTCCGGAGTTGAACAGAAGTAGAAGAAAAATACCTAATGAAGGATAAAAAATTACACTTTCTTGGTTACTGGTCCAACATCACTATTTCACTTCCTATGCATGTGGGAGGAGTAGAACTCACCTTTTCCTGGGGAACGATCCAAGATCGCTGAGAATACTGGCATCTGGATTTCAGGAGGAGAACTTACCTCTTCCTGGCGCTCTACAGACGATCACTCAGCTGCCTGTTATATCCACTGCAAGAGTAAAACTCACCTCTTCCTTGTGCTCAGGTGAAAGTCACTCAGCCACTGTCCGGGGTTTTGCAGAAGTACAATAAAAATCCTAATGAACGAATAAAAATTGTCAGTTCTTCGTTATTAGTTCAACATCATGAAACCAATGGTTCTGCCTAATTTAGTAGTAGAACTCACCTTTTCCTGGGGAACGATCCAAGATCACTGAGAATACTGGCATCTGGATTTCAGGAGGAGGAGAACTTACCTCTTCCTGGCGCTCTACAGACGATCACTCAGCTGCCTGTTATATCCACTGTAGGAGTAAAACTCACCTCTTCCTTGTGCTCAGGTGGAAGGCACTCCGCCACTGGCCGAGTTGCAGAAGTAGAAGAAAATACCTAATGAAGGAATAAAATTGTCAGTTCTTGGTTATTAGTTCAACATCATTAAACCAATGGTTCTGCCTAATTTAGAGTAGAACTCACCTTTTCCTGGGGAACTATCCAAGATCGCTGAGAATACTGGCATCCTGGATTGCAGGAGGAGAACTTACCTCTTCCTGGCGCTCTACAGACGATCACTCAGCTGCCTGTTATCCACTGCAGAAGTAAAACTCACCTTTTCCTATTGCTCAGGTGAAATCACTCAACCACTGTCCGGAGTTGAACAGAACTAGAAGAAAAATACCTAATAAAGGAATAAAAATTACACTTTCTTGGTTACTGGTCCAAGATCACTATTTCACTTTCTGCCTAATTTAGGAGTAGAACTCACCTTTTCTGGGAACTATCCAAGATCGCTGAGAATACTGGCATCTGGATTGCAGGAGGAGAACTTACCTCTTCCTGGCGCTCTACAGACGATCACTCAGCTGCCTGTTATCCACTGCAGGTAAAACTCACCTCTTCCTTGTGCTCAGGTGAAATCACTCAACCACTGTCCGGGTTTTGCAGAAGTAGAAAAATACCTAATGAAGGAATAAAATTGTCACTTTCTTGGTTATTGGTTCAACATCATTAAACCAATGGTTCTGCCTAATTTAGGAGTAGAACTCACCTTTTCTGTGGAACTAGCCAAGATCGCTAGAATTCTTTCATCCGTATTGCAGGAAGAGAACTTACCTCTTCCTGGCTCTACAGACGATCACTCAGCTGCCTGTTGTCTCCACTGCAGGTAAAACTCACCTTTTCCTATTGCTCAGGTGAAATCACTCAACCACTGTCCGAGTTGCAGAAGTAGAAGAAAATACCTAATGAAGGAATAAAATTGTCAGTTCTTGGTTATTAGTTCAACATCATTAAACCAATGGTTCTGCCTAATTTAGGAGTAGAACTCAACTTTTCCTGGGGAACGATCCAAGATCGCTGAGAATACTGGCATCTGGATTGCCAGAGGAGAACTTATCTCTTCCTGGCGCTCTACAGACGATCACTCAGCTGCCTGTCGTCCCCACTGAAGAAATAAAACTCACCTTTTGCTATTGATCGGCCAAAAATCACTCAATCACTGGCCGGAGCTGAACAGTAGTAGAAGAAAAATACCTAATGAAGGAATAAAAATTACACTTTCTTGGTTACTAGTCCAACATCACTATTTCACTTCCTCTGCATGTGGTAGAAGCAGAATTCAGCTTTTCCAGGGGAAGGATCCAAGATCGCTGAGAATACAGGCATCTGGATTGCAGGAGGAGAACTTACCTCTTCCTGGCGCTCTACAGACGATGACTCAGCTGCCTGTCATATCCACTGCAGGAGTAAAACTCACCTCTTCCTATTGCTCAGCCCAAAAGTCACTCAACCACTGTCCGGGTTTTGCAGAAGTAGAAGAAAATACCTAATGAAGGAATAAAATTGTCAGTTCTTGGTTATTGGTCCAACATCATTAAACCAATGGTTCTGCCTAATTTAGGAGTAGAACTCACCTTTTCTGGGAACGATCCAAGATCGCTGAGAATACTGGCATCTGGATTTCAGGAGAACTTACCTCTTCCTGGCGCTCTACAGACGATCACTCAGCTGACAGTTGTCTCCACTGCAGAAGTAATACTCACCTTTTCCTATTGATCAGCCCAAAATCACTCAACCACTGTCCGGAGTTGAACAGAAGTAGAAAAAAGATACCTAATGAAGGAATAAAAATACAGTTCTTGGTTATTGGCCCAACATCACTATTTCACTTCCTCTGCCTAATGTGGTAGGAGTAGAACTCACCTTTTCCTGGGAACTATCCAAGATCGCTGAGAATACTGGCATCTGTATTGCAAGAAGAGAACTTACCTCCTCCTGGCGCTCTACAGACGATCACTCAGCTGCCTGTTGTCTCCACTGCAGAAGTAATACTCACCTATTCCTATTGATCAGCCCAAAATCACTCAATCACTGTCCGGAGTTGAACAGAAGTAGAAGAAAAATACCTAATGAAGGATAAAAAATTACACTTTCTTGGTTATTGGTCCAACATCACTATTTCACTTTCTCTGCATGTGGTAGGAGTAGAACTCACCTTTTCCTGGAGAACGATCCATGATCACTGAGAATACTGGCATCTGGATTTCAGGAGGAGGAGAACTTACCTCTTCCTGGCGCTCTACAGACGATCACTCAGCTGCCTGTTATATCCACTGCAGGAGTAAAACTCACCTCTTCCTTGTGCTCAGGTGAAAGTCACTCAGCCACTGTCCGGGGTTTTGCAGAAAAAGTAGAAAAATACCTAATGAAGGAATAAAAATTGTCAGTTCTTTGTTATTAGTTCAACATCATTAAACCAATGGTTCTGCCTAATTTAGGAGTAGAACTCACCTTTTGAGTTGTGGAACTAGCCAAGATCGCTAGAAATTCTTTCATCCGTATTGCAAGAAGAGAACTTACCTCCTCCTGGCGCTCTACAGACGATCACTCAGCTGCCTGTTGTCTCCACTGCAGAAGTAATACTCACCTTTTCCTATTGATCAGCCCAAAATCACTCAACCACTGTCCGGAGTTGAACAGAAGTAGAAGAAAAATACCTAATGAAGGAATAAAAATTACACTTTCTTGGTTACTGGTCCAACATCACTATTTCACTTCCTCTGCATGTGGTAGGAGTAGAACTCACCTTTTCCTGGGGAACGATCCAAGACAGCTGAGAATACTGGCATCTGGATTGGAGGAGGAGAACTTACCTCTTCCTGGCGCTCTACAGACGATCACTCAGCTGCCTGTTGTCTCCACTGCAGAAATAATACTCACCTTTTCCTATTGCTCAGGTGAAATCACTCAACCAATGTCCGGAGTTGAACAGAAGTAGAGGAAAAAAACCTAATGAAGGAATAAAAATTACACTTTCTTGGTTACAAGTTCAACATCCTTAAAACAACTGTTGTGCCTTATTTAGGAGCAGAACTCACCTTTTCCTGGGGAACGATCCAGGATCGCTGAGAATACCGGCATCTGGATTGCAGGAGGGGAACTTACCTCCTCCTGGCGCTCTACAGACGATCACTCAGCTGCTTGTTGGCTCCACTGCAGAAGTAATACTCACCTTTTCGTATTGATCAACCCAAAATCACTCAACCACTGTCCGGAGTTGAACAGAAGTAGAAGAAAGATAGCTAATGAAGGAATAAAAATTACACTTTCTTGGTTACTGGTCCAAGATCACTATTTCACTTCCTCTGTATGTGGTAGGAGCAGAACTCACCTTTTCCTGGGGAACGATCCAGGATCGCTGAGAATACCGGCATCTGGATTGCAGGAGGGGAACTTACCTCCTCCTGGCGCTCTACAGACGATCACTCAGCTGCTTGTTGGCTCCACTGCAGAAGTAATACTCACCTTTTCGTATTGATCAGCCCAAAATCACTCAACCACTGTCCGGAGTTGAACAGAAGTAGAAGAAAGATACCTAATCAAGGAATAAAAATTACACTTTCTTGGTTACTGGTCCAAGATCACTATTTCACTTCCTCTGCATGTGGAAGGAACAGAACTCACCTTTTCCTGGTGAACGATCCAAGATCGCTGACAATACCGGCATCTGGATTGCAGGAGGAGAACTTACCTCTTCCTGGCGCTCTACAGACGATCACTCAACTGCCTGTCATATCCACTGCAGGAGTAAAACTCACCTCTTCCTTGTGCTCAGGTGAAAGTCACTCAACCACTGTCCGGGGTTTTGCAGAAAAAGTAGAAAAATACCTAATGAAGGAATAAAAATTGTCAGTTCTTCGTTATTAGTTCAACATCATTAAACCAATGGTTCTGCCTAATTTAGGAGTAGAACTCACCTTTTGAGTTGTGGAACTAGCCAAGATCGCTAGAAATTCTTTCATCCGTATTGCAAGAAGAGAACTTACCTCCTCCTGGCGCTCTACAGACGATCACTCAGCTGCCTGTTGTCTCCACTGCAGAAGTAATACTCACCTTTTCCTATTGATCAGCCCAAAATCACTCAACCACTTTCCAGAGTTGAACAGAAGTAGAAGAAAAATACCTAATGAAGGAATAAAAATTACACTTTCTTGGTTACTGGTCCAACATCACTATTTCACTTCCTCTGCATGTGGTAGGAGTAGAACTCACCTTTTCCTGGGGAACGATCCAAGATCGCTGAGAATACTGGCATCTGGATTGCAGGAGGAGAACTTACCTCTTCCTGGCGCTCTACAGACGATCACTCAGCTGCCTGTCATATCCACTGCAGGAGTAAAACTCACCTCTTCCTTGTGCTCAGGTGAAAGTCACTCAGCCACTGTCCGGGGTTTTGCAGAAAAAGAAGAAAAATACCTAATGAAGGAATAAAAATTGCCCTTTCTTGGTTACAAGTTCAACATCCTTAAAACAACTGTTGTGCCTTATTTAGGAGTAGAACTCACCTTTTCCTGGGGAACGATCCAAGATCGCTGAGAATACTGGCATCTGGATTGCAGGAGGAGAACTTACCTCTTCCTGGCGCTCTACAGACGATCACTCAGTTGCCTGTCGTCTCCACTGGAGAAGTAAAACTCACCTTTTCCTATTGATCAGCCGAAAATCACTCAACCACTGTCCAGAGTTGAACAGAAGTAGAAGAAAAATACCTAATGAAAGAATAAAAATTACACTTTCTTGGTTATTGGTCCAACATCACTATTTCACTTTCTTGGTTACTGGTCCAACATCACTAATTCACTTCCTATTCATGTGGTAGGAGTAGAACTCACCTTTTCCTGGGGAACTATCCAAGATCGCTGAGAATTCTTTCATCTGATTGCAGGAGGAGAACTTACCTCTTCCTGGCGCTCTACACGATCACTCAGCTGCCTGTCTCCACTGCAGAAGTAAAACTCACCTTTTCCTGTGCTCAACCCAAAATCACTCAACCACTGTCCGGAGTTGAACAGAAGTAGAAGAAAGATAGCTAATGAAGGAATAAAAATTACACTTTCTTGGTTACTGGTCAAAGATCACTATTTCACTTCCTCTGTATGTGGTAGGAGCAGAACTCACCTTTTCTGGGAACTAGCCAAGATCACTGAGAATACTGGCATCTGGATTGCAGAAGAGAACTTACCTCTTCCTGGCGCTCTACAGACGATCACTCAGCTGCCTGTTGTCTCCACTGCAGAAGTAAAACTCACCTTTTCCTATTGATCAGCCCAAAATCACTCAACCACTGTACGGAGTTGAACAGAAGTAGAAGAAAAATACCTAATGAAGGAATAAAAATTACACTTTCTTGGTTACTGGTCCAACATCACTATTTCACTTCCTCTGCATGTGGTAGGAGTAGAACTCACCTTTTCCTGGGGAACGATCCAAGATCGCTGAGAATACTGGCATCTGGATTGCAGGAGGAGAACTTACCTCTTCCTGGCGCTCTACAAACGATAACTCAGCTGCCTGTTATATCCACTGCAGGAGTAAAACTCACCTCTTCTTTGTGCTCAGGTGAAAGTCACTCAGCCACTGTCCGTGGTTTTGCAGAAAAAGTAGAAAAATACCTAATGAAGGAATAAAAATTGTCAGTTCTTCGTTATTTGTTCAACATCATTAAACCAATGGTTCTGCCTAATTTAGGAGTAGAACTCACCTTTTCTTGGGGAACGATACAAGATTACAGACAATTCTGTCATCCGTATTGCAAGAAGAGAACTTACCTCCTCCTGGCGCTCTACAGACGATCACTCAGCTGCCTGTTGTCTCCACTGCAGAAGTAATACTCACCTTTTCCTATTGATCAGCCCAAAATCACTCAACCACTGTACGGAGTTGAACAGAAGTAGAAGAAAAATGCCTAATGAAGGAATAAAAATTTCTCTTTGTTGGTTATTGGCCCAACATCACTAATTCACTTCCTATTCATGTGGTAGGAGTAGAACTCACCTTTTCCTGGGGAACTATCCAAGGTTGCTGAGAATGCTGTCATCCGTATTGCAGGTAGAGAACTTACCTCTTCCTGGCGCTCTACACACGATCACTCGGCTACCTGTCAACTCCACTGCAGTTGTAAAACTCATCTTTTCCTGGTGCTCAGCCAAAAGTCTCTCTGCCACTCTCATGAGTTTTTCAAAAGTAGAAGAAAAACGTCTAGTAAAGAAATAAAATTGCCTTTTCTTGGTTATTGGTTCAACATCACAAAACCAACTCTTGTGCCTATTTTAGGAGTAGAACTCACCTTTTTCTGGGCAACTAGCCAAGATCGTAGAGGATACTTCATCCGTATTGCAGGAGGAGAACTTACCTCATCCTGGCGCTCTACACATGACCTTTCAGCTGCCTGTCATCTCCACTTCAGTTGTAAAACTCACCTTTTCCTGGTGCTCAACCGAAAGTAACTAAGCCACTGTCATGGGTTTTGTAGGAGTAGAAGAAAAGACCCTAATGAAGGAATAAAAATTGCCCTTTCTTAGTGATTGATCCAACATCTCTAATTCACTTCCTCTGCGTGTGGTAGTAGTAGAACTCACCTTATTCTGGGAAACTAGCCAAGATCACTGAGAATGCTGTCATCCATATTGCAGGAACAGAACTTTCCTCTTCCTAGTGCTCTACAGACGATCACTCAGCTGCCTGTCATTTGCAGTGCAGGACTAAAGCTCACCTTTTCCTTTTGATCAGCTCGAAGACACTCAGCCACTGTCATGGGTTTTGCAAAAGTAGAAGAAAAATGCCTAATGAAGGAATCAAAATTGCCCTTTCTTGGGTATTGGTTCAATTTCACAAAACCAATTGTTGTGTCTATTTTAGGAGTAGAACTCACCTTTTTCTGTGCAACTAACCAAGGTCGCAGAGGATACTTCATCCGTATTGCAGGAGGAGAACTTACCCCTTCCTGGCGCTCTATATATGACCGTTCAGCTTCCTGTCATCTCCACTTCAGTTGTAAAACTCACCTTTTCCTGGTGCTCAACCGAAAGTAACTAAGCCACTGTCATGGGTTTTGCAGAAGTAGAAGAAAAATGCCTAGTAAAGAAATAAAGATTGCCCTTTCTTGGTTATTAGTTCAAATCCCAAAACCAACTGTTGTGCCTATTTTAGGAGCAGAACTCACCTCTATCTGTGGAACTAGCCAAAATCACTTAGAATGCTGTCATCCGTATTGAGGAAGGCGAATTTACCTCTTCCTCGTCCTCTACACATGATCACATGTTGTCTCCACTGCAGTTTTAAAACTCACCTTTTCCTGGTGCTCAGCCGAAAATCACTCAGGCACTTTCATGGGTTTTGCAGAAGTAGAAGAAAAATGCCTAATGAAGGAATAAAAATTGCCCTTTCTTGGGTATTGATCCAACTTCACTAATTCACTTCCTATTTATGTGGTAGGAGTAGAACTCACCTTTTCCTGGGAAACTAGCCAAGATCACTGAGAATGCTGTCATCCATATTGCAGGAAGAGAACTTACCTTTTCCTGGCGCTCTACACATGATCACTCAGTTCCCTGTCATTTCCACTGCAGGATTAAAACTCACCTTTTCCTTTTGATCAGCTCGAAGACACTCAGCCACTGTCATTGGTTTTGCAAAAGTAGAAGAAAAATGCGTAATGAAGGAATAATATAATATAATATAACAACAGAGTTGGAAGGGACCTTGAAGGCCTTCTAGTCCAACCCCCTGCGGAGGCAGGAAACCCTACACCATCTCAGTCAGATGGTTATCCAACATTTTCTTAAAAATTTCCAGTGTTGGAGCATTCACAACTTCTGCAGGCAAGTCATTCCACTTATTAATTGTTCTAACTGTCAGGAAATTTCTCCTTAGTTCTAAGTTGCTTCTTTCCTTGATCAGTTCCCACCTATTGCCTCTTGTTCTACCCTCAGGTTCTTTGGAGAACATCCCGACTTCCTCTTCTTTGTGGCAACCCCTGAGATATTGGAACACTGCTATCATATGTCCCATAGTCCTTCTTTTTATTAAACTAGACATACCCAGTTCCTGCAACCGTTCTTCATATGTTTTAGCCTCCAGTCCCCTAATCATCTTTGTTGCTCTTCTCTGCACTCTTTCTAGAGTCTCAACATCTTTTTTACGTCGTGGCGACCAAAACTGGATGCAATATTCCAAGTGTGGCCTTACCAAGGCATTATAAAGTGGCACTAACAGTTCACGTGATCTTGATTCTATCCCTCTGTTTATGCAGCCCAGAACTGTGTTGGCTTTTTTCGCAGCTGCTGCACACTGCTGGCTCATATCTAAATGGTTGTCCACTAGGACTCCAAGATCCCTCTCACAAGTACTACTATTGAGCAAGGTACCACATGTACGGTACCTGTGCATTTTGGTGTTTTTTTTGCCTAAATGTAGAATCTTACTTTTGTCACTGTTGAATTTCATTTTTTTAGATAGCGCCCAATGTTCAAGTCTGTCAAGTTCTTTCTGTAACTTGAGCCTATCTTCTGGAGTGTTGGCTATTCCTGCCAGCTTGGTGTCATCTGCAAATTTGATGAGTTCCCCATTTATCCCCTCGTCCAAGTCATTGATGAAGATGTTGAAGAGTACTGGGCCTAAAACAGAGCCTTGGGGTACTCCACTGCATACTTCCCTCCATGTGGATGTAGTTCCGTTGAGGACTACACATTGAGTGCGGTTGGTCAGCCAGTTACGAATCCACCTGGTGGTGGTGCTGTCTAACCCACATTTTTCTACTTTATCTAGTAGTAGGTTATGGTCTACTTTATCAAATGCTTTACTGAAGTCCAAGTAAATTATATCAACAGCATTCCTCTGGTCTACTAATTTTGTCATTTTGTCAAAGAATGCAATAAGATTAGTCTGGCATGATCTGTTTTTGACAAACCCATGTTGGCTTTTGGTTATTACTTTGTTTGCTTCTAGGTGTTCGGTGATTTGTTGCTTGATTATCTTTTCCAGAATCTTCCCCGGTATTGAGGTCAGGCTGATAGGTCTGTAGTTTCCTGGATCTGTTTTTTTTTCTTTTTTGAAGATGGGAACTACATCAGCTCTTTTCCAGTCCCCTGTGCTCCAGGATCTTTGAAAGATATAGTTCAGTGGTTCTGAGATCACGTCTGCCAGTTCCTTCAGAACCTTGGGGTGTAATCCATCCGGTCCTGGTGATTTGAACTCGTCTAGGGTAGACAGGTGTTCACTTACCATTTTCTTCCCTATTTTAACTTGTGTTTCTAATCTTTTTTTTGTAGTGCTGTTTTTGATAGGTTGGATTGTTTTTTCCTTTTGTGTAAAGACAGATGCAAAAAATGAGTTAAGTAGATCTGCTGTCTCCCTGTTGCTTGTCATCTTCTTGCCACTTTCTCCCAGCAATGGGCCAATTGTTTCCTTTACTTTTTTCTTGTTTTTAACATGTTGGAAGAAGCTTTTTTTGTTATTTTTTACTTTTGTCGCTAGCCTTTGTTCATTGTGAGCCTTAGCTTTCCTCACTTCATCTTTACAGGCTCGGGCTATTTGCTGATATTCTGCCTTAGTTATTTGCCCCTCTTTCCACTTTTTATATTTGTCCTTTTTGTCTTTCAATTTGTCAGATAGTTCTTTATACATCCATGCTGGTTTCTTTTGAGATCTATTATTTTTCTTCTTCATTGGTATTGTGCTAGACTGTGCTTTTATAATCTCACTTTTCAAAATTTCCCAAGCTTCTTGAGTTGTTTTCCCCCTGAGGATTCTCATCCATTGAATCCTTCTCAAGCTCTCTCTAAGTTTATTAAAATTAGCTCTCTTAAAGTCCAAGACTCTAGTTTGACTTTGTTCTACTACTTGTATTTGCTTAATGTCGAATTCCAATATTGCGTGGTCACTTGCCCCCAAGGTTCCTGTAGCTTCAATACCTTCTATCATTTCATCTCAGTTAGTGAGAATTAAGTCCAGTATGGCTCATCCCCTTGTTGCCTTCTCTATTTTTTGGGAAACAAAGTTGTCTGCTAGATTTGTTAGGAACCTGTTGGATCTTCCACTTGGTGCAGAGTTTGTTTCCCAGTTGATGTCAGGGTAGTTAAATTCCCCCATTACTACTGTGATGTGCTTCCTACATACCTTAGTTAGCTGACTAGCAAAAAGTTCATCTACTTCCTCTGTTTGGTTGGATGGCCTATAGTATAGACCTATGGCAATATCGTATAAAAATTGCCCTTTCTTGGGTATTAATCTAAGTTCACTAATTCACTTCCTATTCATGTGGTAGGAGTAGAACACACCTTTTCCTGGGAAACTAGCAAAGATCACTGAAAATGCTGTCATCCATATTGCAGGAAGAGAACTTACCTCTTCCTGACGCTCTACCCACGATCACTCAGCTCCCTGTCGTCTCCACTGCAGTTGTAAAACTCATCTTTTCCTGGTGCTCAGCCGAAAGTCTCTCTGCCACTGTGATGGGTTTTGCAAAAGTAGAAGAAAAATGCCTAGTAAAGAAATAAAGATTGCCCTTTCTTGGTTATTGGTTCAATTGCACAAAACCAACTGTTGTGTCTATTTTAGGAGTAGAACTCCTTCCAAAACTCTGGTCTCTAACCACAGTCTCTAGCCACAGTCTCTAGCCACAGTCATCCCTATCTTCAAGCCTTGTTGAAAATTACAGACCTATCTATGTTGTGTCTCATGCAAAGTAATGGAATCCATCATAAACCAATCCATTACACTCCATCTCGAAACAAACAACCTTCTCTCTAATAAACAATTTGGATTCAGAACAAAAATTGTCTTGTAACCTACAACTCCTCCACTGCAAAAACATATGGACTATCATCCTTGATCAAGGAAAAACAATAGATGCAATCTACATAAACTTCTGCAAAGCTTTTGATTCAGTAGTACATGATAAACTACTCCTCAAACTAAACTCCTACGGCATTTCGGGACCTCTTCACAATTGGATAAATGCCTTCCTGTCAAATAGACAACAAGTGGTCAAAATTGGCAACGCTATATCAAATCTTGTTCCTGTCAAAAGTGGCGTTCCCCAAGGTAGTGTTCTTGGACAAACACTCTTCATACTATACATAAACGATCTCTGTGACCTCATCTCAAGTTCTCTTTGCTGATGATGTCAAACTATTTAATACCACTAATAATACTTCTACCCTTCAAGAAGATCTCGACTTAATTTCCAATTGGTCTAAAACTTGGCAACTCCAAATCTCAACCAGCAAATGCTCAGTCTTACATATTGGACAAAAGAACCCTAACATCAGGTACAAACTTAATGGACATTACCTAACTGATGACCCCTACCCTGTCAAAGATCTTGGAGTTCTCATATCAAATGACCTTAATGCCAAAGCCCACTGCAACTACATAGCAAAAAAGGCCCTAAGAGTTGTAAACCTAATTTTACGCAGCTTCTTTTCAAAAAACTCTACACTACTAACTAGAGCATACAAAACATTTGCCAGACCTATCCTTGAATACAGCTCATCTGTCTGGAACCCATACCACATCTCTGACATAAATACAATAGAACGAGTCCAGAAATATTTCATAGAAGAGTTCTTCACTCCTCCGAAAACAACAAAATACCTTATACCAACAGACTTGAAATTCTGGGATTAGAAAACTTACAACTCCGTCGACTTCGACATGACCTGTGTTTAACACACAAAATCATCTATTGCAATATCCTTCCTATAAAAGACTACTTCAGCTTCAATCGCAATATTACAAGAGCAAAAAATAGATTCAAGCTAAATGTCAACCGCTTCAAACTTGATTGCAGAAAATAGGACTTCTGTAACAGAGTTGTTAATGCTTGGAACTCATTACCTGACTCCATAGTCTCTACTCAAAATCCCAAAATCTTCAACCAAAAACTGTCTACTATTGACCTCACCCCATTCCTAAAAGGACTATAAGGGGCGTGCATAAGAACACAATAGTGCCTGTCGTTCCTGTCCTATTGTTCCCTTCATTATATCAAATTAATATAGTTGATGCATATTTTTTACTTATATATTTTCTTCAAGACATGTTGTTTTATCTATGACAATTGTTTGTGTATACTGTTGTGACAAAAAGAAATAAAAAAAAATAAAAGAGAAAGGGGGGAGAAAGAGAAGGAGGGAGAAAGAGAGATTAAGGAGAGAAAGATTGAGAGAAAGAGGGGGGAGAAAGATGAAGGAGAGAAAGAGGGAGGGAGAAAGAGATTAAGGAGAGAAAGAGAGAAAGGGGGAGAAAGAGATGGAGAGAAAGAGGGAGGGAGAATGGATTTGTTCTGGTAATTGGTTTAACAAGCATGGCACTGAAAAAGTGACTTATGATCGTTTTTCACACTTACGAACATTGCAGCAAACAGTCATTAGGGCAAAGAAGCTATGTCACATGACCATCTGGATATGCCCACCCAGTCACATGAAGCACCACAGTTGTGACATGAGTGACATGGTTATTAAAAATGCTGCAGCAGAGATAAATGATGACTGATCATAAGTGTGAGGACTGATCAAAAGTGCGAGAACCTGTCAGAAACCACTTTTTTCAGTCCTCTGGGTAGTCCCTATGTGCATAGGGACTAACCAGATGGCTGAAAAAAGTGATTTCTGACAGGTTCTCACACTTTTGACCAGTCCTCACACTTATGACCGGTCATCATTTATCCCTGTTGCAGCATTTTGTGCATAGGGACTACTCAGAAGGCTGAAAAAGTTATTTTTGACCTGTCCTCACACTTTTGACCGGTCCTCACACCTACAACTGTCCTCACATTTTACATTTTGCACCCTATCTTGTAACCGTGGTGAAGAGAAGCAGTTGTGAAATGAGTGACATGGTTGTTAAAAATGCTGCAATGGGCATAAATATAAGGATGGTCATAAGTGCGAGGACCGGTCAGAAATGAATTTTTTTAGCCCTCTGAGTAGTTTCTATGCCCATAGCCAGGGCCACCTGGTCACATGAGCAGCTAGGCTCACCCACCCAGTCACATGAGCAGCTAGCCATGCCCACCCAGTCACATGACCACCAAGCCACACCCCAAAATAAGCCACGCCCACAGAACCGGTTGTTAAAAAATTTGAATCCCACCACTGGTTGTATCCCACTGCTTACTTCCCTCCGTGTAGATGTAGTACCATTAAAAACTACTGGTTGTGTATGGTTTGTCAGCCAGTTATAGATCCATCTGTAATGGTGATGCCGTCTATCCCACATTTTTCTAGTTTTGCAAGAAGTACGTTGTGGTATACTTTGTCAAATGCCTCGCTGAAGTCTAAATATACTATATCTGCAACATTTCACTGGTCTACTAATCTAGTTACTCTGTCAAAGAATAAAATAAGGTGTCGTGTCCCACTCCTCCGCTGACGGCCGGGTCAGGGAAATCCGAATCAGGCTTGCCTCTGCAGCTCTGCCCAAAGTCCTAGCAAAGTCCTCAGAGCAGGCAGGAGACCAGTAAGTGACTTCAGCGAGATAAGTTCGACTTTTACCTGACTCAGAGACTGCCAGAAAGCAGATCCTTTATATAGGCCATGGGGTGTGGCTCCATGACTCAGCACTCATTAAGGCCTGCCCCTCCCTTCCTTCTGTTGCCTCCGCCTATCCAGCCTTCTGATGCGAGGGTCACACCAATCAGCAGCTGTTGGGAATAAACCCTCCTCAGGCTCACATGCTGTGGAGGAGGGAGGTCTAGCTGCTCCGTTTGCCTGGGCATGGAGTCAGGGCTGGGGCCGGGAGATGCTCCTTCTTCTGCAGTTTGTGTGGGCATGGAGCCAGGACTTGGGCCGGGAGGCATACATTCCTCAGTGTTCGGGAGCAGGTAAGAAGGCCCCGGCTGCTCTGAGGGCGGGCAAGACACAACATAAGGTTTTATTCAAACCAAACCAGTGCTGTCTACTAGTTATAACTTTATTTGTTTCTAGATATTCATAGATCTGGGTTCCCCCCCCCCCCAGTATCTTCCCAAGTATTGATGCTAGGCTGATTGGTCTGTAGATTTCTGGGTCACCACATCAGCTCTTTTCCAATCCTCTGGTAGTTCCCTTTTTTTCAGAATTTTTTTAAGATATGGTGCAATGGTTCTGAGATAACATCTGCCAGCTACTTTGGAGCTCTGGGATATAATCTATCAGTCCCAGTGATTCATATTCATCAAGATCATGAATACCATTTTCTTGCTTATTTTAATTTTAATTTCTTTTTATTTTTAAAGTTATGTTTTTGGTAGGTTGGGCTATACTTTCTTTTTGCATGAAAACTGATGCAAACAATGAGTTAAGCAGCAGTGCTTTCTCTCTTCTGCCTGTTACTTCCTTGTCAGATTCACTCTTTAGTGGACCAACTGTTTTCTTGACTTTTTTTCTTGTTATTTATATGTTGAAATATATATTTTTTAATTGTTATGTGTTTGACATTTGGAGGGAACTTTTGGAGAGAAAATACACGTTGACGATTGGCTGGTGCCTCAGTCAGAATAGTATATAAGGAGAGCTTCTCCTATGGTTCAGTTGCTGGGTTCACACCATACAACAAAGAGCTGTTGTTATGATCAACCTGTCTCCTGCCTCCTCAATCACCCAACACAACATAAATTATCTTTGACTTTTGTTGCAAGCCTTTGTTCAGTCTGAGACTTTGCTTTCCTGACTTCATCTTTGCAGATTCAGACTATCTGCTGATATTCTGCCTTAGTTATGTGTCCCTCTTTCCATTTTTTGTACTTATTATTTTTGTCTTTCAGTGTATCAGAGAGATCTTTGTGCAGCCATGCTGGTTTCTTCTGTATTTCTTGCTTTCCTTTTTCAGTGATATTGTGTTGGATTGGGATTTTATGATCATATTTTTCAGAGTTTTCTATGCTTCTTGAGTTGTTTTTCCCTTTAGGGTTTTTATTCATAGAATTTTTCTTAGGTTGTCTCTGAGTTTGTTAAAATCAGCTCTTTTAAAGTTTAATTCATTGGTTGGATTATATTATATTGCTTATGTTTGAATTATATTGAAGTCCAATATGAAGTCATCACTCTCACCCAAGATTCCAGCAACTTCAATCCCTCCATCACTTCTTCTCTATTAGTAAGAATTAGGTCCAGTCTAGGTTTTCCCTTCTTTACCTTTGGATGACTAATTTGTCAGCTACATTGTTTAGGAATCTATTCAATCACCCATTTGCTGTAGAATTTGTCTCCCAGTTGATATCAGGGTACTTAAAGTCTCTCATTACTACTGTGGTATGTTTCTACATATATTTATTAAGTAGTAAGCAAAGAGTCCATCTATTTCTTTTGCTTGGTTGGATGATCTGTATTATACACCTATAGCAATGTCACTTTTTTCCCTTTTCTATTGACCCATATGGGTTCTAGAAGGTTTTCATACTTAGTTTTCCATGCTTCTGTAGAGATGTAGTGATCTTTTATATATAATGCAACTCCACCTCCTCTTTTGCTAGGTTCATTTCTTTTGAATAGTTTGAGTTTCATCCCATCAAGTTTCAATAATGGCAACTATATCATATCTGCCTTCATATACTAATATTTCAAGTTCACCCTTTATCTTCCCTAGACTTTGAGTATTAGTGTATAGGCATTTGAGTCCTTTATGGGTCTTGGATATGTTTCTTATATTTCCTACTTTGTAACTGGGATTTCTATTTTTTCCATCACTCTCTACTTCATTATGTTTTTTTTTAATTTCTTCTTTCTCTTTTCTCCCTATCTTCTTATGTGATATAGTTATTTTTGCTTGGAATTAGGCTCTAAAGGTTGTGAAGATTCACCCCCCACCCTTGCCCTCTCAATTTTAGTTTAAAGCCCTTTTGATAAGATGTCATTTTCCAAATACATTCTTTCCAGTTCTTGTGAGTAGCCTTTTGCCAGTAGCCCTTCATGTAGGTAATGCAGAGCATGGCCTAGGAAGCTGAAGTTGTGTTAATGACACCAGTTTTTAAGCCAGTAATTAATTTCTAAAATCCTTTGCTACCTCATTGGATGTTGGCCTTCTGTTGGAAGTATAGATGAAAGTACCAGTTGTGCTCCCAATTCTTTAATTGTCTCCCCTAGCTATTTGTAATCTCGTTATTGTTTTCAGCGTTATTGTTGTGTCATTGTGGTAGAAAGTGGTAGTAATCCATGGGGTGATTATTTTAGTAAGGTACTCTGTTACATCTTTGATTTTTGCTCCAGGGGGACAATATAATTCTCTAAATTGACTGTCTGGTCTGCAGACCACAGTTTCTGTTCCCCTAAGAATTGAATCTCCTATCACCAATATTAACCTTTTCTTTCTTAGTGAAATCTGGGTTACTTTTCTTCTTATCACAGGAATGCTGTGTTGTGCCTCTTTTTTTTTAGAAACTATTGATGAATGCTCTTTTGTGGGTATATGCATATTTTCTGATGATGTTACCCAGTTGAGTAATAAAATGCCTGCAGGAAAACAACCAAGCTCAGAGAACACAAAGGGCCTCACAGTCCTTTTCCTCCTCTTAAATTATATTTAAGAGTTGAAAAAAAGATTAAAAATTGAAAAAAGAAATTAAATAATTGATTTACCCGCCTGTATATTGCAAAACTCAAGCTCACCGCTTTCAGCTTACTGGCTCAAAGTCATGAAGCTGACTTTCTTGTATAAGGTTTGTCTTGAACTCACCATCTACTGCCGATAGGTTCAGTCACTCAGCTGACTGTCATTTGTTTTTCAGGACTAGAACTTATTATGCCTATTGCAGGGCTGGAACTCACTAGTCCAAAGTCCACTAACTGGTTCTTCTGCCTATTACAGGACTTAGAGTTACTCTGTCTCTTGATTTCTAACCCCCTATCTTGATCTCTAAACAAAATTGGTCTAATTTAGGGAGATTGTGTGAGCTAACCTCTCTCAACTGGATAAGCACCTAAGCCAAGATGGCTGTTGCTTAGAGATGTGTGGAGTCATATATGCTTTGATGTCACAAAGGAGGTAGGGGAGGGGGTAGAGGAGCCTGTAACTGTCAGGGAAGACTAAGTGATCTCCATCCAGGCCAGCTCCCTGCTGCCGGAATCTACTGGCATGGCTCCCCAAAGCCTCTGTGGTCATATCTATTTCTATCTGGTCATGTCCTTCTTTGTGGGGGGGGGGGGTCCAAAGTCCCCTGTGAGCAGCATCTGCACTCCCAAAAACCCCTGCTGGAGTCATTGCAGTGGGAGACCTACTCGGTGCCCTTGATGATCATCCTGGGTGGCTGCTTGCCTGGAGCATCCTCTTCATTGCCTATGACATGGGCCAGGAGGGAGGGAAGGTGCTACCACAGATCCCTCCTGCCCAGGAGGATGAGCAGGAGGAAGGGGGATCAGACAAGTGAACCTTGGGGAGAGGGCCTGGAAGACAATCGGGGGGATGACAAAGAGGGAAGCTTAATATCTGGGCTCTCCCAGAAGCCATGAAAAGGAGGAACTGACCACCATCTGAAATGAGTTCACATGATACTCTGAAACTGATACTCAGCCAAAGAATCAACCTGGCTACATTCACAGCGTATGGAACACCCAGAGAATTAAGCCTTATTGATTTATCTGAATGTTTTAGAAGGCTATCTGCACTGCATAAAAGAAGTTGAGGCAGCTAATAAACAAATGCAAAAATAATTTAAAAAATAGATTTATTTGTTTATTTATTTATTTTAGATTTTAAAAATTACAGTAAAAAAATACCTCACCCATGCCATAGGTTTATTGTCTTAAGAAACACATACAGAGGGAGACACATAGAAACATACATGCACATACAAAAGTAAATTGGGTAGAAAAACTTTTTTTTTACAAGAAAATAAAAAAAATCTTTAATTGAATGCTGCTTTCCTTCCCTAGAACCAGTCAGTCAAGCATCTAGAAGGTCTTCAGTACATTAATGCAGTGTTTCTCAACCACAACAACTTTAAAATATCTGTACTGCAACTCCCAGAATTCACCAGTCAGCAGACGGAATTCTGGGACTTAAAATCCACACATACTGGCTGGGGAATTCTGGCAGTTAGTCCACCCGTCTTAAAGCACATTGACTTGGGAATTCTGGCAGTTGAAGTCCACAAATCTTAAAGCGTGTTGCCTGGGGAATTCTGGGAAAAGAAGTATCTACTGAAAGGATGGCCTTCAAAACCCCTAAGCTTGGCATCTTTTCTTCCGCTAACAGACGCCTCCAGAGGAGATGAAGGTGGACTCTAACCTGCTAGAAAGTAAAAACTCAAAAGAATTGCTTGGGACTCCACTACAGACAAAGGGATCCGGAGAAGGAATTGAGCTGAATCAAAAAGGATCCCAAGAGGCGATTGGGAATCCCCAGCAAAGTGAAGAAAGCAAAGGAACCAAGGAGGGACTTGAAAATCAACTGGAAATCAAAAGATTCCAAGATGGGGCTGAGAACCAGCTGAAAAGAAAAGGATCCCGGGAGGGGATTGGCTCCCCTTTCCTGCAGGGGGAAAATGATCCCACCTCCTTTAGACCCAACCAGGCAGAAGACCAACCATGTGGGAAGCTCTGGACTACAATGGAGAAGGAGCTGGAGAGGCTCCTGAAGCTGCTGCGCTTTTGTCGGTCCTCTAGGCCAGGTCCCCTAGTTGAGGGGTTCCTGGCCCCTGCAGTCGAGGAGGCCACATCCCCTCCAGCCACAGAGACTCCCAACCCTGCAGTAGAAGAGATCCCGCATCCTACCCCAGCACAAGAGCCACTGACCATCCCATCTGAGGAGACCCCAAGGTCACTCAGCTCCAGGCATCAGTATTTTCTTTCAAACATTCTGAAATTCATATTGAAGGCTGAGCACTTAGAAAATGCACAAATTACATATTTCTCTCTCTCTCTAACTTAGGTTTTGTACCTCATAAATCATTCTGTATGAAATGCAATCCCTGTAAGGATCAATTACTACTAACTCAGAGAATGTATGATACACAAACAAAAAGTGCATCTTCAAATAATTATAATGATTCAAATTGAGTCAAAGAACTCTAACATACTGTATGATCATTCTTTGGGCAGATATATTAAGTCTTGCTCTGGTTTGGATAGTGCTGTTCTTGGCATATGGTGGTGGACAGTAGGTGGTGGCAAAACATAATGTATTTTTAGATCTCTCTTTTTTTTTAAAAAAATGATTTGATAGCAATCAAGAGCTGTATTGTTAAATTTATCTATGAAGATGATAAAGGCTTATAAATTTTTATTCTTATATAAATTTATAAAATTCTTATAAATCAAGAGCTACCAATAGATTTAAATTTAATGTCAACCGCTCCAATTTGGATTGCAGAAAATATGACTTCTGTAACAGAGTTATCTGTGCTTGGAATGCATTACCTGACTCTGTGGTCTTTTCTCATAACCCCAAAAGCTTTAACCAAAAACTATCTACTGTTGATCTCACCCCATTCCTAAGAGGACCATAAGGGGCGTGCATAAGAGCACAAATGTGCCTACCATTCCTGCCCTATTGTTTCTTTTCCTATATATATATATATATGCTTATACTTCCTTGTTTCTCCTCATATATATGTTTATATATTATATAATCTTTTTGTGTGATGCTTGTGTATATTATTATGACAAAATTAATTAATTAAATAAAATAAAATAAATAAATAAATTTACATTTTGAACTCTGAAAAAAAATCCATTTGCTTCTTCCCCTATTTTATAGTAGAGTGTATATGCTTATTTCCCCATTACAAACACTGACACAAATATATAATGCATATCAGAAACAACGTGAGTTCTTCCACAGAAAATTTAAAATGACCGAACTCATGAAAAATGTCATTTATATTCCTTAAAGAAGTTTGGTAAAGGTAAAGGTTCCCCTCGCACATATGTGCTAGTAGTTCGACTCTAGGGGGTGGTGTTCATCTCTGTTTCAAAGCCGAAGAGCCAGTGCTGTCCGAAAATGTCTCCATGGTCATGTGGCCGGCATGACTAAATGCCAAAGGTGCATGGAATGCTGTTACCTTCCCACCAAAGGTGGTCCCTATTTTTCTACTTGCATTGCAGTGCTTTCGAACTGCTAGGTTTGCAGAAGCTGGGACAAGTAACGGGAGCTCACCCCATTTTGCAGCACTAGGGAATCGAACCACTGAACTGCCAACCTTTCGATCGACAAGCTCAGCATCTTAGCCACTGAGCCACCATATCCTTATTCCCAATGCATAGCTTAAAAGATATGAACTACAACCCACTATCTTTAAACAAATTTCAACAGTGATAATTCTATCAAAAGACTAAATAAATGTGAAAAGTATGATAGTTACAGTATTTATTGGTTAAAAAACTAAACTTTGAACCCAGGGAAAAATTAAAAGGTTTTAATCTTTTAATGCTCTAAAGTTGTAGCATTTCCTATATTAGTTGCCATGAATGATAAAATCTTCTCAAAACCTACCTGCTACATTCTGTTTTGTAGGGGAAACCAGTCAAAGGCTCATCAGATCATATAGTTTGTTATGTCTGGTCAACATAATAGAAGAAAACTTGACTTAATAGAAGAAAGTCTGACTAGGTGGCTCACATGGCTAAGACGCTGAGCTCATTGATCAGAAAGGTTGGCAGTTCAGTGTTTCGAATCCCTAATACAGGTCTCCTGCATGAGCAGGGGGTTGGACTAGATGACCTCCAAGGTACCTTCCAACTTTGTTACTGTTGTTGGCTCTGAAAGGTTCTTTACGGCATCTTTATTTTGGCATTTTCTCCCTGCATACCTTTCTCTAGGGAGCGGTGACCCTAAATATTTTGTTTCCTGAGATACAGTAATAAACACTTAATCTTTCCCAAATTAAATTCAGTTATCGACAGGCAGCAATCAACAGAATATTGAAAAGCAGAACTCAACCTCTGCTACTTGTTTCACTAAAGTAAATCTAGTTATTGCAGAGATTGGCATATCCGGGAAGCAAAAAATTCTGTTTCTTGCCTTCTCCAGCAGTATCAGGATCAATAGTATAATCACCATTGATGAACTGAATGCCTGGATTATTTTATATGAATCTATGTAAATGCACGTATACATTTCATATGCCAAGTTAGTGCAGATAAATTAGTCATCTAAATACCATATTTATATGCATATGCACACATACAAGTACAAATTTCAAAAACAATTTGAAAGTCAATCAGAATAAGTTAGCTTATTTTGTAAGAAAATGCAGATCTCTACATCATCCCTGGTGCTAATATAATAAATCTATGCAAAGCTACTAGTTTATCCTCGACTTTGCTTTACATCTTTTTTTAAAAAAAAAAAATACACAAAAAAAGAGACAGTAAATCTCTGGATTCATGATCAAGCTTATTCTCATATCTTACAATGGCTATGGAACAATAAGAAAATGCGTTGGGGTTTTTTCCCCAAATAAGTTCATTATAACTCACGTTATGCCTCTGAAGTGGTGCTAACTAATTTCATGGGCATGAGAAATCTCATCATCGCTTAAAGTCCTATGACATTCAACGTTTTTCCCCACTCAGTCTGTAATAGGTATGTATCTTTCATCAAAATTTCCCATCAAATTGCAGAAATTAGTTATGTTCCTTTTATTTTTTCCCCTATTAGTTACATTCTTTTCTTTTCTTCTCTCACTTTGATTGTAAAAGTTTATAATACTGTGCTGAAGCTAGTAAATGCCATAGCCAGTGTCTTCATAGAGGTATAATCTACCTTTAAAGAAGAATGAGGAGCCTGGGTTTACATTCACACGTTCCAGATTTATGAGTTTATAAATACATATATAAATCAGAGTTATTATTTATTTTTTCTGTGTTGTAAAATTATCTTTTTTACCTCACACAGGTGAGCATGACATAATGCAACAAGTATGTTTCCCTGTATTGAGAGCTTAAGAGAAGGTGGACATTATATATCATTCTTAGCGCTAGTTCCTTTTACTGTATTTCCCCGAAAATAAGACATCCCCCAATAATAAGCCCAATTGGGCTTTTGAGTACATGTGCTAAACTAAGCCCCCCTTAAAATACCCCCCCAAATAACCCCCCCCAAAAATAAGCCCTCCCCAAAAATATTTAAACACATGCACATCCGGTTCCCTCCATTTCCTCTGGTTAGGTTAGGGAGACAGAGCTGGAAATCAGGTAAGATGGCAAGAGGAGCCCCGTCTTGCTCCATGCGTCCCAAAATAATAAGACCTCCCAAAAAATAAGGCCAAGTGCTTATTTCAGTGTTCAAAAAAATATAAGACAGGGTTTCAGGAAAACACAGTACTAGAATACCACCTTAGGCACCTATTCAAAACTAGTATGAATTCTGTGGTTACAAACATGCAGCATTACTTAGATTACACAGGGGCCTCTGTGGCTCAGACTGCTAATGCAGTCTGTTATTAACAGCAGCTGCTTGCAATTACTGCAGGTTCTAGTCCCACCAGGCCCAAGGTTGACTCAGCATTCCATCCTTTATAAGGTAGGTAAAATGAGGACCCAGATTGTTGGGGGCAATAAGCTGACTTTGTATATAAATATACAAATAGGATGAAGACTATTGCTAACATAGTGTAAGCCGCCCTGAATCTTCCGAGAAGGGCGGAATATAAATGAAAAAAAAAAGATTTAGATTTAGATTTAGATTTATTTGATTTCTATACCGCCCTTCTCCCGAAGGACTCAGGGCGGTTTACAGCCAACATAAAAACAATTTTATCAATATTATCAATAAAATTAAAAACAATTTTAAAAATCTGATTCAATTTGGCTAACCCCGTTAAAATTAGTAATTAAAAAAATAATAAAACCCCGATTAAAAATCATATTACATTAGGCCAGACCTGTGCGGTGAAACAAAAAGGTCTCGAGCTCACGTCGGAAGGTCCGGAGGTCGGGGAGTAAGCGTAACCTCAGAGGCATCTCATTCCAGAGGGTAGGTGCCCCCACAGAGAAAGCTGTCCCCCAGGGGTTGCCAGCCGACATTGTTTGGCTGATGGCACCCTGAGGAGACCCTCTCTGTGGGAGCGCACAGGTCGATGGGAGGCTATCGGTGGCAGCAGGAGGTCCCGTAAATAGCCCGGTCCTATGCCATGGAGCGCTTTAAAGGTGGTAACCAAAACCTTGAATTGCACCCAGAAAACCACCGGCAACCAGTGCAGCTTGCGCAGGAGAGGTGTTATATGGGAGCTTCGAGTAGCTCCCTCTATTACCCGCGCAGCTGCATTCTGGACCAGTGGGAGTCTCTGGGTGCCCTTCAAGGGGAGCCCCATGTAGAGAGCTTTACAGTAGTTCAGGCAGGAAGTGACGAGGGCATGAGTGACTGTGCATAGGGAATCCTGGTCTATGAAGGGACGCAACTGGTGAATCAGGCGGACCTGATAAAAAGCTCCCCTGGCGATGGCCGTCATATGTTCGTCTAACGACAGCCGAGTATCCAGGAGAATGCCCAAGTTGTGAACCCTCTCCATAGGGGCCAATGACTCAGCTCCAACAGTCAGCGATGGAACCAGCTGGCTGTACTGGGATGCCAGCATCCACAGCCACTCAGTCTTGGAGGGATTGAGTCGAAGCCTGTTCCTCCCCATACAGGGAAACATACTTAAGATAACAGACATCTTTAGCCATGAAAAATCTGATGGAGGGATTTGTAAATGAAGAGAGTAAATCAATTAAGTTAATAGAAAACAAGAGGCTTCATATCTTTAGTAGCTGCAGTATAAACAGATATGAGGTTTATACACATATTTATTGTCTTTATTATAACATGCAACATACCCACAATTTTTAAAAAGCAGAAATTAGTTTATTCATTAATATACCAAATAATAAACAATTTTACATCCCTTCAGTAGTTTCATTAAAGAGCCTATAAAGTAAAACAAAACAAAACAGATTGTGCTCTCAAATCCTACATTTTACTGAATTCATCTCAACAATGTACTGTTGCAAATACAATCTAGGACTAGAATTTTAAAATACATCACGATGTGTCTCACAAAATGGCTGCCATAATTAGAAAACAACTATTTCCTAGAAGATAAGCTGTCACAAGTAATAATAGTCAATCATTCTGGTTTTCCAAAGTGCTATGACCACACTTATCATTACTACCTGATCACAATGGAGACTCACCACTTTACTTCATATCTGCAATTTTAATGGGAAACTTTTGATTTTAAATCTGTGAAATCAGACACACTTCAACATTTGTCTTCATCCTACACAGGACTATCAGATTAAAGGAGTTTACACACTTCAAAGGATGTCAATGGCAAGACACATTGATAAACAGAAATAATATTAACATGACCAATAGTTGCCTGATTTTCACCCTAATTAAGTGTTCAGAAATAAATACAATTTCAAATAAATAAGAGTAGATTTACATGGTGGATTTGTTGTTGTTTTACCACACAGTGACTCACACACACACATGCATGCTATCCTGCTTATTGAAAAATAAAATAGTAGGAATGAAGGTGTCCTTTTTCATCTCTAGTTTTCATGTGGTTCTCTGACCTGCTACTGAAATAATGCATTCCAAATGAAGAAAAGGAAAAAAGCCTCAGATTTAACTACTATTGTCTTCTTAGTACTGCATTTTGAGATTATTAGCAAGCTTTTAAAATACAGTAGGAATAAATATAAAAAAAATAATACCATCTATACAGTTTTAAAGTAAGTAAATGGTTTTTTTTTTCTTTTTAACAGACCACAAAATGGGCTGGATCAATTGTTTTGAAAGTGATTGATTGCTTAAAATCAAGAAGGAACTTTGTCTGATGGATTATCATGCTTAAGAGAAATGAATTCATATCAGCTATTGATTCATGGCTGAAATGAATCTGTAGTGCTGATGTTTTTTTCCAGAGAAAGGCAAGGCATTCTGGATAGTCTTTTCCAACTCTGTCCTTTTGGTGCATGATACATAAAACTCTATATGATTTTATAGAGTCATACAAGAGTTACATTAAAAGACTATGTCTGCCTGCCTGCCTGCCTGCCTGCCTGGCTCAGAGTTGAATTGTAGATGTTCTTGGTGCTCTCTGAGCTGAATTGTTGTAGATGTTTCACTACCCAATAAGGTAACATCAACAGTATTGGTTAATGTGGGGTTTGCTCCCTGTTTATATACAGTAATTTGTCCTGCCAGTGTTGGTGGGGCTATGATTTTTGTTGTTGTTGATAGTTCCTTAATTAGGTTATTGCTTGATTGTTTTCTTGGTGTTAATACTTGATTATTTGGGTATTGGGTGCTGGATGTTGGATGCTGGATGCTGGACAGAATGTGTTCTGGTCTTTTGTTTCCGTCTTCTTTTTTATTGTCTCTTTTGAATGGTGTCTAAATGTGGTTTATCTCTATGTATCTACTGATAGTTAATTTGCCTTTATGCCAAAATTCCATGAATTCCTTAGTATTTTTGGTTTTAGCTTGGTCTAGGATGCTCAGTTTCCCAGCTGAAACTATAATTAAGTTATGTGTTGTGAGACTGCTTTCATATTGTCTTCTGAAAATTCAGAAAAAGACAGAAAAAAAGAAAATATATAGATGATATTGAGGGTGGTCTGTGTTTCGGCTCTCCAGACGGCGAGTTGTTTGGATTTGTCCCAAAGTGCAGGGTGGATCTTGTTGCTGAGTTTGAGGTGAAGTGTGAGGAGATCTTTGTTGATTTGATCTAGGAGGAATCTTTTTGTGTGAAGTTCATTTCTGATTAGGGCCAATTCTGTTCTTTTTAGAATGTGTTTGGTGGCTGCAGAGTTGGAGTGGAATTTCAATTGGAAGCAAATGGATTCCAGAGAAATAAGATTACCAAACTAATCCCATTAATTATTAGGCTTTTGAATAAGTTTTTTAATTGTTTTTAGAATTGTATTTATTGCTTTTAAATGCCTGTAAACCGCCCTGAGTCCTTTGGGAGATAGGGCGGTATATAAATATAAACAATAAATAAATAAATAAATAATCCAAAAAGAACCCCCCATTAAAATCTGAGACAGAGAACAAGAAAACGGCACAGCCCTCCTCCCATATATAAAAGGCACCACAGACAGAATCAGCAAGATCCTCCACAAACACAACATCAAGACAGCATTCTGCACAAACCAAAAAATATCCACCATCCTAAGAAACCCCAAAGACAAAATTGAGTTAGAAAATCAAGGAGTATATGAAATCCCATGCACCGCCTGCCCCACCACATACATTGGACAAACCAACAGAAGAATAAGTGCATGCATTGAAAAACACAAGAACTCAGTCAAAAAAGAGGAACCAACTTCTTCCCTGATCCAACACCTTAAAGCCACAGGACACGATATTGATTTTAAAAAGACCAGAACTATCGCCAAAACTGAACACTTTAACAACAGAATAATCAGAGAAGCCATCGAGATAGAAAAACGCCTAAACAGCATAAACAAATGAGATGATACCTCCCGCCTACCAGCCATTTGGAAACCCGCCCTTATTGACAAACGAGTCCCTAACGCGAGGAATGACACCAGACCCACACTCACGAGGTCCACACAGGATGTCACCACCACACATCCACCCAGAAAGCAGACCCAAACCCACACTGATCATGAAGCACGACCAAGGACCAGAAGCCAGACTGCAGCTGCAACATTAGCCATTTCAAACCCCTCCAATCCATACATGCAACAGACTGACACCCACTATGAAGATGTAGCACGACCACAAACACAAAGCCAAACAACAGCAATGCAGCTCACCAGCTCAGGTCCCCCTGCAGCTCAGACTAATCTGAGCACAGCCAGGCCCCCACTCAAACAGGACACCCCCCCATCCAATCAGAGCACAAAAAAACCCCCATCCAATCAGAGCACAGCCAAGCTCCCACCCAATCAGTTCAAACCCCCACTAGCAGTTAAAAAGGAAGAAACAGCTGCCATCACACATTGCTCCCAGAAGCACAAAGCTGAAGCCTGAAGATGACGAATGAGACTTCATCGAAACGTCGCCAAGACACTTCCAATTTTACGTGGGAGAAAACCCGAATAACCAAAGACCTACATACAAACACCCGCGAAAACCTCAGAATATATATATATATGTATGTATGTATAATATCACTCATTATTAACCCTGCAAAGTTAGCTTCTGCAATGTATCATGTACCCTTTGAATAATTTTTAAATTGTAAGTCTAATAAATTTGTGTGTTCACTGTTATAATGATATATTGTGAGTTAATGTATTATGATCTAATTATATATAATAAGCCATTAGCAAGCCTATTTCTCCATAAACACCCACACAATGAATAACTTTGAATCTCTTATTTGTCTTGTTCCAACAAATATGACTTAAAATAGTCAGAGAAGTCAACCCATATTAGATAGCAACTCATATTTATAACCAAAAGCCAGACATTGTATTCAACTTCTTTCAACATTGTTCTTTTACACAAAGAAAACGTACAAGAATGTTTGAATTGAAGGGTCCTTGGTGCTCTCTGAACTTGGTTGTTTTCTTGCAGACATTTAATTACCCAATTAGGTAACACTGTCAGCTCTAGAAGGGAATGGGATTTGATCTCTGTATGTACTGTATACAATTGGTTCATCCTTTCAGTGTTAGTGGGAACAGACTTGGTGGTCTTTTGATTAGACTGTTACTTATTGTTTGACGGTTTGTCTAAGTATGTTCCATGGTATGTTTTTTTAATTTTATTTTCAGATGAAAGATGAAAGTGGTTCTGGGTTGAAATATCAATTGCTTTGCCAACCTACAGATCTCTGAATATTTGTATCTTTAGTATATCTGTCTGCCCCTCCTTCCTTCTTCTCGTTCATAAATACAACACAGGATCATGCATATATTTGCCAGTGGTGGAATTCAATTTTTTTTACTACCGGTTCTGTGGGCATGGCTTGATGGGCGTGGCAGGGGAAGGATACTGCAAAATCTCCATTCCCACCCCACTCTGGGCCAGCCAGAGGTGGTATTTGCCGGTTCTCTGAACTACTCAAAATTTCCGCTACCAGTTCTCCAGAACCTGTCAGAACCTGCTGAATAGCACTCCTGATATTTGCTTTCTACTATCCTTCTCTGTTCTGCAGAATTGTACAATCAAAAATGCCTCTCTCCCTCCCTCTCTTTTTCTGCTTTGTCCCTTTTTTATCATATGGATGAGTTCATATGAATATATATATATATATATATATATATATATATATATATATATATATATGAACTACTGAATTCATTCACAATGGTCATGATTTGCTACAAGAGACCATGGTGTTCTCTGACGCTAAATCTAAATGAGGTATGATTAATTAAGATCCCATCATTAAAACTTAAGGACAATCAAGATGTGAGAAAAGCATTTTTATATTCAAATGACTGTTTCACTCAAGTATATATTTTTATTACATAACGTGTAATACATGTTGGTGAGGAGAATTTTCCGTTTCTGTAGGAGTTCACTCAGCTTGATTTGTTTTGATACTGGAGTTACAATGGTAAATACAGGTCTGAAAGTATGGATTTTCAATAATACGTCAGCCCAAGAAAAAAGTGAGAAAAGCAATTCTGAGCTTCTGCTTTTACAACAATGAGCCTGTTGGATCATTATTTGTATTGTTAAAACAAGCATGATTTCGTCTTCACATTTACTTTAATTTCAGTGTAGGAAGTTTTCACATAGTGATTCAATAATGCTTTGTCATCAGGGTTATTCCCATAACTTTACTACATCGCTAATTAATAATAACTAAATCATTGTGTCCCTTGATGATATTAATTAAACAAATGCTGATCCCATTATATCACATACAGTAATTCATTCTGCCTAGAGAACCATGGAGAATATTTTTTTCCCTTCAGGGAAGTTCCATATATGAAGGTTGAGGAACAGCTGGTAATCAAGCATACTTCATAATCCAAAGAATGACACTCCAATGCAAGCTGGAAATTATTTTCATATATTCCACTTGATTCCAAAATAATGCCAGGCTAAACTTAATGACTATTTGTGAGCATCTCTTCTAATTTAAGTCTTTTCTAATTTATTAATGTATCTTTAAATAGTAGGTTAGTTATCAACGAGTAGCTAATGTTTTGGTTCTGAACAAATGGGTTCAAGAATATCAGTTGGAAATTAAATAAATATTACCTTTATCAAACAATTTAAACCAAAATTTATTTTGTTTGAGCCATGAAGCCTATAAGAATGAGATCATTCTAATTAAACTGCATTGATCAACAAGGTTACTTTTATGGCATTATTTTGCTTACATTAAATGGACTATACAGAATTTTAGAAACAAAAGTTATTGTTGCAGAATAAATCTTTTTATTCAATCAATAGCTTGTTGCTTTGATATTCGGAATGCTCAATTATTTCAGATAGAACCTAAAAATGGGGGGAGGGGGGAAGAGGCAGCACAACCCAGAGATGGATAGAGAAAGAGAGATCAGATAGCCACTCTCTACCATGTTCCAGGGTATATCCAATGGACTAGGAGTATCAAGAGTTTACTCTGGCAAGATTCTGTCTGTTTTGTGAATTCTGGCTGAATAGTTTAATGTAATTCTTAGGTTTAACTTGAAATGAAGCTTGATAGCTTCATTTTGGGGAAAAATCAAGATGGAGTTATTCTGAAATGTCTTGGTAATTGAAGTTACCTTACATAGGTTGCTGCTATTTTATGTCTTCAGTAATTATAACAATGAATTGATTTTTTAATTATATTTTTACTTTCTAGTTATTTTTGCTATTTCAAATTTATAGTTGTAGATTAAAATTATATTTTGCTGTATAAATGTTATCTATGTATCTATCTATTCAAAGTAAATACTATAATACATTTATTTAATTCTCAACTCTAATCCCAATGAACTATCTTATTCATAGAATGGGGAATCACACAAATTCATTTCTTATTTCAGGGAGTTATAACACTGGCATGTTTGAGAATCCCTAAGCTATACATTCCACTTATAAAAAACAGTTTTGATTTCCATCTGAAATATGAAACTCTAATTTTTCCACTTAAGACAATTACTTACAAAATGAAGAGGAATGGTTTCTGAACATATTCCTATTGGGGATGATGAGAACTATATTTCAACACATCTGGAAAATGTTAAGTTAGAGAAGACCTATATAATAATATACAGTAAAGCACACATTTTCTCTGCATAAACAGAAAATGTCTCCTAAACTGATAGCAGTATCCTATGTATGGTTTTTTTTTTATTTGATACAGAGGATAAGATAGGACTTGCAGAAAGATACAAACTGATCTTAAAACACTTGATTTTTATCAAACACCAAAGGCAATCTTAAGAAATGGTAATCTAACATTGAACATGAATTGCAATTGTCTGTAGATAACAGATTTCAAGAGAAAAATACACCAATGGAATGGACTAAAAGGAATTATCTGTTTGTAAAATATATGCAGAAACTCTGAAAAAGAAAAAAATGTCTTCCTATATTTAGTTCAAATACCACTGCTATGGACTTTCATATGTGATAGAGAAAGTGCATATACAGGTCAGTAAAAAAATTTTTTTACTACTGGTTCTGTAGGTGTGGCATGGCTTGGGGGCATGACTTGGTGGGCGTGGCAGGGGAAGGTTACTGCAAAATCCCCATTTCCTCCCAATCAGCTGGGACTCGGGAAGCAGAGAATAGATGGGGGCGGGGCCCGTCACAATTTTTACTACTGGTTCTCCAAACTACTCAAAATATCTGCTACCGGTTCTCCAGAACTGGTCAGAACCTGCTGAAACCCACCTCTGATACAGGTGTACAAAAGTCTAGATTAATAATTAAGTCTTACTTTGTTTATATGGCAGTGCTGAATTTTTGGACATAAAGTATTTGGGATCAAGAAGAGAAAAACAGTATACCTCTTTTTACCTATTTGTTTGTTTATTTGATTATGTGCTATCAAGTAATATCAATATTTTGGGCCCATTAATGCTATAAACAAGTGCATCCATCTTACTGCTGGTCATACTTGTCTTCTCTTTCTTTCCATCTTTCCCAGTATCATAGACTTCTCAGAAACTTAGAGCTTCCTTAATGTGTCTGAGGTTGTGATACAATAATTTGAGACTGGTCATTTTTGCCTCTAGGTCAGTTTGTTTCACATTCATTTATGTGTTTTCCTCGCTACCCTAATACTCCTAGAAGTCTTCTTCTTCAAACCAAAGTTCAAAAGCATTGATGGCCTTTCCATCCTGTTTCCTCAAAATCCAGCTTTTGTTTTATAAGGTGACATAGGCAAAATTATTTCCTATATAGTTCTGATATTGGAAGATATAGCATAATCCTAACATCCAAATATATTTTCTAAGGCCTTCATGGTTTCTCTGTATAACCCTGCAAGATGATTTTACATAATATATGCAAGTTGAAAAATTAACTCCTAGACAAAGAGCCATGCCAATATACAGTATTTTTATTACTGTTTACAACTTTATTAGGTTATTTTGTGTACTGTTCTTTGTACTATGTTTAACTTTGTGTGCCCCCTAGAGCTTCTGGAATGCAGCAATTTATAATACTTACACATAAATATGTGAAATAGACTTGAGTTGAGAGATTTAATGCTAAATCACAGTATTAACACAGCTAAAACAAAATTATGTAAAAGTCTGAGCTAATCCAGGCTAATAATAAAGCTAGAAAAACTTTATATATATATATATATATATGTTTTCTGAGGTTTTCGTGGGTGTTTGTATGTAGGTCTTTGGTTATTCGGGTTTTCTCCCGCGTAAAATTGGAAGTGTCTTGGCGACGTTTCGACGAAGTCTCATTCGTCATCTTCAGGCTTCAGCTTCGTGCTTCTGGGAGCAATGCTCCCAGAAGCACGGGTTGAAGCCTGAAGATGATTTAATGAGACTTCATCAAACGACGCCAAGACACTTCCAATTTTACACGGGAGAAAACCCGAACAACCAAAGATATATATATATATATATATATATATATATATATATATATATGTTTTCTGAGGTTTTCGCGGGTGTTTGTATGTAGGTCTTTGGTTATTCGGGTTTTCTCCCGCGTAAAATTGGAAGTGTCTTGGCGACGTTTCGACGAAGTCTCAAATCCCCTGCAACTCAGACTAATCTGAGCACAACCAAGCCCCCACCCAAACAGGACACACCCCCAGCCAATCAGAGCACAAAAAAACCCACATCCAATCAGAGCACAGCCAAGCTCCCACCCAATCAGTTCAAACCCCCACTAGCAATTAAAAAGGAAGAAACAGCTGCAATCACACATTGCTCTCAGAAGCACGAAGCTGAAGCCTGAAGATGATGAATGAGACTTGTGAAATGTCGCCAAGACACTTCCAATTTTACGGAGAAAACCCGAATAACCCAAGACCTACATATATATAATATATATATATATATATATATATATATATATATATATATATATATATATATATATATATATATATATATATGTTTTCTGAGGTTTTCGCGGGTGTTTGTATGTAGGTCTTTGGTTGTTCGGGTTTTCTCCCACGTAAAACTGGAAATGTCTTGCCGATATTTATATATATAAAAAGAATGAAATGGAGATGAATATCATCCCTTAGAGTCAAAGTTGACTGGACAAGGGAAACCTTTACCTCTTTACCCTGACTCAGCCTTCCATCCTTCCAAGGTGGGTAAAATGAGGACCCAAATTGTTGGGGGCAATATGCTGACTCTTTAAACCGCTTAGAGGCTTGATGGCAAATCTATTTTATTTATTTATTTATTTTATTTATTTATTTATTTTGTCACAACAATATATGTAAGTATCATACAGAAAGGTTATATAGTATATAAACATATATATGAGTAAATATTAGGAGGTATAAGCATATATATATATAGTAAGAAGAAAAGAAAAACAATAGGACAGGAACGGTAGGCACGTTTGTGCGCTTATGCACGCCCCTTATGGTCCTCTTAGGAATGGGGTGAGGTCAATAGTAGAAAGTTTTAGGATAAAGCCTTTAGGATTATGGGAAGAGACCACAGAGTCAGGAAAAGTATTCCAAGCACTGATGATTCTGTTACAGAAGTCATATTTTCTGCAATCTAGATTAAAGCGATTGACATTAAGTTTAAATCTATTGGTTGCTCTTGTATTATTGCAATTAAAGCTGAAGTAGTCTTTAACAGGAAGGACATTACAATAGATGATTCTATGAGTTAAACTTAGGTCTTGTCGAAGGCAACAGAGTTCCAAGTTTTCTAAGCCTAGGATTTCAAGTCTGGTGGGATAAGGTATTTTGTTGTTTACAGAGGAATGGAGAACTCTTCTTGTAAAATATTTTTTCAATCTATGGCACGTGTGCCGGAAGTGGCACACAGAGCCATCTCTCTGGGCATGTGAGCCATTGCCCTTTGCTCTTCCAGGTTCCAGTGCACCGGCCAGCTGGTCTTCACACGCATGTGGGCAGTTAATCTTTCATTTTCCAGCTTGCGCATGTGCACCAGCCACCTGGTCTTTTGGTTTCTGGCGTGCATGCACATGTGAAGGCCAGCTGGACAGTTGCATGCATGTGCAGGAAACTGAAAGATCATCTTCCCAGCATTCACATGCTCACCAGGTGGCTAGTCTTCCGGTTTCCGGTGCATACATGCACACCAGCCAACTGGTCTTCATGCATGTATGTGCACCAGAATCTGGAAGACCAGGTGGCCGGTGCACATGCATGTGCCAGAAACCAGAAGAGCAGCCGCCTAGTGTGCACATGCGCACCGGGCGGTTGCTTTTCCGGTTTCTAGATGCGCTCCCATTTCAGCACTCAGTGCCAAAAAGGTTCACCAACACTGGCTTAAAGACAGCTGTAAAGCACTGTAAAGCGGTATATTAGTCTAAGTGCTATTGCTATATAGGCCTTTAAGATCCACTTCGTGTAGAGGTTAAGGCATCAATCTAGAAACCAGGAAAGTATTTACTTTCTTTCAGACTAGGATGGCGGCAAGAACAAACCACTTCTGAAAAACCTTGCCAAGATAAATATACATACATATGTACATACATACATACATATGTATGTATGTATGTACACACACACACACACACACACTATCAAGGAAGTGAATGATAAATGAGGGAAGCTGTTTCTCTGTTAGTTTGATTGCATAGTTGTTTTATTATTTTACTCCATTGTTGAATATGCAAATTTGAGTACAAAACAAACTCACTGGCAAAAGTTTATCGGAACTCAGTGCAGGATAAATTTCTGCATACTTCATGAATGTTGACAAAGAAAATGTGCATTTAAAAGAATTAAACAGAAAAAAAATGATATTGTTTGGAAACATTTGGTATGAAGTAAGTCTAAGGATTTTTTTTAAGCTGGAACGTCTACGTGGAAAGCTTAGAAAAATCTTGAAAGGTGTGAAAAAGAGAGCAGCAGAGAGAAATTAAGATGGAAAGTGATTCTGTAGAAACCGCCTTTCTCTGAAAGAAAGGAAAAGGTAAAAGCCATCATTTCCCTTATGACAAGCAATTTAAAACTCTACAGAAGTGCTTTTACATCCTGAGAAGTTCCTGAAGTCCTTTAAATCATCGATTTCCTTGGGGAATGTAGTTGTGAGACTCACAGCATTTACTCCTGAGTAGCGACTAGGGATTAAGTGATTTTTCATTTAGCTGTGAGGTACTCATGAAAGGCAGATTGTTTCCTTTAAAGTGCCCACAGTGCTACAATACAGCACTTTGAAGCATAAGGTTCAAAATAGGAATCTCATGCATTTGTCCACAGAGATATATGTACTTTGGA
Source organism: Ahaetulla prasina (assembly GCF_028640845.1). Taxonomy (NCBI): domain Eukaryota; kingdom Metazoa; phylum Chordata; class Lepidosauria; order Squamata; family Colubridae; genus Ahaetulla; species Ahaetulla prasina. The sequence goes on along the minus strand of NC_080541.1, from coordinate 131,452,391 downwards.
TATGAAATGACTAGGTGGATTATTTCAAGTTTCAATATAATGGTATAAGATATTCACTACAGTTTGAAAGTCCACTCCGGCATACATGAAATACTTTGCTTAAGAGAGCTGGGATGCATTACATGCCAGCCAGTGTAATGCTGTAGTTAAGATGACGAGAATTTCAAGTTTCCACGTAACTATGAAGATGACGATCACCTCTTCTTTTAGCCCAAGTTCTCTTCCAGATTTTTTTTTTTAAATGGGGACAAAATTAGCCGCTATTCCCATTTACACTGTCCTGAACTCCCCCCCCCCAAAAAAGGAGAAAGAATATAAATGCAACAAAGAAACCAAGAAATAGCATTCAAACTCAGACTCTGAAGCACATGTGCTATGAAAACTTTCTAAAATTAAAATTGAAAGATTATGGCTTAAGCCACTCATGAAGATCCCAGTGGTTATTGGCACGAGTGCCACATCAAGAAATAGAAATACTGGAATGTATTCTTGTGCCAGTTGTGCCATTATGAAGTAGCCAATAAATGTTTTTTTGAGGAATCTGCCTGCCTCAGTTTTCTGGGTGCATTACTTGGAACACTGACACTTTACTCCAGTTGGATGTATTTCTTAGGTGTTTCTGTTGAAATTCCCAGATTTACTTTAGATTTTGCCAATCATGTATGATAATGCTCTCAGCATCTGTTGGGTATTCTGACTGTCTCAGATGCACTTAGCTACTGTTAAACAATTTATTTCACTTATTATCATGCCTAATTATCACAGATGAATGAATGCTCCTTTCCCATGTGAATTTCAGTTATAGGCATATTTAAGTTGCCCTTATGAGATACAGTAATAAGGAAATTCACTCCAAAACTCTAGAATCTGGAGAGTCCATCCCAAAACCTCTAAATTGGCCACAGAATTGTTTTGTATGACATATTATATCTATTTAAAAGAAGAAGAAAATGATTTTTAGTTAAAATTGACTTGGACAGTTCTTTCTTTTTATGACTGCTTGGAATTTATTTTACTTACATGTTGTTTCAAAATGTGCATTAGATCATATTCATAAACAGCAGAACTACTTGCATTGGTCCATAAGCTCCATTATCTTGATTGAATATATTTGTCTATGTCTGATCTAATATTCAAGCCTTACATTCTAGTTTAATGAGCTTTAAAAATTATATTTTGGGTGTTCAATAAAGCAACAATGACAAAAAAAAATTCATTATGTCAGTATTCATTTCCAAAGCAGAAAATGTAATTAAACACAGAGATGCACTTTTTATATTTTGAAATCAGTTAGAAGCTTACTCCCCAAGGTATATTTCATAGATATCTTTGCACACAATTTTTCCCTCATAGGACATAGTGGGGTGGGGGGTTCCTTTCCTTTTTTGGGACTGTCTTCTGTCTCTTAACCACAAGATTTGCCCAGTTCCTATCTATTCTCATCCTACCTAATTGTACACTGCTTTGTGTTATGTGTTTATAAATAGTCTTGGATGGCACACAGTGTAGCTACAACAATATATAAGCAATATAAAAAAAGAACATCAAGGGCTTCCGGGTGGCGCCATCTTTCTCGCTGGGTGCTAATTTATGGCACTCCGCACTGAATATGGTAAAAGCCGGTGAAAACAGCAACGAACAGCTGTTCCCGGCTTCAATTTCCCTCTCTGGTTGAAAGAGAGAGATAGAGCAAGTGGGGGGATGGTGGTAGATTCCCCTAGGGGCTTTGTTTTTGTTATGCAAAGTCCCGAAAGGTCGAATCCCTTTGAATCCTCCCTTAATCTCCAGTATTCACTGCGCTTCTGCAAAAGCAGGAAAAGAGGAAGGTGTCCACTTCTGCTAACAACTGATCTCTTTTTGTGGATTTCTAAAAGCAGACGGAAGAAGCATGAGTGAACAATTATTGGTTTGCAAGTATTTTTGATTTCCTGACTTCTACCTTTTTTTAAAAAAGAGGAATTCCCCCCCCCTTCTTTTAATTGCTTAAAATGGCATTTGAGACCAACTGAAAGCAGAGCGATACATCAAAAGGAGCCTTGCTGTGGAATCAAAACTGAATGGAGATTTTATCTTATTTTGTTGGACTGTGGATTGTTGGATTATATTACGTTGTTTAAGTATTTCACAAGGGGATTCTCAGCAGGAACTTTGTCATGAAGGTTCTTTCAGAAGAATGGATTGTGACTTTATACAGGATTACACAGAAAGTATGTATTTAATCATTCAAAAATACGAATTGATAAAAAATGGGGATGAGGAAATTAACCAGTGCAACCACTTGGAAATGGAATGGAGGAGATACAAACAAAAGTGGATAAATATGAAGATATGATTGTGAATAAACAAGTTGATGTAAAGAAGTTCTCTTCAAATAGTTTGGATGAAATGCCTGAAATTGTGCTACAGGAGGCTGTCTCCCGAACCGAAAAAACTCACAGGGTTAATGTTTTCCAAGAGTTCTCTTTTTGGACTGATGGAATATACGGCAGTAATTTGTGGATTCTTGGACATAAGGAACTACTAGGAAATATTGTGACTGACTTTTCAAAAGGCGTAATGAAGGAAAGACAGAGATTAATGCATCAAAAAAAAATGGCAAGAGACAAAAGTATTATCCTTGAAACAAGTTTTTTTTGAAATAGTAACAGACAAAAATATTAGTGTCCCGGAAAGACAATTTGTGAAGAAGATCTGGAAGAAATGGGTTGATTATATGTTTTATATCTATTATAAAAGACTAGATATTTGGATCTATACTGGATTTTGACGAGGAAGGACTAAAGTTGAATACATATTGTAATTTTCTGTATTGAAATTTTATAATGTGTTGCACTGAATTTTAAATAGAATATTCTCAAAAGATCTTATGTAAGAAAGACCTGGGGGGAAAATTATTATTATTATTATTATTTATTATTATTATTATTTATTTGATTTTTATACCGCCCTTCTCCCGAAGGACTCAGGGCGGTGTACAGGCAAAGTAAAACCAACAACAATGTACAATTTAAAATACCATTTAAAAAACTTATTTAAATTAGCCTGAAAAGTTAAAAATTTGCCATAAACTAAAACCCCATTTAAAATTAATAATTTAATTTAAGGTTAAAATTTGGTTCAAGCCAGCCCCGCGCGGATAAAAAGATGTGTCTTCAGTTCGCGACGGAATGTCCGAAGGTCAGATATTTGGTGTAAACCTGGGGGGAGCTCGTTCCAGAGTGTGGGGGCCCCCACAGAGAAGGCCCTTCCCCTGGGGGCCGCCAGCCGACATTGTTTGGCGGACGGCACCCTGAGAAGTCCCTCTCTGTGAGAGCGTATGGGACGGTGGGAGGCATATGGTAGCAGCAGGCGGTCCCGTAAGTACCCAGGCCCTAAGCCATGGAGCGCTTTAAAGGTCGTAACCAACACCTTAAAGTGCACCCGAGAGGCCACAGGCAGCCAGTGCAGTCTGCGCAGGAGCGGTGTTACATGGGAGCTACGCGTAGCTCCCTCTATCACCCGCGCAGCTGCATTCTAGACTAACTGAAGCCTCCGAGTGCCCTTCAAGGGGAGCTTCATGTAGAGAGCATTACAATAATCCAAGCGAGAGGTAACGAGCGCATAAGTGACTGTGCACAAGGCATCCCGATCAAGGAAGGGGCGCAACTGCCGAACCAGGTGAACCTGGTGGAAGGCCCTCCTGGAGACGGCCGTCAAATGATCTTCAAACGACAGCCGATCATCCAGGAGGACACCTAAGTTGCGCACCCTATCCTTTGGGGCCAATAACTTGCCTCCAACAGCCAGCCGCGGCTGCTGCTGACTGAATCGGGATGCCGGCATCCACAGCCACTCCGTCTTGGAGGGATTAAGCTTGAGCCTGTTTCTCCCCATCCAGACCCGTACGGCCTCCAAACACCGGGACAGCACTTCAACATCTTCATTGGGGTGGTCCGGGGTGGAAAAGTACAGCTGAGTGTCATCAGCGTACTGCTGGCATCTCACCCCGAAACCACTGATGATCTCGCCCAACGGCTTCATGTAGATGTTGAACAGCAGGGGCGAGAGGATCGACCCCTGCGGGACCCCACAAGTGAGGCACCTCGCGGTCGACCTCTGCCCCCCTGTCAACACCGTCTGCGACCAGTCGGAGAGATAGGAGGAGAACCACCGATAAACGGTGCCTCCCACTCCCAATCCCTCCAACCGGCGCAGCAAGATACCATGGTTGATGGTATCAAAAGCCGCCGAGAGGTCTAATAGGACCAGGGCAGAGCAATAACCCCTGTCCCTGGCCCTCCAGAGATCATCCACCAATGCGACCAAAGCTGTCTCCGTGCTGTATCCGGGTCAGAAGCCGGACTGGAACGGGTCTAGATAGACGTCTTCATCCAGGTATTGGGGTAGCTGTCGTGCCACAGCACTCTCTACAACCTTCGCAACAAAGCGAAGGTTGGAGACAGGACGATAATTACCTAACATAGCTGGGTCCAGGGAGGGCTTCTTAAGGAGGGGTCTCACCACCGCCTCCTTCAAGGCGGCGGGGAAGACCCCTTCCCGCAAAGAAGCGTTGATAATCCTCTGGAGCCAGCCTCGTGTCACCTCCTGAGTGGCCACTTCCAGCCAGGAAGGACACGGGTCCAGTAAACATGTCGTGGCGTGAAGCCTCCCCAACAACCTGTCCACGTCCTCGGGAGCCACAGGGTCAAACTCATCCCAAACGAGCTCAACAAGACGTGTCTCCTCTCCCTCGCTTGGATCATCCCAAATCGGTCCAGACCGTCCCGGAGCTGAGCGATTTTATCGTATAGATAACCACTAAACTCCTCGGCTCGTCCCTGCAAAGGGTCATCCCGCACCTCCTGATGAAGGAGGGAGCGGGTCACCCGAAACAGGGCGGCCGGGCGGTTATCTGCCGACGCAATGAGGGTGGAGGCGTAGGAACGCCTCGCCTCCCCCATTGCCACTAGGTAGGCCCTAGGACCTAACTAGTGTCCGATCAGCCTCGGAGCGACTGGACCTCCAGGTTTCATCTCCCTCAGCCCCTCGGAGAACCAAGGGGCCGGACGAGATCTGTGCCGGGTCAGAGGCCGCAAAGGCGCGACACGGTCCAAGGCCCCAGCCGCGACCAGTTCCTCAGTCGTGCCGTGGGCCAGATCCTCAGGGAATGGCCCAAGCTCCGTCAGGAACCTCTCAGGGTCCAAAATTATATGGTTATAGAAGCTATAAGGGAGATATTTTTTGAATTGGATTGGATTTTTAAATACTTTAGGATTAATTTGTTCTATTGATTTATATATTTTATTACTGTTAATTTTTTTTTTTGAAGGATTTTGGTTATGTTAGGAGGAAGTCAGAGCTAGAGAGGGAAAATTGGTATAATAGTTTTGGGGAAAATTTTTCTTAGCATATGTTTGTTTTATTTTTAACTATACCTTGTGCTTGTTCCGGGAAGTCAGGGGGGAGGGGGGAGGGTATTAGTGAAGGGAGGGGGGTTGGGGGGAAAGGGGGGGAATTTTTTTTTGTAAAACTTTTTGAATTAAAAAAAAAAAGAACATCAAGGAAAACAACTTTGTTATGACATTATACTCATTTGTTTCCTGTAACTTCTTTCTTATTCCTTTCTTTTGTTTTTTTTCTTTCTTTCATTCCTTCCCTTTTCTTCCTGTTTATTATTCACAGATCACTGTGTTTCAGAGCAAAGGTTCATGTCAATATTTTACCTAATTTCAAATCAAGAGTTCTTCAGGTATGATTTTGCAAATCCCATAATACTTGTTGCTTGGCCATATTTGCTGAGAATTATGGACATTTATATTCCTGCAAGTCTGAAATTTGGGGAAAGCTTGTTTAAAGTCTCAAAAAAAAATATTAAGGGAATTTCCTGGAAAAAAAATCTGCTTATTTGCATCCCTGTAAAATTAAAATATTAGCAACTGCAAAGAAAGGGACATTATCACAAGATCTGCCATTTTCCCCAAGATATAAAAGCACAAATCTTTTCTAAAACTAGACAAGGTACCTCAGTCTACATAGATAACTATTTGAGTGTTTTACTGCAGTTTCCATTAAATATCTTTTATTCATGCTCTTGAGGTGACCTGAAAGATGAGAAGATTCTCCAAATCATTTGCACTAGTTTAACATATTACAGTTGGTCCTCATCAACGTAGTGATACTCAGGGGACCTTTATTAAAGTGATCATGGATGACAGAGCTTCTATGATTTAAACTCAGGGATTGAACTCAAGCAATATATTAAGATGGAAGAAATATCTCGAGCTCCTTTTTTCCCCTTTAGTTTTAACAGGTGACTTGCAAAATACCTAAATACCTCATTAAAAACCCAAGTTCACACTCTCTTGACATTATTCATATCCCTGAGCCTAAAAGCAAACATGCAGCTTCAGGCATCAATCAGGCAGAAATAAGGAAACACATCCTAATGAGTTGACCTTTTCCAAGTATGGCCTATATAACTGATTTTATCTTCCTCTAATAACACAGGACAAGTGTAAAGCATAATTCTGACATTGCAATTTACAACCTCAGAATGTAGCCAGAACATCTCCCAGGGGCAATGCATTTATCTGGCTTTGTTTGATGGCTAGATCACAAAATATATGAAGACTTGATCATTTTCTTGCTTTATCAGTATATTCTGATAAACTTAGAATATCAACATCTCCCAATGCTGGAGTTTTCTAAAAGAAGGTCAACATTAGAGATGTAATAGATATATATTACAACAGAGTAGGTTAGAAGATGTGTGACTATGCAAATATTGTAAATCAATAAATAATATATAGATATTTTTAGGACAGGACATCTGTGAGGTACATGTGGCTTTTCATTCTTGTTTTCAAAGCCACAGTTTCTGGCAAATTATTTCAGTTGGCAGGTCTGAAGGCCTAATGCAGTGATGGCTAACCTTTTTGCCATCACCTGCCAGGAGTGGAGGGAGGTGGGGTTGCATGCACGCATTCCCACACCCATAATTCTATGCACCCCACCCCCTTGCATGCGACTCCACCCCCCCCGCTCCTGGCACGCGATGGCACAGTGGGCCCGGTAGGCCCATTTTTGTCTCTCCTCAGGCTCCAGAGCCTTTCTAGGAGCTTGGGGAGGGCGAAAACAACATTTCCCACCCAACCCCAGAGGCCTTAGAAAGGCTCTGGAGCCTGGGGAGAGACAAAAATGGGCCTCCCCCCCCGAGGCCCTCCAGAGGCAGGAAACAGCCTGTTTCCCAACTTCCGGTGGGTCCAGAAGGCCTTAAAATCAGCTGGCGTGCGCCAGAGCTGAGCTCACATGCCCGCCGATATGGCTACATGTGCCACCTGTGGCACACATGCATAGGTTAGCCATTTCAGGCCTAGTGCAAAAGATGGCTTCCAGGCTTCCAGTTTCGCACATTTTAAGAAAAAAAAAAAGATCCTTTCCAAAGCCTTTCTACAAACCTCTGAATGATGTTACCATATCATTCAATTGCCATATTAAAATAATGGAAACAACCATTTCAGGACTAATATTCTCCAAACAAAAGTGGATCTACCCTACTGCTGTTTTGCTGTTTTGTTTTGTTTTTTCTGAACCAATTTTCTCTCAACTTTTCTGATCCAATGATGAAAAATTGTAGGTGATTGTTGCCGTAAGATTTCTTCCAAATGCAACTTCAATCTGCCTGAGATGTATTAACATGATCAAGATTGTTGATTTGAAGGAGTAAGGAAGTCAATTAAAACAATTAACCAGTGGAATGTCTTGCCTTCAGTAGTCGTGAGTGCACCATCACTAGAGACAAAGAAGAGACTGGACAGCCATGTGTCTGGAATGATATAGGGTTTCCTGCTTGAGTAGGATCTTGGAGTAGAAGACCTCCAAGGTCATCTCCAACTCTATTATTCATCTGCTCCTATGCTATTACTATTGTTGTAATGATCATAGCATAAATAAAAAGAGATAGTAGGTAAGGATGGGCAAATCTATCCATTTCCCCTAAGTGGCATATAGTTAAAAATGTAGTACAAGAAAGTATCTTTTGTACTTCATTTCTAATTTAATTTGCAAAATAACGTACACATTTTTACCATATTGCTTTTTATTTATTTATTTTTCTATTGGCCATCTCTTAATCAGTAACTTTAATTAAAATAATGTGTCTGGGGGAATGATTTTCATTATCTGTGTGCATTCTTATTAAATCTATTTTGGCACCCACTTTTTGTGTAAAAAAAAAAATTGCATCCAGAAAAACTTTTGAACCAGAATTGCACACAATGGTCGAGGCAAGAATATTTCCATGAAAACATGACCACAATGATTTCTCCACCATTCCTACTGATGGGACAGAGTTGGGCAGTTTTTCAGCTCCGAATGGAAAAAAACAGATTATGGCCAATGTATTAATAATAAAGACTATGTTGGTGATATGAACAACTCTGGCAAGCTGAACAGATTCCTATCCAAGCTGTTTTCAACCAGAAATAAGAGGATCACTGCTGATGTTGTATTTTGGGATTTTTTTGGGTGGGTGGGTGGGTGGGTTGGAATGAATCTATCTTTTGCAGAGTTTATTTTCCTCTTCACCCTTCAGTTTCAAGTTTCAGTTTATTACAGCCATGGGCCAGAACAAATTAAAAACACTCAGTAAATATATAATTAAAAATTCAAGAATAAAATAATACATAACAGATAAAATCTATGATTAAAAACCAGTTACCTGTTATGTAACTTAAAATTAAAATACTACTGACATCAATCGTATATAATACCATTCCTATAATTAAAATACATGATCTCAACCAATAGGGTCACTTCCTAATTTACATGTGTGGAGAGCCGTCAAGTATGTGAGTAAATGTATTTTTCCCATATCTGTTATATATATCTCCAAAAAGTTGGCGTCAGTTTACATCTATAATTCGGTAACCAATTTTTCTCTTGTGGACATTGCAGCAACACAAAATTTTGCCACTGCACGTGTAGTAGCCAGATTTGAGTCTTGGAGGAGAAAGTCTACATAAAAGTCGTCTGTCCTCCCTGGCACTCTCTCTAGTAAGGAGAGAATATATAGTGACCTACATACTCTGTATAACTCACAGTACAACAAGACATGTGAGATATCTTCGACTTCTCCTTTACCACATATACATACCCGTTCTGCTATTGGTGTTTTCTTATACCTACCCTGGAGAAGTGCTGAGGGGAAAATATTAAATCTGGCTCTGAAGAAAGCTATTCTTTGTTTTGGGGAGATCAGATCATTCAGATATCCTGCTGATTCCCATACATCCTGTTTGATTTTGTCCCCTTCACCCTTCAGAATCATTTAATCTGGCTACAAGAAAATAAAATGAAACAAAATGTTATCACAGAACCCTAACACTAACCTAGTAGAACAATGCAGAGAGTGAGAGATATTTTTTTATCACGCCTCCCAACAAACGCTAGGAAAATCGATTAAATTCATAAAAAGAACAAATCAAGCATAAGAGCTAGCTGAAATTAAAAGGAGCCTTTCCACTGAGCTCCGCTCATGCACACAAATTATATTTCTCTATCCAATTTTGCAAGCAATGTTTGTTTTCCACCACTAGATGCTGCAGTTTTGAAGTTTACATTCCTGACTCGATTTACTGCAAAGATTCACTGCTACAATGATATTGTTGAAGTGAGTTTTTATACTTGAACATAACAATGGGGAGATCAGGAGGTGAAATAAACATATGCTTATTTAAAAGGAGTGTGTAGCTTGGGCATATTGACTGATGTTAACTCCTTCTCTTGATTAAAAAAATATCAGTCTGTGTAGCAGTATTATTAGTCATCTGCTTTTTTGTTATATACTACCAACTTTCCACTTTGAAAATAATCAATGTTCTTTTCTTTAAATCAAGTTCTATTTAAAAAAAAAGAATTCCATGTCAAGAATGTCCACCAAAATGTTGAGAAAATCTAATTAAGAAAAATAGAACTATAAACAGAGTTTCATGAGCAACTAGCAGCTTCAAGGAGAAAAAGGAATGGGTTTTGTTATTTCTTAAAAATTCTGTAAATATTCTAATTAAGGCTGTACTTAAGTAGGAACTAAACCTGATGTATCCCATTATTTGTGGCTCACAACTAACTACATAAATTACAAAGATATTTGGTCCTAACGAACTGCAAGCTTAAATGTTTTCAGTAGATCAATCAACTATAGTTTCAGTAACTTATAAGTAACTTATATTTTGTTTCCTATTTTAACCATTGAGGGGAGATTTCAGTCAACAAGATTGAGAGTTATGAGTAGACCTTCAAGCTGACTGGAAATTGAATGGAGACCAAGAAATCCTAGCACTGTAAGTGAGACTGGGAAGTTGCATTTTCCTATAACTCTAGTTGAGTTAAAAGATGTATAATAGATTGCTCAATCATTATTGCTTTATGATATCCCATGCCCTTCCTCCTACCTATGATCTGACAGATGGGCTATTTTTATTATTTATTATTAGTGCTTTTTCAAAAGAGCTAAAATAACATTCAGAAATAGCCAAGTTTATGGTTAAAAGGAATAAAACACATCCTTGTCTGCAACCCGTCAGTTGCCACTCTATACAATTTAATTCAAAATGCTATTTAACCACACTATTTGAAGCAAAATGATAATAAATCTCTGCTTATGTGGCTCCAGAGATGATTCAATAAGCTCGCTATAGTCTGAGAAGGTAAATAGGTGGGTGCCATTCTTTTTTTTTGCCTTGCCCATCCACAAGGGCACCAAATGCTCTGTCAAATGATTTCTAATGAAAACTGTGGATCCTTCTCAGGGAAGGAGTAAAAAAAGTAAAAAAAAAAGATTGTGCACCACAGCTGATCACCCCATCCCCCGCACTATTCTATTTACCCTCCTTTCAGCGTGCACTGCGTGCGCACACACCTTGCATTTGATACGTGGTACGTGATGTGCACTGTGCATACATGCACACAGCACGCATGTGCAGCCAACGAACCGGTAATAAACTGGTTCAGATTTCACCACTGATCCTTCTGTTTCATTAACGTCTAACCTCAGCAGACACAATACATGTTTTGTGCCTTGTGGTCCTTGTGGTCCATAACTGCCAACTAGACACCTCCATTCCCCAAAAAAGAGTGGTGTCAAATAATCATTCCTTTTGAAATGGAAACAGGGCCTTGCTGGGGTTACTTTTGTGATTTTATTTTCCTGCGGCGGATGATGGAGTGTATCCAGGATGTTGCTTTTCTACTATGCTTCCATTCGTCTCTCTAAAGGGGTTTTGCTTTCTTATCGGAAAGAAAGGCATCTTGGCATGAGTTCCGTGTGAGATCTTCTGGGACTGGGATTGAAATATGGCAAACTGAGGAGGTTATAGATCATGGAAGAGATGATTAAATAATTGTAGGATACTCATACTTTCTCCTCAGCCATCTCATAACTAAGATAAATGGGGGGGAAAAACCTATTTCCCAATAGTGAGAATATCAGTATTTTTTTTTTAAATTTTCTTGTCCAGCAAACAAGTTTTTGGGAATGACTCAAAATCAATATCTCCCTCCCTCCCTCCCTCCCTCTCCTTCCCTCCCTCCCTCTCTCCCTCTTCCTCTCCCTCTCCTTCCCTCCCTCCCTCCCCCCCACCTCTCTCATACACACAGGAAGAAAGAGAGGGAGAGAATATTCAGGTCTTAGAATTTATTGGAATAGGCTATCTTTCTCAGGATATGATAGCATCATAAGAGAAAAGTTACTGCTTTTATTAAAATGATGTTTGTGGTTGCCATCCTGATGATCACATTCACTGTGAATTCTGGGAACCATAAGCCTAATATATGCAGAGAAAAACTCGGCATGTGTTCTTGATAAATGCTCCAAGAATTTCTAATAACTAAAGTTTCTCAATTCTCAATTTTGGGAAACTTCACTTCCTTCCCCCACCTCCAATCTTGGATCACATTTGCAAAGTTTGATTGACAAGCAACAAATGTTATGTTTATATCAGCTGTATGTTAGACAAATACCAAATTTCAACAGCACTTCTTATAATTTTGTGAAACTGCTCTAATAATAAATGGCATGCATATTACCTTTCTCTTTGTATGACAGCTGAAGTCTGAGGAGAGTTCAGTAATTCCATTTTGTGGAGCTGTGAAAGTTCTATTTATTTTTTATCTTTTTTTTATAATCTTCATTCATAGTCAAATCAGTCCATAAACTATTGTGACTAGTTAGATGAAAAAGAAGGAAGGAAGGAAGGAAGGAAGGAAGGAAGGAAGGAAGGAAGGAAGGAAGGAAGGAAGGAAGGAAGGAAGGAAGGAAGGAAGGAAGGGAAAGAAACACAGAAATAAAGAAAGACTTGAATAGATAGAGTAGGTTAATCGTTTCAGCTTCAGAAATTGGTAACTTCCCTTTGTATTTTTGTATATATTTTTGTATATAGAGTCGGGAACGTCTAGCAATTATGTGCGAGGGGAAAATTTACTTTACCTTTAGAAGGATAAAACTAGAAAAAGTGTTTCTAAAGTTCATTTGATAATTACATTTTTATAAAATAATTGAAAACCCTATGAGAGTTTCCAATATTTTTTAAATTAAAAAAAATAATTAAGAATATGAGATAACAACGTGCACAGTAGAAAACTCTCCTAGCTGTTGAATTTTATTATATAATTTCTCCTATGGAAAATGTTGTTTTTTTTAAAAAAAAAAGTTAAGCTGTCTTTCAAAGTACCATCTTTGTAACTGAATTTTCTTTTAAATCCGACTTTTTGAAAATTTAAGCTTTGTTAATTTTTTTTCTTACCTACAGTTATTTTAAAAATCTTCCAATACTTCTTACTGCTGAAAAACAAAAAACTCTTCTTTTTCTTTCTTCTGTTGAATATTAATTTTCTGCCTTTAGAGCAAAGAAATATCCTGAAAGAATAAAAGCAGAAAACACATATATAACTGTACTTACAGTAAATAGTAACTTGAGTTTAAATATTTAAAAAATAGTTGATAGTATCTAAATGTTGTGAAAAAGATTTAGACTTCTCTTAAGGGATGAATAAAATATGAATAAAGAAAGAATGAAAATATTATTTTCTATTGCGTTTTTGAAGTCGCACCATTTTCATCTGAAACAAATTAAAGGGGAGAATAACATGAAATCTATATATATACCCATGCAAAGACTTTAGGATTCCCTCCCCCTCTTGTAAGGTCCTAATTTTTGAAGATGTGTTTCTGTATATTATATTAATAGCTTCCCATAATTATGCGTTATATGGCCCCTCCCCAAATTCATTTTTTTATGAGACAAGGAACTTTCATAGGAATATATACTTTTAATGCTGCACATTTATCCAGATTTCTGTTTTCAAGAAAGCTTCTTCTCCAGACAGTTTGGAAAACTGACTAGATAAATATAGGAACAGATGCTGTCAACCAACAGGAGTGATGTCTTGTACAAAACGAAATAAATCCATATATATTTTAAAGCCTTGCTTGATAAAATTTTTAATCATTTGAACAGGAGTACTGGCAAACTTTTCTACACTGGTTTTAAATTTTCAGCAATTGGAGCCCAAAATGTGCCAACAATCCCAAGAACACTCGAAGCTTTGGCCAAAATGCATTTTGGGCATGGCTACTATGGCATTTTTGCTAGCTAAAATTCATGCAAAGTATTTTATTTTATTTATTTATTTATTTGTCGAGTACATATTAGATAATATATATATATATATATAAGCATGAATTGAAGACATAAAATGAATACAATTAAAGGGAACATTAGGACAGGGACGATAGGCACGCTGGTGCTCTTATGCACGCCCCTTACAGACCTCTTAGGAATGGGGTGAGGTCAACAGTAGCCAGTCTAAAATTTTGGGGGTTTGGGGATGAAACCACAGAGTCAGGCAGTACATTCCAGGCGTTGACCACTCTGTTAGTGAAGTCATATTTGCTGCAAACGAGTTTGGTGCAGTTTACCTTAAGTTTGTATCTATTGTGTGCTTGAGCATTGTTGTGGTTGAAGCTGACGTAGTCATTGACAAATAGGACATTGTAGCAGATGATTTTATGATTATATTTTATATTATATTATATTATATTATATTATATTATATTATATTATATTATATTATATTATATTATATTATATTATATTATATTATATTATATTATATTATATTATATATTATATATTATAATATAATACATATATATTATATGTATATGTATATTTTATATGTAGGAAAGGTTGTGTTTTCTTTCCATCAATGCAATGCATCATCTCAGGCCACACAAATACATACTCATTTTTTTCCCTTTAATAACTTTATAATATAAATGTAAATGTAATAACAGAATTACTGGAACAGGAAGAGCAATTGGTATATTAAAAAGTGAGCTGCCAACAAAATGTGACCTTAGATTAATGAGTAACATAACATTAAAGTTCTTCTGATATAAGACAACATGACTGCAATCTAGATTGAAGCCTCCAAGCTTGCAATTTCTGTTTTTAAAATATGATACACTAAAAGGACTGTTCATTTTACTGATAAAGCATCTATATTAGCTCCCAGAGCATCAACAATGGAAAATAAATTTTGGTAAATGCTTTATAACAGAAGAATTGGAATTCATCAATTCTTCTACACAGTAATATTCCAGCAGGAACTGAAAAAAATAGGAAGGCTGATAAAGTTATACCTTACACTACAGTTCTTGAAGAAGCAGGAGATTGAACCGGGTAAATTTCAAAGTCCCATCCGTGCTTGAAATTATACTTTTTATTTCCTTGTATACCATTCTGAATTGTTTTTTATTCTGAAAAGACAAATGATAATTGATAAATAGTACTCATTTATACTTATTTTAGTGTGAGCCATGTGAATTTATTTAGATGAAATTATATCACAAAAATCGCATCAATAAAAAATGGACACTTTATGTACCATGGGATTATGATATGAATAAATTAATGTCTTTGAGATATCTGTTTGTTAATGTTGCCATTCAGGAACAGGACATCTGAAGCTGCAAAGACAGAATTATGGGAACAGGGGATAAAAGAAGCATAAATATGGAAAGGTAAAACTCAATGAAAGGTGAAATGAATTATCTACACATTGACATCTTAGGTATCAATGATTTGGACTGAAATTGGACATCTCAGTAAAAAAAAAATCATTTGGTGAAATAAAAGAAATAACATTGCTTTCATCATCAGCAAGACTGATTGGGAAAACAGATGACATAGCAAAGACACAACTTCAGCCTAATGAACATAATGAACAAATGAAATCAATTAGGCTTTGTGGTCAACCTTTGTATGATAATTATCTGAATTTATCTTGCAACCATTGATACAGAAGAAGAAGAAGAAGTGATTCTTGACTTTTACAATCAAGTTCATTCTGAACCTGACTGTACAGGAAAGCAAGATGTGCTGCTTGTGGTTGGGCCACAGTTTAAATATTTGAAGTTTGCAACAAACATTAATAACTGTTGTGAGTATCTATTTGAATCCTAAAATATATCAAAATCTGTCTTGCCCTGTGATAAATTGTATATAACAGAGCCCTTCCTGCTTGATTTTAATTAAACTTATTTTATTCAGAAGTATATTTTCCACTTATAGTATCCCAGTCTGATACCATAGGTAAGGTATATCTTTTCCAGTATTGCCTTAGATTTATACACCTTGCAAAATTACAATAATTTTAATTTAGATTTTCTGGAATTATTCCTAATAGAAATGTCTGTGATTTCAGTTAAAATTTTATTTTTTTAGAACTTTTTGGATTTAATTTTAATTTTATTTATTTATATTTCTCTCCAATCCTTTAAATTTTTTGCACCATGGCCTTTCTTATGGCATTTCCAACATTTGTTGTGGAAATTTTACATACACAATTTTATCATTTATCCATTTTACCAAACTATATGACATACACCATTTGTGTGTGTGTGTGTGTGTGTGTTGTGTTGTGTTAAATTTACTGACAAAGAAATAAAGGGAGACTAGTATAGACCTATTTCAAGCAATTTAGCTCTCATCAGCTAGCCATACCCTGGGATTTAAATCCCAGAAGGGTATGGCTAGCTGATGAGAGCTAAATAGTTTGTCGTGAAAGCAACTGCCTGGAGGGCTCCTGGATTAGGGCTGAAAGATGAAAGGGAAGCAATATGCTCCCTCCCATGTTTGGATAAACCAGGTTGCTTTGATAGGAAATATATATATATATGTGTGTGTGTGTGTGTGTGTGTGTGTGTATTTGTTTTCTGAGGTTTTCACGGGTGTTTGTACATAGGTCTTTGGTTGTTCGGGTTTTCTCCCGTGTAAAATTGGAAGTGTCTTGGCGACGTTTCGACGAAGTCTCATTCGTCATCTTCAGGCTTCAGCTTCGTGCTTCTGGGAGCAATGTGTGATCGCAGCTGTTTCTTCCTTTTAACTGCTAGTGGGGGTTTGAACTGATTGGGTGGGAGCTTGGCTGTGCTCTGATTGGATGGGGTTTTTTCTGTGCTCTGATTGGCTGGGGGTGTGTCCTGTGTTGGTGGGGGCTTGGTTGTGCTCAGTCTAGTCTGTGCTGCAGGGGGTTTGAGCTGGTGAGCTGCATAGCTGTTGTTTGGCTTTGTGGTCGTGCTACAGATGTGGCACGACCACAAAGCCAAACAACAGCCATGCAGCTCACCAGCTCAAATCCTGCAGCACAGACTAGACTGAGCACAACCAAGCCCCACCAACACAGGACACACCCCCAGCCAATCAGAGCACAGAAAAACCCCCATCCAATCAGAGCACAGCCAAGCTCCCACCCAATCAGTTCAAACCCCCACTAGCAGTTAAAAGGAAGAAACAGCTGCGATCACACATTGCTCCCAGAAGCACGAAGCTGAAGCCTGAAGATGACGAATGAGACTTCGTCGAAACGTCGCCAAGACACTTCCAATTTTACACGGGAGAAAACCCGAACAACCAAAGACCTATATATATATATATATATATATATATATAAATTGTACTTTGGAACAAATTTTATTGATTTGTTACGTTGCCCATCCCATCCCATCTGGAAGCTGAATTTTGAATACATTTTATTGTGCAATTTTTGTTTTGTTCTGTCTTCATATGATAGTTCAGTAACAATTTATAAATATGACCTAATATAACCACCATCCTCAATTAAAATATCAGGAATCACTTTGAAATCCTGAATCTAACTGATAAGGGACCAGAGGAACTGTGAAATTAAATCAAAGAAGTTGTTAAAGGTGAACATGAAAGCAAATTACATGTGAGAACAGACACTGGAAATTGTCAAAATCAAGAGAAGACAAAGACAACAGGAAAAACTCAAACACTTCAGAAAGATGTTAGAAGATACAAGAAGAGTATTAAAATGATGTAGTTGGAAACAAACATGAAAAAAATGAAAACAAACAAACAAGGAAAGTCTTCCAAAAGATCTCAGAACTCAGAAAAGAAGTCCCCCCCTCATATTGGTATGCTAAAGGATATCAATGGACAGATAGCAACAGATTCAAAGTAATTCAAAGAAAAATAGGAGTATCGTGATATTCTGTTCAGTAATATATCAACATCAAAGATACCTCAATGAATATTCCCTATTTACAGGATCCTCTGGCACTAGAAAATGATATAGATCACCCCTTTGATTTTTACGAAGTCAGAAGCCATAGGAATTTTTTTGTTTTTTTTAATTTGTATACCGCCCTTCTCCCGAAGGACTCAGGGCGGTGAACAGGCAGATAAAATACAAACATACACAATAGTTAAAACAACCCTTAAAAAACTGATTTAAATTTGCCCAAAAATTTAAAATAACAATACACCCCATAAAATTACAAAAACTTAAAAACCCATCAAATTAAAATTTAAAAGTAAAATCAAGCTAGTCCAGCCATACGAAATAAATAGGTTTTAAGTTTGCGGCGAAAGGTCCTAAGGTCAGGTAGTTGTCGAAGCCCGAGGGGAAGTTCGTTCCACAGGGTCGGAGCTCCCACAGAGAAGGCCCTCCCCCTGGGGGCCACCAGTCGACACTGTTTGGCTGACGGCACCCTGAGGAGTCCCTCTCTGTGGGAACGCACCGGACGATGGGAGATAGAGGCCGGCAGTAGACGGTCCCGTAAGTAGCCCGGTCCTAAGCCATGGAGCGCTTTAAAGGTGGTAACCAATACCTTGAAGCGCACCCGGAAGACAACAGGTAGCCAGTGCAGTCTGCGCAGGATAGGTGTTACGTGGGAACTCCAAACCGCTCCCTCAATAACCCGCGCAGCCGCATTCTGGACTAGCTGAAGTCTCCGGGTGCTCTTCAAGGGGAGCCCCATGTAGAGAGCATTGCAGTAGTCCAGGCGAGAAGTTACGAGAGCATGAGTGACCGTACATAAGGCATCCCGGTCCAGGAAGGGACGCAACTGGCAGATCAGGCGAACCTGATAAAAAGCTCTCCTGGAGATGGTCGCCAAATGGTCTTCAAAGGACAACCGACCATCCAGGAGCACGCCCAAGTTGCGTACCTTCTCCATCGGGGCCAATGACTCACCCCCGACAGACAGCCGCCTCTGCAACTGGCTGTACCGAGGTGCCAGCATCCACAGCCACTCCGTCTTGGAGGGATTAAGTTTGAGCCTGTTCCTCCCCATCCAGACCCGTACGGCTTCCAAACACCGGGACAGTACTTCGACAGCTTCACTGGGGTGGCCCGGGGTGGAAAAGTACAGCTGAGTATCATCAGCGTACAGTTGGTATCTCACCCCAAAGCCACTGATGATCTCACCCAGTGGCTTCATATAGATGTTGAACAGGAGGGGTGAGAGAATTGACCCCTGTGGCACCCCACACATGAGGCACCTTGGAGTCGATCTCTGCCCCCCTGTCAACACCGTCTGCATCCGGTCAGAGAGGTAGGAGGAGAACCACCGATAAACGGTGCCTCCCACTCCCAACCCCTCCAACCGGCACAGCAGGATACCATGGTCGATGGTATCAAAAGCCGCTGAGAGGTCTAATAGGACCAGGGCAGAGGAGTAACCCTTATCCCTGGCCCTCCAGAGATCATCCACCAGTGCGACCAAAGCTGTCTCCGTACTGTATCCGGGCTGGAAGCCGGACTGGAACGGGTCTAGATAGACAACTTCATCCAGGTGCTGGGGTAGCTGACATGCCACCGCACTCTCTACAACCTTCGCCGTGAAGTGAAGATTGGAGACTGGCCGGTAATTCCCTAAAACAGCTGGGTCCAGGGAAGGCTTCTTGAGGAGAGGTCTCACCACCGCCTCTTTCAAGGCAGCGGGAAAGACCCCCTCCCGCAAAGAAGCATTTGTAATCCCCCAGAGCCAGCCTCGTGTCACCTCCTGAGTAGCCAGTACTAACCAGGAGGGGCACGGATCCAGTAAACATGTAGTGGCATTCAGCCTACCCAGCAACCTGTCCATGTCCTCGGGAGTCACAGGATCAAAGTCATCCCAAACCACCTCAACAAGACGGGTCTCGGAACCCTCGCCTGGATCTACCCAATTTTGATCCAATCCGTCCCGAAGCTGAACGATTTTATCGTATAGATAACCGTTAAACTCCTCGGCACGCCCTTGTAGGGGGTCCTCCCGCCCCTCCTGTTGAAGGAGAGAGCGGGTAACCCGAAACAGGGCGGCTGGGCGGTTATCTGAATTGATGAAATATCTACAGAAATTTAGCAACCAATAGAAAAATCACAACCAATCTGTCAGAATATGGTGAAATTGACTAGTTCCATGTTGGCAAAGACTGAGACAACCCTATATATGCTAAAGTCAGTTTTGCATATTTTCCAAAAAAAAAAAAAAGTTGGATTTTTTAAATCCCGGGGCAAAAGGGAAGATTAACCAAAATGGCTAGTATTCATCCTACCATCGGTTTCCTAGAAGTAGGGAAAAAAACCCAAAGGTTCTCTCTCTAGAGCTACTTTTGAGCAACTAAATTCCGTGGTAATGCAGTATATGGGAAATTTCATGGACCATTTGAAGAAAGACTGTGTATCTGTGTTGTACCAGCTGTTGAAGACAATGCACGTACCCTCTTTGATTACAAATTGATATTCTGCAGATGGGACTCTTTACTTAGATTCTTACTTAAGAACTAAAAAAATAATAATAATACTTGAATATGCAAGAGAAACTGTGTTATAGTTTTGCAAGGAATGAGTCTGCATATCACTAGCAAGATTGAACATTTATATTAAAGGGCATTTCAAAGAAGGCAGACTATCTGGATAAGATTGGGGTTAAATGTAGGGGTGACTGCTTATTATGAATATGTCTTACTATTTTCTTTGCATTTACTGGTATTCTTGTATTAGTTTTATACTTTTGATATGATCTTATCACTAAATCAATAATGTTTCTATTTTATTCCATTTAAATGATCTCTCATTTAATAAGAGCCATTGTGAGATTCTTTTTCATTCTAAATCTTTACCAGCTAGTATGCAATTTATTTTCTTTCTTTTCTGACCTTTTCCAACTATTACTTCAGAATGATACTGAGCTACTTTTCAGAAAAACCAAATCAGTTCTTCTGTGAAAAGGTCAAGATGTTACTATTATAGTGCGCAAATCTGCTATCAGGACTCTGCGGTCATAAGAAGACTCATTCTTAAGAAGATAAGAACATTGAAGCAAGTTTTGGCGAATGCATTATCTGTAATATCAGGGAATAGAAGGTAAAAATTGAAGACTTTCAGGAAAGCAAGTCACGTTAAAATGCATTCCTTTTGATGTGCCATGCTTTTGAATTCATGTTCATATTTATACCTCCATTAGCATTCTAGAGCAACTAATCACATATTAATTTTTATTATGCTTGGAATTTTGTTTACTTTGCATTTGCAAGGGAAGAAAACTGATTTACATTTGCTGCACTAGGCAGATCAGAAGAGTTCATCTTCGGATGATGTTTAAATTACATTAAGAAAATAGTATTTATTTTAAGAAAAAAAATGTGTAGGGAAATGCATATTTAAATGTGAACTTTTATTCACCTTTTTAAAAGGCTAGGAAAGAAAAATAGGTGGATAAATGAATAGGCATTCAGCACATGTGGATTTTAGATAGATTGAGTCATGTTTTCTAGCTGAATCAGGCTGACGGAGATTCAATATTATTTCCTCAGTCAGCATATTAAATATTAGAAGTTTGCAACAAACATTAGTAACTGTTCTTAGTATCTATTTGAGCCCTAAAAGCAATATTCCAGATATCAAAACCTGTTTTGTCCTGATAGATTGCATATAAGGGAACCCTTCCTGCCTGAATTTAGTTAAACTTATTTTGTACAGAAGCATATTCTCCAATTCTAGTATCCTAGTCTGATGCCATAGGTAAGATATAGTGTCTTTTCCAATATTGGGTTAGATTTATACACCTTAGTAAATTGTAATAATTTTAATTTAAGTTTTCAGGAATTATTCCTCATAGAAATATCTGATTGCAGTTAAATTTTTATTTTTTAGAACTTTTTGGACTTAATTTTTATTTTATTCATTTAGATTTCTCTCCAATATTGTTAAATTTCTTTGCATGATGTGGTGAAATGTCTCTTTTATTCACCTTTCTAAAAGACTACTGAAGAAAAATAAGTGTGGTTGAACTGTTCCCTTCCTCATCTCCTTATCTTCCTATATTATAGAAAAGTGGAGTTCCTAGGAGCCATTACGCATTGTGCGCCTTACTCATCGATGTGACTGGAAAAAGTCTCTAGAGCCAGCCCTAGTTATTATTTTTCTATTTTTTACTGTATAGTATATATATTTTTAAGGGTTAAATTCTTCAGTTTCCATTTTATCTTTACAACAGTAGAGTAGATTGGGTGAAAATGGAGTGCTTGGGGGGGTCACCTAGTCAGTTTTCTTGAGGGTTTGTAGAGTAATGTTCTTATAGTGCATCTCAATCTCCTTTTTTGTTTATAAGGTCAAGCTTTAGTAACAGATATATCATTCCCAAACGATTTCCTTAATGGGGCAGAATAGAACCCACTGCAACTACATAACAAAAAAAGCTCTAAGAGTTGTAAACCTAATTTTACGCAGCTTCTTTTCCAAAAACTCTACACTACTAACCAGAGCTTATAAAACATTTGCTAGATCTATTCTTGAATACAGCTCAGCTGTCTGGAACCCATACCACATCTCAGACATTAATACAATTGAACGCGTCCAGAAATATTTTACAAGAAGAGTTCTCCGCTCCTCTGAAAAAAACAAAATACCTTACACCACCAGACTCGAAATCCTAGGATTAGAAAACTGAGAACTCCGCCGACTCCGACAAGACCTGTGTTTAACACACAAAATAATCTATTGCAATGTCCTTCCTGTTAAAGACTACTTCAGCTTCAATCGCAATAATACAAGAGCAAACAATAGATTCAAACTTAATGTTAACCGCTTCAAACTTGATTGCAGAAAATATGACTTCTGTAACAGAGTTGTTAACGCTTGGAACTCACTACCTGACTCTGTAGTCTCTTCTCAAAATCCCAAAATCTTCAACCAAAAACTGTCTAATATTGACCTCACCCCATTCCTAAGAGGACTATAAGGGGTGTGCATAAGAGTACAAAAGTGCCTACCGTTCCTGTCCTATTGTTCCCTTTCATTATATCAAATTAATACTTTTGCTTATATATATACATATTTTAGCCTATATTTTATATTTTATACATATTCTAGCCTATATATATGTTTATATGATGTGTTGTTGTTTTAAGACAATGTTTACATATACTGTTGTGACAAAATAAAAAAAAATAGAAGATCACCTGGTGTCTGACTTTACATCTCTGTTCTGCTGTTATATACAGTAGTGGCCAAAATTGTGGAAACATTATGGGAAAAGTGTATTTTTGAGGTTTGATGGCTAATAACACCACTTTTTTTGGAGTAGTATCATAAAATTATATATCTTTTTTTTGGCCAATATTTTTATTATTTTTTTAACCAAAAACAAAACAAAACAAAACCAACAAGACATAACAAACAGTTACATAAAATATACACTCCTTCTTTACATCAGCTTCATTTCACTATTCTTCTAATATTTACATTCTTTTGCCCCCTCTCATTTCATTTAATTATACTTATCTTTTTTGTTCCATTATCCCTTGTTTCTATATATATTCTATCCTACCTATCCTTATGACAATTCATTTTCTTTCATGCACTACCATTTTTTTATGTGTGTATATGAACTTTTCACCTTTTTCATCATTTACCATTTCTAATCTCTAGCCAATTATACAATTTGTTCCACACTATATAATATTCCGTATCATAGAATAGAATAGAATAGAATAGAATAGAATAGAATAGAATAGAATTTATTGGCCAAGTGTGATTGGACACACAAGGAATTTGTTTTGGTGCATATGCTCTCAGTGTACATAAAAGAAAAAGAAAAAAACATACCTTCATCAAAGGTACAACATTTACAACACAAATGATGGTCATAGGTTGCAATTTAACCTTTAATGATAGCAACAAAAAGTTACAGTCATACAGTCATAAGTGGAAAGAGATTGGTGATGAAAACGATGAGAAGATTAATAGTAGTGTAGATTTAATAAATAGTTTGACAATGTTGAGGGAATTATTTGTTTAGCAGAG
Source organism: Ahaetulla prasina (assembly GCF_028640845.1). Taxonomy (NCBI): domain Eukaryota; kingdom Metazoa; phylum Chordata; class Lepidosauria; order Squamata; family Colubridae; genus Ahaetulla; species Ahaetulla prasina. The sequence goes on along the minus strand of NC_080541.1, from coordinate 131,428,760 downwards.
TGATGGCCTTCGGGAAAAAACTGTTCTTGCGTCTAGTTGTTCTGGGGTGCAGTGCTCTATAGCGTCGTTTTGATGGTAGGAGTTGAAACAGTTTATGTCCAGGATGTGAGGGATCTGTAAATATTTTCACAGCCCTCTTCTTGATTCGTGCAATATACAGGTCCTCAATGGTAGGCAGGTTGGTAGCAATTATTTTTTCTGCAGTTCTAATTATCCTCTGAAGTCTGTGTCTTTCTTGTTGAGTTGCAGAACCGAACCAGACAGTTATAGAGGTGCAAATGACAGACTCAATAATTCCTCTGTAGAACTGGATCAGCAGCTCCTTGGGCAGTTTGAGCTTTCTGAGTTGGCACAGAAAGAACATTCTTTGTTGTCCTTTTTTGATGATGTTTTTGATGTTAGCTGTCCATTTTAAATCTTGCAATATGATAGAACCCAGAAATTTGAAGGTTTCTACTGTTGATACTGTGTTGTCAAGTATTGTGAGAGGTTGAAGTATGGAAGGGTTTCTCCTAAAGTCTACCACCATTTCTACAGTTTTGAGTGTGTTCCGTTCTAGACTAATCTTTTTCTTTTTCTTTTAGCTCCTTTGTTAATTTATCCATCTCAGCACAGTCCAGAATTTTTCTTATCACTTCCTCCTCCATTGGTATATTCTCATTACCATAAATGGTAATACATTCCATATACTTTTTTGCACTTCCAGCATAATGTAGAGCTGTACGGGTACATCTTAGCAAGCCTTGCTGGTGGGAGATGCCATCTGTAAAACATCTTCAGCTGGTTTTCCTTGAAAGCAGCGGACATTGTCATTTTAATATTTGTTCTCCACATTTTTTCCCATTTCTCCAATTCTATATTGTATCCAAAATTTTTTGCCCATTTGATCATTGTTTCCTTAACCACCTCATCTTCCATTTTTTTTTTATTGAAAGAGTTTTAAAAAACAAAAACATTTTCCCCCTTTTTCCCCCCCTCCCTCCCAAAAAAAAACCCCTTCCCCCCTCCCTCCCCCCCCCGGCTTCCCGGGTCAATCACAAGGTATTGTTATACATAAACCAAACATAGAATAAAATTTTCCCTTCCAATCCAAATAACCACATCTTCTTTCTTCCAGTATTGTCCAATCAACAGTCTTGCTGCTGTTATTAAATTCAGAATCAATTTAGTCTCAATCCCTGTACAATCCGTTATAATTCCCAAAAGGAAAAATTGTGGCAGGAACTTTATCTTCTTCTTCAGTACATTTTGAATAATCCACCAAATTCTTATCCAAAAGACCTTAATTTTCTTGCAAGTCCACCAAATATGAAAATATGTAGCGTAATCACAATCACACCTCCAACATTTCGCTTGGATATTAGGATACATACATGATAATTTTTTGGGATCTAAGTGCCATCTATAAAACATCTTATAAAAATTTTCCCTTAAATTCTGTGCTTGTGTAAACTTAACATTTCTAACCCAAATTTTCTCCCATGTTTCCAACATTATTGGTTCCTGAATATTCTGTGCCCATTTTATCATACAATCCTTTACCAAATCCTTTTCCGAATCTATTTCAAGCAACACATTATACAATCTCTTTATATGCTCCTGGGTCTGATTTCTAATTTGCTTTATTAAATTTTCCTCCCTTTGCATTATACCAATTTTTTGATCTTCTTTCCATCTAGCACTTATTTGCCCATATTGAAACCAAGTATAATTCCTCCCTTCTTCATTTAATACCTGTAATGATTTTAATTGCAATCTACCTCCTTCAGCATACAAAAGTTCTTTATAAGTAATCATTTCCTGTTTCTGTTCTATATTTATATTCTCTATTGCATGTCTAGGGCTCGCCCATATAGGAATCTTGTATTCTAATTTATAGGAATATTTTTTCCAGACCCGCAAAAGAGCACTTCTCAACACATGATTCTTAAAAGCCCTATCCACTTTTTTTCATAAAATAAGTACGCATGCCATCCATATAACAAGTAACCTTCTATATTCAAAATTCTTTCCTCTGTTAAGTTAACCAATCACTTATTACTGAAAGGGCTACTGCTTCATAATATAATTTAAAGTTAGGCATTCTTAAACCACCTCTTTCCCTTGAGTCCTGTATTATTTTCATTTTAACCCTCGCCTTTTTACCCTGCCATATAAAATTGTTAATCCCAATCTGCCAATCTTCCAAATTTTTATCTTTTTTAATTATTGGTATCATCTGGAACAGAAACAAAAATCTAGGTAACACATTCATTTTAATAGCCGCAATCCTTCCCAATAGGGATAACTGCAATTTCTTCCAGACACTCATATCATTCTGAACTTTTTGCCATAGCAAGTCATAATTATTCTTATAAAGTTTCTTGTTCGATGAGCTAATATAAACCCCTAAGTATTTAACCTTTTTTACTACCTCAAATCCTGTCATTTCCTCTAGTTTTTGTTTCTGTCTCATCTTCCATTTTGTATTGCAATAGATATTCGTATATTTTACTGATTAATTTATCTCTTTTCCATGTACAATTTTATCCAATTCTTGCTGTTCTCTTTGCATTTCGTATAATTTTTTATCTTCTGTGTATCTTGATTGTATTTGTGTATATGTCCACCAATCCACCTCCCTACCTACCACTTTTTCCAGTTCCTGTTTTGTTCTCAGATTTTCCTGTACATTTACTACTACCTGTACATTTAGTTTCTCACTCCTAATTATCTTATCTATGTCTAATAAATTTGGGTGTTTTATTATTTCTGTTGGAGATAGCCACATTGGGATTCTTGTATAGTGTTTTTGTTTTATTTTTTCCCAAATCTGTGGCAATTAATTCCTAATTACATGCGTTTGAAAATATTTATGTGTTTTGTATTTATTGTCCCAAAGAAATGCATGCCACCCCACTTGCAAATCATGACCTTCTATTGCTAAAATTCTTTTATTTTTCAATTCCATCCAATATTTTAGCCATGTAAGAATTGATGCTTGGTAATATATTTCCCACTCTGGTAGTGCCAAGCCCCCTTTGTCTTTCATATCTTGCAATAATTTTAGTTTGATCCTAGATTTTTTTCCCTTGCCATATAAATTTGGTAACTAATTTGTTCAACTTTTCAAAGAACGTTTTCTCTAGTTTTATTGGAATAACTTGGAACAGAAATAGAATTTTTGGCAAAATGTTCATTTTAATCGTAGCGATTCTGCCCAATAATGAAATTTGTAGATTTTTCCAATTATCCAAATCTTTTTTTATATTATTTATATAATTATATATCAATGGAAAGATAATTTAATGATGAATGTAATTGAAATACAGTTTGTTCAATTAGCTGTATTCTGTGAAAAGTTATAGCCAAATAACCAGAAAAAGGAAGCACAACTTGCTTAGATTGATATCAAGTAGCTTTCCTTCATCTGATTGTAGCCAATGAGCATGAGTGTGTAGAGAGCTAATCAGATGTCATCTTTTGGCAATGAGCCAATCAGGATCACAGTAAGATTCAGTTATTGATATCATGTATTAAAGCTGAGAGGAGGACATTTATCAGTGTGTTATGTGATCGCTATCAAGTTGGTTGGAGGTTTTTTGTATTGTTTCATTTAGTGAGCTTGTAAAATGTAATAAAATTAAAGTAATGATGCAAAGAGTCGACTGGTTGCCCAGAAAGCGATGTAAAATAGTATTATTAAATGAACAAGGCTACAGTTATAAAGAAATTAGAAGAAAAATTGATGGAAACTTAACCAAAGGTAGCATTTCTAAGTTTTTGAAGAGGTATAAGGAGACTCAGTCACTACAAAACCACACTGGTAAAGGCAGGAAAAGGTACACAATAGTAAGTGATGATCAAAGAATTAAGAGACTGTGCCTACATGATAGAAGAAAATCATCCGGTGTATACAAGATGCAATGCAATGTGAAGTTGAGTGCAAGGACTGTTTGGCGCAGACTGCAGGAATTTGGCCTAAAATCTAGAATTCCACGAAAAAGCCACTTTTATCTCTCAAACAAAGGTTGAAAAACATTATATTCTTGATTAAATTATCTTTCCATTGATATATAAGTTTATGGAACTACTCCCCCAAAAAAGAGGTGTTATTAGTCATCAAACTTCAAAAATACACTTTTCCCAAAAGATTTCCACAATTTTAGCCACTACTGTACATAAAAGTTAAAACTTCAGTAACCAAAAGTTTCTCTTTGTGATTATCTATGCTAATTATCCACAGTACTGTTTCCATTCATTAAAGCTACATTATAAAATATAAAATTATTGCCCTTTTCATGTTTTTCCTTTCCCTTTTTGCCAACCTTTTGTCCTGTTTTGCCAGTTAATTGTTGTTGATGGTTTCTTATGTTTAATAAACATCAAACTACATTCTTTGCTAGGTGAGCTAATTGGCTGGGATGCCTGCTGTGATTTGGACACAGAGTTTGACTATGAAACTTTTTAAAAGCTCATTAAGTTTGCAAACACAAGAGTGGGGCAAAACGTGCTCAAATTCTATCCAGATAAACCTGCAGTGGGTAATTGTGATACTTCAAATTTTGAGGATATCTCTAGTACACAGATTAAAATTTAATTATTAAAAGTAAATGGTATCTTTATATTTTTGCTCAACTCTAACCCTAATTAAATCTAAAGTTTTATTGTTTGGGGAAAAATCACATAAATTCAGATCTAATTTTAAAAGAGCATAATATCACAAAGCTTAAAAAACCTTGTTATAGAAATGATAAGAAACAAAAAAAATAGGTGGATAAATGAATAAGAGTTCAGGTGATGTGGCTTTAGATCAATTCATTCATGTTTTCTAACTGAATCAGGCTGACAGATATTCTACATTCTTTCCTCACTCAGTCAAATACTATATATATATATATATATAGTAAATATATATATATATATACAAATATATATACAAATATATATATATTTGTTTTCTGAGGTTTTCGCGGGTGTTTGTATGTAGATCTTTGGTTATTCGGGTTTTCTCCCGAAATTTTACGCGGGAGAAAATATATATATATATATATATATATATATATATATATATATATATATATATATATATATATATATATATATATTCAAAGAACATTTTTAAATAGTGTCCTGACTATTTTGGATGCTTTGTAAACACTTAGAAAAATACTAATATTAGACTAATTCTTTTCTGTCATGGTAAAGAATCAACAAGTCATATAATAATCAAATCAAGGTAGTCCTTGACTTACAACAGTTCATTTAGTGACCATTCAAAATTACAACAACCCTGGAAAAAGTCACTTACGACCATTTTTCACATTTGCGCATTCACAGTTGCAACATCAGCATAATCATGTGATCATAATTCAGATGTTTGGCAACAGACTCATATTTATGAGGATTGCAGTGTCCTGGGGTCATGTGATCATCTTTTGCGATCTTCTGACAAGCAAAGTCAACGGAGAAGCCAGATTTTCTTAACAACCATGTTACTAAGTTAACAACTGATGTGATTCACTTAACAACTGTGGCAAGAAAGGTCATCAAATGAGGCAAAACTCACTTAACAACTGTCTCATTTAGCAGCAGAAATTTTGGGCTCAATTGTGGTCATAAGTCGAAGACTATCTGTATGCAAAATGTATAAACGCTTTATAGGGCATTTCTTCACAGCACTGTGACAGATAATTAAATAATGGACTCATCATTACGATCCAGAAAAAAAAAGTATTGATCCAAGTAACATCAGAATCTTGACCTATTGGGGTTAAAAGAGAAGGAAATTCAATTTTTTAAGTCCTTTAACTTCTATTTAACACTTATTTTGCTAAAGATTGAAGGAAATTCATCCAGTGTATAAAATTTGTGGATCCAAAGCTTCCTAATAGCTAAAAAAACAGCTGTTAATGAACTATTTCCAACAGTAATTAAAAAAGAACGTATACAAACCCATTGTCTTTAAAGGGGGTGTCTGGGATTTGAGGAAGATGGCTATTTGCTTGCCTCTCAGAGTTCTAAACATGTCAGGGACAACTGTCTTTTTACCCCAAGTTCACTCCACTGGGAAGACAATAACCAACCACCTTTTTTTTAATGAGTATATCTTTCAGGTTTCATGGTTTCTACTGAAAAACCTTCTGTATTAGCGTCCCTGGGTTGACTCATCTGATGCTTGATACCTTCTGATCTGGTGCATCTACTGGGGAACCAGAATAAGCAAAAGAAAGTTGAAAAGAAAGGTCAGAAAGGAGGGAAGGACGGGGAGAAGGAAACATGGAAGCAAGGTAGACAGGAAGGCAGAGAGGAAGAAAGGAAGGAAACAATAAGAAAGCAAGCAAACAAATAAGGAATAATATTATTTACCAATTTCCTGCAGAGATGCGGTGGCTCAGGGGCTAGGACATTGAGTTGTTGATCGAAAGGTTGGCAGCTCAGCGGTTCGAATCCCTAGTGCTGCCGTGTAACGGGGTGAGCTCCCGTTACTTGTCCCAGCTTCTGCCAACCTAGCAGTTTCAAAAGCACGTAAAAATGCAAGTAGAAAAAATAGGGACCACCTTTGGTGGGAAGGTAACAGTATTCCGTGCGCCTTTGGCGTTGAGTCATGCTGGCCACATGACCATGGAGACGTCTTTGGACAGCGCTAGCTCTTCGGCTTTGAAACGGAGATGAGCACTGCCCCCTAGAGTCGGCAAAGACTAGCAGGTATGTGCGAGGGGAACCTTTACCTTTACCTTACCAATTTTCCTATCTCCTAGACCAGGGCTGTCAAACTCCTGGTCCATGGGCCGGATGCATCATGCGCTGGTCACACTCACATCTGGTTTAGTGAAGAGGGAAAGCATCCTGATACATCACATGACATGACGTGACCATGACCATGTGAGTCAGATACCTGTGTCCTAGACCAAAAGAATAATCTGGCAGAACATGTAGATTGTACATGATCAAATAAAAATTAAAATAATGTTTCAGCTATTTGCCATTGTATCAGCAAGCTTATTCACACAATAGAAAAACAAACTGATCCAATGGCTAACAAAAAAGCTAATTTCCTTTTATAACTAAAATCAACAGCTGGAGACTGAAAGACAACATAAATAATTGGCTGAAAGAACCAGAAAGAGAGGAAAAGGCAAGCATAAAAAAGTACTAAAAACAACCGTTTCCCTGGAGGCATTGAAAACGTAAGAAATACATTTCAGTAAGATCTTTCAACATGAATTATGAAATTTTTTAAAACATCAGATTAACCTGAAAATGTCCAATGTTATCATCAGTGTTATTGTTACCTTTCAGCTATTGGGCAGCTGAGTAGCTTAGGCTGGGATTTCAGTTCAAACTACTTGTAATAAAGATTGATTATGCTGGCGGAAGGAAGGAAGGAAGGAAGGAAGGAAGGAAGGAAGGAAGGAAGGAAGGAAGGAAGGAAGGAAGGAAGGAAGGAAGGAAAAAGGAGGCTCCGGATCTCTTCAGAATTTGTTGGCAGGATTAGGAAAAAAAAGCAAAAACAAAAAAATAGTAAAAAGGCTCAGTATAAGACTATACACAAATTAATTAAACACAGTAAAATTATATTAGAAATTAGGTTAATAAGGAAAAACTTAAACTGATCATTCTGTGTCTTTGCCTATGTCTGCTTACTTAATCTACCTAATATTGTAAACCCAAATGTCAATCTCTACCAGCTTCTGAATCCATCTATGTTCTGTTTAACAGAACTTCACAGTCCTTATTTCTGTAACGCATAATTAAACTCATCTATAGAACGAACAGGGGAAAACAAAGAATGCGGGTCTATAAATGGTTTATTTATCCTTTAGGACAGTGGTGAAATCCAATTTTTTTTTTACTACCGGTTCTGTGGGTGTGGCTTGGTGGGCATGGTGTGGCTTGGTGGGCATGGCTTGGTGGGCATGGCAGGAGAAGGGTACTGCAAAATCTCCATTCCCACCCCACTCTGGGACTAGCCAGAGATGGCATTTGCTGGTTCTCCGAACTACTCAAAATTTCTGCTACTGGTTCTCCAGAACCTGTCAGAACCTGCTGGATTTCACCCCTGCTTCTGGACATGTTCCCTGTGGATTTAAATGTTAGAAAGATGAGAACCAGTGAGGATCATTTAAGAAGACCTAGTCCTTTCCAATTTTTCTGTTTCATTAGAAGGATAATTTATTTAGTCTTTTAGTAATTTACATGACAAAGATCCTCAGCATCATGAATAAATATTGTCATTTTCACTGCATTGCTGGCCTCTGGGTGAAAGAATTTCTTTCATTTACTGTTAGTGAATTCATCCTTAAGAAGAGAGAGTGAGAGAGTATTGATCTGTTCTCTGATCTTCCATCGATTGGGACTACTATTGCACTGATATATTACTCTGTATTTCCATCTTTGTTGAAATGATAGGCACACTTAATTGACACTTTACACAGCAGACAAGTCTAAAAATAACTTGTACTAGCAGAAGATTGACATCTGTGACAAGTGTTATCACGCTTTCTTGGAAGGTATTAGTTCATATGCACATTGCTTCAAAGACATTAAAACAAAATATCTAAAGATTTGACATTTATGAGTTTCCTATCATTCCTGTTACAACGTTGCAATCATTCTAGATGATTTTTTTTTATTAAAATAAATATAATTTTTAAACTGTGTTATGAAATTTAATTCTTTAAGAGAGATGGTTGAGATTTGTGTGTGTGTGTGTGTGTGTGAGTGTGAGTGTGTGTGTGTGTGTGTATGTAGGTCTTTGGTTATTTGGGTTTTCTCCCGCGTAAAATTGGAAGTGTCTTGGCGACGTTTCGATGAAGTCTCATTCGTCATCTTCAGGCTTCAGCTTCGTGCACGCACTCTCACACCACCACCCAGCACAGATCAACTCCGTAGCCAAGACACTCATCTCCAGAACAAAATGCTTAGCTGACGAACAACACCTAAAAACCAAACTAGACACTCTCACTAACGTACTAACATCCAATGGATTCCAAAGAAATAAGATTACCAAGCTAATCCAAAAAGAACCCCCCACTAAAATCCAAGACAGAGAACAAGAAAACGGCACAGCCCTCCTCCCATATATAAAAGGCACCACAGACAGAATCAGCAAGATCCTCCACAAACACAACATCAAGACAGCATTCTGCACAAACCAAAAAATATCCACCATCCTAAGAAACCCCAAAGACAAAATTGAGTTAGAAAATCAAGGAGTATATGAAATCCCATGCACCGCCTGCCCCACCACATACATCGGACAAACCAACAGAAGAATAAGTGCACGCATTGAAGAACACAAGAACTCAGTCAAAAAAGAGGAACCAACTTCTTCCTTGGTCCAACACTTTAAAGTCACAGGACATGATATTGACTTTAAAAAGACCAGAACTATTGCCAAAACTGAACACTTTAACAACAGAGAAGCCATTGAGATAGAAAAACGCCCACACAGCATGAACAAACGAGATGATACCTCCCGCCTACCAGCCATTTGGAAACCTGCCCTTATTGACAAACGAGTCCCTAACACGAGGAATGACACCAGACCCACACTCACGAGGTCCACACAGGATGTCACCACCGCACATCCACCCAGAAAGCAGACCCAAACCCACACTGATCATGAAGCATGACCAAGGACCAGAAGCCAGACCGCAGCTGCTACATTAGCCATTTCAAACCCCTCCAATCCATACATGCAGCAGACTGACACTCACTAACGTACTAACATCCAATGGATTCCAAAGAAATAAGATTACCAAGCTAATCCAAAAGAACCCCCACTAAAATCCAAGACAGAGAACAAGAAAACGGCACAGCCCTCCTCCCATATATAAAAGGCACCACAGACAGAATCAGCAAGATCCTCCACAAACACAACATCAAGACAGCATTCTGCACAAACCAAAAATATCCACCATCCTAAGAAACCCCAAAGACAAAATTGAGTTAGAAAATCAAGGAGTATATGAAATCCCATGCACCGCCTGCCCCACCACATACATTGGACAAACCAACAGAAGAATAAGTGCACGATTGAAGAACACAAGAACTCAGTCAAAAAAGAGGAACCAACTTCTTCCTTGGTCCAACACTTTAAAGTCACAGGACATGATATTGACTTTAAAAAGACCAGAACTATTGCCAAAACTGAACACTTTAACAACAGAGAAGCCATTGAGATAGAAAAACGCCCACACAGCATGAACAAACGAGATGATACCTCCCGCCTACCAGCCATTTGGAAACCTGCCCTTATTGACAAACGAGTCCCTAACACGAGGAATGACACCAGACCCACACTCACGAGGTCCACACAGGATGTCACCACCGCACATCCACCCAGAAAGCAGACCCAAACCCACACTGATCATGAAGCATGACCAAGGACCAGAAGCCAGACCGCAGCTGCAACATTAGCCATTTCAAACCCCTCCAATCCATACATGCAGCAGACTGACACTCACTATGAAGATGTAGCACCACCACAAAGCCAAACAACAGCTATGCAGCTCACCAGCTCAAATCCCCCTGCAACACAGACTAAATTGAGCACAACCAAGCCCCCACCCAAACAGGACATACCCCCAGCCAATCAGAGCACAAAAAAACCTCCATCCAATCAGAGCACAGCCAAGCTCCCACCCAATCAGTTCAAACCCCCACTAGCAGTTAAAAGGAAGAAACAGCTGCGATCACACATTGCTCCCAGAAGCACGAAGCTGAAGCCTGAAGATGACGAATGAGACTTTGTCGAAACGTTGCCAAGACATTTCCAATTTTACACCTGAACAACCAAAGACCTACATACAAACACCCGTGAAAACCTCAGAAAACAAATACACACACACACACACACACACACACACACACACACAGGAACTTAGGACTCTATTTCTTCTTATTTAAATGATATGTCAAACGTACATTACAATGTCTATACTCATCAATGGGTTCTCTTTCTCTCTCTCTCTCTCTCTCTCTGTGTGTGTACAGTATATATATTGTATACTCCCATGGTTTTTATTGAATATTTTCATTTTGTTTTGTTAAAATGATTAATGGTACTTAAAAGGTAAAGGTTCCCCTTGCACATATATGCTAGTCATTCCCAACTCTAGGGGGCGGTGCTCATCTCTGTTTCAAAGCCAAAGAGACAGCGCTGTCTGAAGACGTCTCCGTAGTCATGTGGCCAGCATGACTAAACACCAAAGGCGCACGGAATGCTGTTGCCTTCCCACCAAAGGTGGTCCTTATTTTTCTACTAGCATTTTTTACATGCTTTCAAACTGCTAGGGTGGCAGAAGCTGGGACAAGTAACAGGAGCTCACCCTGTTATGTGACACTCGGGATTCGAACCACCAAACTGCCAACCTTTCGATCGACAAGCTCAGCGTCTTAGCCACTGAGCCACTGCATCCCATCAATGATACTTGCAGGATGCTTAATGGACAAGGGAAGCTGAAGGAGCCAAGACAAGGATTAAAATTATCATCTTAAATGTCAATTCATAGCAGTTAAAACAAAATAGTTCCCAACTTGAGTTGTATAATAAGATAAATGTTTTATTTGTGTATTTGTACAAATGTCACTAGTGGGGATCGTTTGAAAAACATCTAAAAGTCAGATGGAATACCTCAGTCTTTTATTCTTTTACGTTTCCATTTTTTCTCAGGAATTACTTTAGATTCTAATTTGACACTACATATCATATAACTTCCTTCTGTTCCTTGGGGATGGTCTACCAATGTCTACCTTTGGCTGCACTACAATCCACATTAGAAAGAAAGAGATCCTTGTAAAGGGAGAAGAATATTTTTTTTAAAAAAAATCAAGCCTCTTGAGAACATTCCGAAATTTAAACTCTTAAGTACAAGAGAATGACTGAATGCATATCTTTTGTAGCTTACAAATTTAATCATGCTTCTATTAGTTATTTAAATTAATCTAATACTTTTGTTTTTGTTTGTTAAACTACTCTATTGATTTAAGGTTTTTCTCTTTAGCTAGGTCTCATTCTCCTGAGTTAGATGCACATATACTGTTCAGTTATTGGTAGATTGGCTTGCCATTAAAAACACAGGGGCAAATTAGACTGCTTTTAATTTTCTAGTTCGTTGGCATTCTGTTGAGATTATGAGCCCAGTTGAGATGTTATGCTGATGTACCAGTGTACTTTCGGGATCCTTTCAGTAGCAAGATGCGCCTATGATACATCTATGATTCTGTGAAATTGTTGATATGGCTGTGTTTCTACTAGGCACTGGTGTACTTTAACAACATAGGCCTGTCCCTAATACACAAATCGAACCATGCCAATATATGGGGAAGTTGGAAAGAGAATGTCAAAAATCCCTCTTTTTTATGACAGTTATTTATAAGGTTAAGAGGAGACCCAGAAATGCTGTATAATTGCAGCAAAATTTAAAGGTGGTTTGAACGTTGCTAATTAGTAAACTGGGGAAAGTGCTTATGGTTGCTTTAGATACATCCCTTGAAAAAGAAAATGGAAAAGGGGAACCTGTTATTTGCCTTGTTTATTGTAGCCCCATTTCACGAGAAAGCAATGTTTTGGAGATGGTAGGTAGGGAGAGTAAGCGAATATTGGATCCAGGCTTCAACAAATGAAGTAAAAATGGCTCTTGCAATCTGTCATCTGAATTAAGCCCTAGGAAGTATAATTATGAATGTTGTTTCTGCAATCATACTTGTTTTCTTTCGGCCAGGATCTCTTTTGTTGATGATGGCCAACCTGTCAAGATGTCCTTGGGTAAATGATATGAATTACATGTTATCATTCACGTTAAGGGACATGATTGCAGACAGAGTGATGGTGAAATCTTTTTGTTTGTTTATTTGTTTTCATCTGATCTGCTTTGATTTTATTTGATATTTTGCTTTTTCAGTCAATTTTATTCAGATAGATAGAATAAACCAACTCGGTGCCATTTAAGAGCCAGGCAGCCCATAAATTAGATAAGGAAAATAATAAATAGTAATGCAAACCTTTGTAGAATATCATTAGGAATTGTATCATATCACTTGCCCTTTGTCTCTCTCTCTCTCTTTTCCACCATCATTACCCAAACAACCCTCAAAACTCGTGATTGTATATACATCAGCATCCTCTGTTATAGTCAAATGATTTAAGAGATTATTCTGTACTGGCACTGGTGGTGCCAGCCAACAAGACAGGAAAGTTCAGAGATAGGCAAACTCAGACAGACCATTTGGAAGCAAAGAGGGTTGTTGTTGTTTTTTTACTTTATAGCTAGAGACAGCAACTGTAATGGTGTCAAGGCTTGACTTGGGCTGAGACCAAGAATCCAAGAAACAAATTATAAATACTATGAAAAAATGAGACACACAATGAGGTGATATCCAGAGTTCTAAGCACGGTATAGCAAGGTAAATATGAGAGACAGCTGAGGCTTGAAAAGTTGCTGTCAGTGTCAGTGTCAATAAACCAAGCCCAGCAGCTCCATCAAAATGCACAGTCTTTTCTGGCAGTGTCTAATGTCTAACCTGTGACATTCAGCCTTTTGCCTTTGTATCTTCAAAGCATGCCTCTGCTTGGGGTTTGTGGCTGAGAGACTATCAGGGGGTGCAGATAGGGAGTCCTATTGTTGGATCAGCCTTAAGGAAAGTGGAGCTATTTAACATAACATAACATAACATCAGAGTTGGAAGGGACCTTGGAGGCCTTCTAGTCCAACCCCCTGCCCAGGCAGGAAACCCTACACCATCTCAGTCAGATGGTTATCCAACATTTTCTTAAAAATTTCCAGTGTTGGAGCATTCACAACTTCTGAAGGCAAGTTGTTCCACTTATTAATTGTTCTAACTGTCAGGAAATTTCTCCTTAGTTCTAAGTTGCTTCTTTCCTTGATCAGTTTCCACCCATTGCTTCTTGTTCTACCCTCAGGTGCTCTGGAGAACAGCCCGACTCCCACTTCTCTGTGGCAGCCCCTGAGATATTGGAACACTGCTATCATGTCTCCCCTGGTCCTTCTTTTTGTTAAACTAGACATACCCAGTTCCTGCAACCGTTCTTCATATGTTTTATCCTCCAGTCCCTAATCATCTTTGTTGCTCTTCTCTGCACTCTTTCTAGAGTCTCAACATCTTTTTACATCGTGGCGACCAAAACTGGATGCAATATTCCAAGTGTGGCCTTACCAAGGCATTATAAAGTGGTACTAGCACTTCACGTGATCTTGATTCTATCCTCTGTTTATGCAGCCCAGAACTGTGTTGGCTTTTTAACAGCTGCTGCACACTGCTGGCTCATATCTAGATGGTTATCCACTAGGACTCCAAGATCCCTCTCACAGGTACTACTATTGAGCAAGGTACCACATATACGGTACTGGTGCATTTTGTTTTTGGCCTAAATGTAGAACCTTACTTTTTCACTGTTGAATTTCATTTTGTTAGATAGCGCCCAATGTTCAAGTCTGTCAAGATCTTTCTGTAACTTGAGCCTATCTTCTGGAGTGTTGGCTATTCCTGCCAGCTTGGTGTCATCTGCAAATTTGATGAGTTCCCCATCTATCCCTCGTCCAAGTCATTGATGAAGATGTTGAAGAGTACTGGGCCTAAAACAGAGCCTTGGGGTACTCCACTGCATACTTCCTCCATGTGGATGTAGTTCCGTTGAGGACTACACGTTGAGTGCGGTTGGTCAGCCAGTTACGAATCCATCTGGTGGTGGTGCTGTCTAACCCACATTTTTCTACTTTATCTAGTAGTAGGTTATGGTCTACTTTATCAAATGCTTTACTGAAGTCCAAGTAAATTATATCAACAGCATTCCTCTGGTCTACTAATTTTGTCATTTTGTCAAAGAATGCGATAAGATTAGTCTGGCATGATCTGTTTTTGACAAACCCATGTTGGCTTTTGGTTATTACTTTGTTTGCTTCTAGGTGTTCGGTGATTCGTTGCTTGATTATCTTTTCCAGAATCTTCCCCGGTATTGAGGTCAGACTGATAGGTCTGTAGTTTCCTGGATCTGTTTTTTTTCCTTTTTTGAAGATGGGAACTACATCAGCTCTTTTCCAGTCCTCTGGCAGCTCCCCTGTGCTCCAGGATCTTTGAAAGATATAGTTCAGTGGTTCTGAGATCACGTCTGCCAGTTCCTTCAGAACCTTGGGGTGTAATCCATCCGGTGTTCAAATCACCAGGACCGTTCAAATCACCAGGACCCTGTCTACCCTATATTTGCTTTGACACTGCTGGAATCTCTCCCTTCAGGACCCTCAGACTAACCAAAATGCTTCCAGCTCTCTCTCATCCTCAGTAGTAAGTTGACACTTGAAATACCTCTTTTGAATCAGACAAGCATTTTTACAGGTTCAGGTGGCTGTTTTTCAAGTTGGAAAAAAAGTAAGCCAAAATGCCTATGTTTGTGTGTTCATAAAGAGGTGACAAGGGGCCTTTTTGAAGCACCAGCATAAACCTGAAAAAAGATTGTCTACTTAAACTGTGCCCCTTTCTCTTTCCTGTAAATCATTTGTAATTAAATAACACCTATTTTCATTTTTAACTGCGGAAATAATTGTAACAGCAATACTGTATCCATTTAGCTTCTTGTTTTCTTTTATCCTTAAAAGCAATATCTCCATATCTATCCTATTTGGCTTTACTAATAGTTTGTGTGTACTGTCTCTTTTCATCTGATACTAGCATATTAGGCATTGTCAACAGAGAGACTAAAGACAAGTGGAAGATGTCTTACTCAAACCATGTTACAATGAATTAGTCCAAGTGCGCTAGAAGTGATTGCAGGAATAAAAGAAAAAAGTAAGCTTTTGAAATTTAAATCTAAAGGGCAGCTTTATGAAATAAAGGGCTGTTCTTTATCGCAATAAAGGATGTATGGTCATATTTCATTGGTCATACTTCATCCTCTCATAATAGTGTACTTATGTAGGTTTCTCCTTATTCTGACAACTGTGTGTATATTTTAATATATTTTATAGATGTATCTTTTGAAAACATCAGCACTGCTTTGTATACAACCTGGTGTGCTTCTTTTCCAAAGATTGCATCAACTGCCATGTACATTTTGTTTCATTATGAGAGGAAGAAGAAAGACTTACAGATGGTCGTATGCATTTGCATTTTTGTTTTTCCTATGATAGGTATTAAGAAATAATGCAGAATTATTTTTTCCTTAACTATGTTACAGAATGGAGAACAATTCAGAAAGCATTAACCCAAAGACTACTATAGGTAGTCTTTCTTAATGACTACCTCATTTATTGTTTGCAATTACAATTATGATGAAAAAGTAACTTTGTAATCAATTCTCGTGTTTATGAACTTCACAGGTGAGTAAACGAAAGGAAAGATCATAAAATTGTCATGTTTCTCTTAGTGTCTGCTTTGTCGGTGTATAAGAATTTATGAACTGGAATAGCCTTAACAACAAGTCAGCCAATGGGAACTGTTTAGTGACTGAGACGCAGGATTTGTTGTCTGAGCCATGTAAGCTGGCTTGGAGCCAGGGCGTGGTTTAGCTTAACTGTTTTGTGCTGTGAGAGTTCATTTGTCTTTGCATGAAAGTACTTGCTATTTCTTCTTCTCTCTACCACGTTGCAAGAGCTGCATGGGTATTGTATATATGCATCATGTTTTATATTATTGTATATAAAGAGGTTTCTTCTATATAATGAATCCTGCTGAGTTATTTGCTTCTGTGCTGGCTGGATCGCTACAAACTCTGACATGCTTGACATAATGATTGAGTTGCTGGTCTCAGTGGTGGCCAGTAAATGAGAACTGCTTCTACAAAACAGGAATGGTTTATTTCTGAAGTCAAAAATATGAACCTGCAGAGTCAATCAGTCCTTCAACAAATGTCTGTACCAGTGATATCTTTGAATTGCACTAATTCTCTCATAAAAAGGTTATATTTCATACTGCAAAGTTTGAATATGTCACATAGAGGATTGTAACTGAAAGAAGTGGAATTCTAGACCCATGATAGCAAACCTATGGCATGCTTTGCTGGTTGAGGAACTCTGGGAGTTGAAGTCCACAAGTCTTAAAAGAGTCAAGTTTGCAGACCCCTCTTATAGACTATGGATAGATGAAAGGGGAGACACTAATTCAAATTCCAAATAATAGCCAAGGTGCTTTGTCTTTATATGGGTAGCATATGCTTTATTATATACTTTAAATAGACATGACTTTAAAGAATATTCTGAAACTCACCAGATAAGAGAACCACACCTACCAATTACATAAAAGTGTTTTTCTAAATCAGTGGCAGATGGGAAACAATTATTAGATTGCTTGCTTTGCAACATGTTCATAGATTGCCATATATCACATATGCAGAATTAGAATATTATGTAAATGATTAGTCATTTTCTATAAATTAGAGATCCAATCTGTATGGTGATTTAAGAGATAAATTATTCACAGGATGGAGAAATCAACCCTATAACCCAAAATGAAACAATAGAATACTGTGCTATGTTATTATAGATTGATTCTAAAATGAATACAATCAGGCTTAAATCTGGTTTATACACACCTGTAACATTTCCTTTATACAGCATCAAATGACAGCTTTTGTATGTAAGTGGTCTATGTTCACTCTTAAACCAAAGATAAAATTCTTAACTCCACTCAAACACAATCATATGAATATCTTCCTACAAGTTATAAATAAATGCTATCTGCCATACCCGCTAGACATCAGCAAAAATTCCATAAAAGAAAATTGGAAATGCATATCTCATATGTAAAGCTTCAAGAAATGTGTCATTCTATTCTATTCTATTCTATTCTATTCTATTCTATTCTATTCTATTCTATTCTATTCTATTATCCTCCCTCCCTCCCTCACACACATAATAGGTTGCTAGGAGTATCTCCCCATTTAGAGCTAGAAAATTATTAATAAATTTTAATTATTTATAAATATATTTCTGAATCATCTTCAGAAATGGCATCAAAGGGGACTCTCAAATTAAATAATTAAGAAAACTAACAAACAAGAAAACATCAAAATACTGACATTAAAAATAAACTTAGAAACAGTGAGTAGTATGACTATATTTAAAATTGCTAAAATGTCAGGTTGTTTCCAGTTACAATTAATGTTTGTAGGGAGTAAGTTGCCCAATTGAATTCTACTACTGAGAAGGACTCAGTCTTGCTTCTGTTGTATATTAGTTCTTAATTAATTAGTTCTTAAGCTTTAGTTCTTAAACTACATGAAAGTTCATCAGAAAAACATGTAGAGCTTGTTAAGTAAGGACTAGCATACAGTATTGTAGCCCAGAATAAATTTATAATCATTACAATCAATGCCCATGGAACAATTCTACACAGTGTCTATTGCAGTGACTTAAGAGTCAAGTAATCCAATGCATTATCATAAGATTAGACTGTTAATCTTATTTCACCCAACATAAAATAGACTCAGAGATTCCTTATCGGGTAAAAAAATGTGAGGAATTTCAATGGTAGTCAAAAGAATTTAGATGAAATGATATATGCTTTTAAAGGTGAATCCACTTTTATGAACTGGTATAAGTTCACAGAAAAGACGTGACCAATAAATGGCTTTCTGAATTCACTGTTAGTGGAATTGGAAGACAAATATAATAAAAATGCAGTTGTCTCATATCGCAATTCTTGGATTTTTCATTTCACTTCCCACCCTTAATGAAAGTGTGTGTGTGTGTGTGTGTGTGTGTGTGTGTGTGAGTGTGTGTGTGTGTGTGTGTGTGAGAGAGAGAGAGAGAGAGAGATCTCAAAATATCAAAATTAGAATATTAATAATAGCAAATCCATCTCTGTGGCTTTATACTGATACCAAACTTTTGAACTTTTTGCCAGTGTAAGAATACTTTCAAATGAAGCATAATGATATTCAATCAGTTTATATTTGACAGCTTTAAAGTAAAAGCCAGATTTCCCAAAATAATAATTTAACAACAATTAAAGAAACAACACAAGCTATTTTTCTATATTATCTGAAGAATGGGAGACTGAAAAAACCTACCTATAAATCAATATTGACTGGAACGGAAGAGAACAGAACAGAAAAGAACAAAAATGTTCCTTGGGATAACAAAATATGGAAAAAAGTTATTCCTCATCCCCCTTTTAGATCAAGAGTCTTTAAGTATTAAAGTAGGAGAGAGAAAAGCCAAGCCAAGGTGAGGAGTCAAATAGGGAAATAGTCTAGAATTCCTACGTGGGCACAAGACTGTGAAGCCTGACCCCACCTCCCAATGTCTGTCTCTAGTCTCATCTAGGTACAAACATCTTCTATAGATTTCTCTCCATTGGCTTGAGCAATATATCAACTAATTGAATTCTGCACATGTAGACCCTGTTGTTCTCACTTGATAGAGGAAAACAAAGTTGATAAAGTTGTCTTGATTGCTTCCTGTCTGATTCAGAGCCGTGTTGTAATCAGGACTGGCATAAATAGTTGTTTTAAATTGGGGTTTTAATAATATTTTAAATTTTTAAATGTTTTAATTATCGGCCGCATAGTAATAGTTCATTTTAAATTCTTTTAATTGTATATATTCTGTGTTTTATTTTGGCTGTACACTGCCCTGAGTCCTTCGGGAGAAGGGCGGTATAGAAATTTAATAAAATAAAAATAAAATAAATAAATAAAATATTGCACATCACATCATGACCAATAGAAAACAATAGGATAATTACAAATACATATGCATAGTTACTGTTCAGCTTGCAAATAATATTATGTTTCTTTTTCATGACATTCATTCTGATCATCAGTCCTCATTCCACACGGCACAGTCATCTTCAGTTTGTCATTGCTCCCCTAAAAATCCAAAATAATCCTATTTTTTTAGAAAAAGGAAGTCAACCAGATACCCTCCAGATGCATTAAATGCGACTCCACAAGGCAGAATTAGCCATGCTGTCTATAGCAGGCTGGTGTATTCATATTTGTATTAATTATTATATATTAATAATTAATTTAACTAATATATTGTTATATTAATATATTATATATTATATATTAATAATTAATTTAACTAATATATTGGCATATTACTTGTCTTACTATTTTTAACCTACCTTGGTTATACCTAGTATTTTAATGCATCTTTGGCTTACCATTCCCTTTCTTTGCTCTTGTGATCACTGTTTATCACAGAAAAGGATATGATGGGAATATACAAGCACTTCAATATACACTCAAAGCAGTTGCTGATAGCTAACGTTAAAGAACTCCAAGTTTTTTTTTACTACCTATTCGCCGGAACCGGTAGTAAAAAAAAATCTTTAAAAAAGAAAAAAAAAAGTTCTAACCAACTTGGGACAAGTTTTCTATCAAGCTTATCTTCACCTGTATGAATTAGTCAATGAGATAAAAACTGAAATATCTCTGAATGCTCCTCACTATGAAACAAGAAATAGAAAGAGTTTGTGTTCTCATGTTCTACCCTTTCGGGTTTCCAGAATATCCAAGAAAAGGAAGATTTTTTTTCTCACTTACAAACTTTTACTGATGCTTTGAAGATATTTAGTCTCTGCTTCAACATTGCTAATCTTACTAGAATGTTTCAAAAAACAGTTCTTTGAAGGATACTAGGGACCTTCAATTATTGTCAGTGGCTGAAAAATACTGTGAAAACAAAAAGATCTTAACTTCACAGTGGGAGTTTTTAATTCAAGGGAAGAGATCAGTAACAGAAATGTTATTCTTATTTCAAAGAAATACAATACTATACTACATTGAAGGGTATATTTATCTCATAAATATTACTTCAAGTGTATTTAGCCTACATAAATAGTCTCACTATACTTGGAAATAAAGGTAAATCATTGGTGTCCAGTTTTAAATGTATATAAGATTGAAAATACTCTTCAGTGCAAAGTAACTTCAAAATAAGAATAAGACAGCTGAATTAGTGTGAACATATTTTACATTAGCACTTTGTAATATCTTCTTTTGCAGAAATGATACCTTCCAAATATTCCCTGCAGTCATCTTAGAAACTTAGATTTAATTGTGGAACCCTTAGCAATTTCTACTAAGCAGTCTAGTGATATTTCTGGCATCACATGGGAGAATTGTAGTTATGAATTGTTTTTACATGCTAATTATATTTTAGCAACTTTAGATTTCACTAATTTTAACTTCACCAATTTTAACTTCACTAATTCACTGCTAAATTTTATACAGGTGATTCCACCTTTTGGTCACTATTCTAAATATAAATTAATTGGATAAATCTTTAATGCCTGAAGTTACAGTAGCATAATGTAAAGATTTAGGTTTTGTAACTGCCACAGATTATATTAAGCATCTGCTAATTTATGTTTCAAAAAATATTTCTAAATATCTTAACAGTTTTAGAAAATGTTGTCTTAGAAATTAATATATGGATGAAAACTCCACATATTAATGTGGGAAATTAATGTTATTAGAATGAATATCACTCTAAGTTTTATCCATGTATTAAGAGACTCTGCAATGTTAATCCCAAATAAATATTTTGTTTGAATAGATAAGTTATTGAGGAAATTTGCCAGATGTTCAAAAATGTCATTGGACTTATGTTTTAACAACTGCATCTATGTATATTTCCATTAAGGTCCTTGCAATTGCTAGTCTCTCTCTGTATAGTGGATAGACTATTTTGTTCCCAGGTTTATAAGCAACCAAACAAGTTGGGTCTTGAGAGTCATTGATTGAATTTTAATGTTGAGCTCATGAATATTTCAATTCATAGAGAAAAAAACTATCCTAAAATCGAGTACAAAAATATCCTATTGAAAGATAGGGTGGAATGTAGAATACATAGTCTACATCAATTACTTTGTAGCAACTATTTTAAAGGTTTTTTTTCTTAATTTCAAGTGGAACTTTGCCTCTAGTGGGGAAATAATTAAGTATATTTTAACATCTCAAGGTGGACAGGAACTTTGGCTGCAACTGAGAAACCCAAGAATGAATATCTGAAATTAAACCAAGGGACATTTTTTTACAAATTTAAAATTTAAACTGATTAAACAAAATATCTTATTTCAAGTGTACTGGTGACACTCAAGGATTATTAAAAAGGATGTATGTAGTTAAGGGACTATTAACTGATATGATTATGTCTTATGAATCACTGACTTCCTTCTGGAATAATATTTTAATGTACATAATATATTGATGAGGATCTTTTTAGCATTAAGAAATGTTGATGTTACATTAAATTGTGTTCCAAACAGTGGTGGGTTTCAAATTTTTTTACTACTGGGTGTGGCTTGGTGGGCGTGGCATGGCATGGCTTGGTAGGCATAGCTTGGTGGGTGTGGCATAAGGATACTATAAAATCTCCATTCCCACCCCAATCCAGGGGAAGGATACTGTAAAATCACCATTTCCTCCCAATCAGCTGGGACTTGGGAGGCAGAGAATAGATGGGGGTGGGGCCAGTCAGAATTTTTACTACCGGTTCTCCGAACTACTCAAAATTTCTGCTACTGGTTCTCCAAAACTGATCAGAACTTGCTGAAACCTATCTCTGTTTCCAAAGTGTTGGAATTTAACTATTTTTGAGGAGTTATGAATTGAATCAGGCCTGGGCCATTGTTAAGAAAATTGCAAATTTGGAGAAATAGTAAAATTCCTGATATTAAGATCAGATTCAAGAGATGTATGATTTGCCCATTTTTGAAAAGGCATTTTTATCTACTAATAAAAAAAATGGCTCAGTGTGCTTTTATATATGATAGATTTTTATTATATTTTTTAAGATATTTTATAATGTTGGACAGTCATTAATCATTTTCCTATGGTAGATGTAGAAATGTTTTTGACATTTGATTAACATGTGACATATTGATAGTTTCTCCCTTTTATATTCTTTCTTTTTTGTACATTTTTGCATATTTCTTTCCTGGGTTTTTAGTTTAGTTCTTATTTAACCTCTTTTATCCTCATTTTCCTAGTGGCATAAGCGTAATTACCTAGGGCTCCATTTCCCTGTTACTCTTGCTGTAGAATGTTTTTTCTACTTCTTCTTGGAAAACTCTTTTAAATCAAACATGCAATTAGGTGTCATTACATGCACTGCATGCTTGTGATCTTCCCATAGTTTTGTATTAATGTTCAAGTTCAAGAGAAACCATTTCAAAATCATTATCTTTCTTTCCTGCAAAGATCTCCTTGTTAATTTGAGGTACATTTTGGATTATTGTCGGTGCAAACTCTTTTCAGCTTTCATGTCTTAATGGATTATGTTGATATTTATCTGAATCCATTCTCCCCACTCCCCCATAGAAGTTTTTCTTTTGAACTGGCAACAAAGAATAATATGACTACCTACACACTTAGCGGTCAGCAAGATGTTTTGCTCAAAAGTTTCACTCTTTTTCTGCATCTTGTGTGATTGTAGCTGAATAGTCAGCTTGTTTGTTTTGATCCAAATCATTTTTTTTATTTCATTTTGTCACAACAGTATACACAAACATTGTCATAAAAAAAATCATGAAGAATATATATATATATATATATATATATATATATATATATATATATATATATTTTTCTCCGTGTAAAATTGGAAGTGTCTTGGCGGCGTTTGACGAAGTCTCATTCGTCATCTTCAGGCTTCAGCTGAAGCCTGAAGGTGACGAATGAGACTTCGTCGAAACGTCGCCAAGACACTTCCAATTTTACACGGGAGAAAACCCGAACAACCAAAGACCTATATACAAACACCCGTGAAAACCTCAGAAAACAAATATATATATATATATATATATATATATATATATATATATATATATATATATATATATATATATATATATATATATATATATATATAAAAGTGAAGAATATGCATCAACTATATTAATTTGATATAATGAAGGGAACAATAGGACAGGAATGGTAGGCACTTTTGTGCTCTTATGCACGCCCCTTATAGTCCTCTTAGGAATGGGGTGAGGTCAATAGTAGACAGTTTTTGGTTGAAGATTTTGGGATTTTGAGTAGAGACTATGGAGTCAGGTAATGAGTTCCAAGCATTAACAACTCTGTTACAGAAGTCATATTTTCTGCAATCAAGTTTGAAGCGGTTGACATTAAGCTTGAATCTATTTTTTGCTCTTGTAATATTGCGATTGAAGCTGAAGTAGTCTTTTACAGGAAGGATATTGCAATAGATGATTTTGTGTGTTAAACACAGGTCATGTCAAAGTCGACGGAGTTGTAAGTTTTCTAATCCCAGGATTTCAAGTCTGTTGGTATAAGGTATTTTGTTGTTTTCGGAGGAGCGAAGAACTCGTCTAGTAAAATATTTCTGGACACGTTCTATTGTATTTATGTCAGAGATGTGTATGGGTTCCAGACGGATGAGCTGTATTCAAGAACAGGTCTGGCAAATGTTTTGTATGCTCTAGTTAGTAGTGTAGAGTTTTTGGAAAAGAAGCTGCGTAAAATTAGGTTTATAACTTTTAGAGTTAGGGTGGCCTTGGAGAAAAGATTTCCTTCTGACTTTCCCATGGAGATCATTGTGATATAAACAACCCTCTACTGTAAACCTGTGGGCAATTACTTCACTATCAGTTGAATTTTTCAGTAAGGCATTTGCAGTGATTCTCTGATCTAATCAATTTTCAAGCGATTCTATCAAAGTTGCCTCTTGATCTCCCAGGTTTTCCCTTGACTTCAGCATTTTAATGTAAATTCTACTTCTGAACAATGTTTCTCACAGCATTTAAACAGGAATATATGACCAGAGTTTCCCCTGGTCTGTAATAGTGAATATTCTTCTCTTTCAGATGTTCAGAGAGCTGCTTTAGACAAACACACGGTTGTAGAAAGTAGGCAGATCATAACCTGAAAAGTTTAAAGATCTATAATATTTATTCACCAGTGGAATCGTCTTCTCTTGACTAACTGTAAACCTAATCAGTCAATCACCCTTTGGGTCTTATTAACAATTTTATATTAAAATAGGTGGGAGAGGAAGAATAAAAAGTACTTGTGACTTACTGAACATTTTGTGGCAAAAATCATTTGATTGAAGTGACAAATTTTAGCATGAAAGTGTGTCTTATGAGTATTTTCTATTTCCATTCTACCACTAGGAATTGGAATCAAAAGCAATCTATGCAATCCTAATAATGTAGTAAATACATATTATCCCATTTTAAAGCATATTAATAGTATTGTTATTGTAATGACCATATTTAACAACATTTCCCTAATCTGCTTTGAACCTGCTAGCTGCTTTCATCCTCAGGTATAATGCCACAAGAAGGGCATCAAATTAAGAAAGGTTGGTATATTATGAGAACGTGTCTGCAAAAAACTAGACAATTATCAGATGAGAAGAAAGAATTAGTGTTTTCTGCATTTCTTTACAGCCACCTGGTGGATGTGTTAGATTTGTGCACTCTGGATTTGGTTATCCTCTAGTTTAGTCTATGAGTGATTGACATCTCACACCCTTGCCTTAAAGTATCTCAAGCTCAGATGCTTTAGTGTTAAAAAGGTAAATCCAACATTTTAATTAGGGCCTGCAGCTACCAAGCTGTTGCACAATTGATGTTATAACTTCTATTCAGACAAATGTTCCAGATAGCATTCTAGCAGCACCATTTAAATGCAAACATATTCAATTGCTGGGATACTTGGTGATTATTCTTCATTTGAAATGAGTGACAAAAGATAAAGGAGTGAAAATCCCCTAAGAAATATGAAACGACTCTGAAAGGCCCTCAAGGCCGTTTCTGATTTGGTAATGAAATTTTGATAAAGAGAGTTCCATTTTCTTATTTGCTACCAAAAACAAATTTTTGCTTTCTTTCTTTTTTTTTAAACAAATTGGAATGCGGTAATACAGTGCTAAATATGCAGGAAAATTAGCCCATGATGAGGGGATGAAGCATGGACACAGTGCTCCAAGGGTGTTTTCAAATTACAGGTATTTTTTCCCCCCTCCCTTAACAATCAATTGTTCAGATGTAGCATTTTTCAAAGCTGTACTATTTCACTGAAATCTTCCCATTCTTTATTTCTCTGGTGACATTGCATTGTATAACAAATAGAGTTACAGAAAAATAATACTGATTCCAAGGCCAGAAGACAAGAAGATAGAAACATTCACTTATATTGCCGAAATGACTTCTGGGGTAATGCTGGGAGAGATAATGAACCGAGTGGGACATGGCAGCACAGTGACTTAATGATGCTAAAACTGCTGGTCAGAAATGGTCTATACTCCAGCGATTTGAGCCTGGTTCTGTGAAGACAGAATGAGCTCCTGTTGCCTGCTCCCTGGATCCTGCCCACCCAGCAGTTTATTTAATTTATTTTATTTATTTATTTAATCATATTTATATACCGCCCTATCTCCCAAGGGACTCAGGGCGGTTTACAGGCACTAAAAACAGATAAATAGAATATAAATACAATATAAAACATTTAAAAAACTTATTCTAAAGCCCGTCCAATTAAAAAATAGAAATAAAACCCAATTTAAAACCCAAAATTTAAAATCTAGCTCAGTCCTGCAAAATTAAATAAGTATGTTTTAAGCCCGCGGCGGAAGGTCCGAAGGTCCGAAAGCTGACGAAGTCCGGGGGGTAGATCGTTCCAGAGGGTGGGAGCCCCCACAGAGAAGGCCCTTCCCCTGGGCGCCGCCAGACGACATTGCCTCGCTGACGGCACCCTGAGGAGACCTCTCTGTGAGAGCGCACGGACGGTGGGAGGTATTCGGTCGCAGTAGGCGGTCCCAGAATAACCCGCCCAATGCCATGGAGCGCTTTAAAGGTGGTCACCAAAACCTTGAAGCGCACCCGAAGGCCACAGGAAGCCAGTGCAGTCTGCGCAGGATGGGTGTCATATGGGAGCCACGAGGGCTCCATCTATCACCAGCGCAGCTGCATTCTGGACTAACTGTAGCCTCCGGATGCCCCTCAAGGAGCCCCATGTAGAGCATTGCAGTAATCCAGGCGAGGCGTCACGAGTGCGTGAGTAACCGTGCATAGGGCATCCCGGTCCAGAAAGGCGCAACTGGCGTACCAGGCGAACCTGGTGAACGCTCTCCTGGAGCGGCCGTCAAATGCTCTTCTAGAGACAGCCGTTCATCCAGGAGGCGCCTAAGTTGCGGACCCTCTCCATCGGGGCCAATGACTCGCCACCGATGGTCAGCCGCGGATTTAGCTGACTGTACCGGGATGCTGGCATCCACAGCCACTCTGTCTTGGAGGGATTGCGCTTGAGCCTGTTTCTCCCCATCCAGCCCCGTACGGCCTCCACACACCGGGACAGCACTTGATAACCGTTGGGGTGGTTCGGTGTAGAAAAGTACAGCTGAGTATCATCCGCATACAGCTGATACTTCACACGAAACCACTGATGATCTCACCCAGCGGTTTCATGTAGATGTTAAACAGAAGGCGAGAGGATCGACCCTGCGGCCCCCCACAAGTGAGGCGCCTTGGGGACGACCTCTGCCCCCCTGCCAACACCGACTGCGACCGGCCGGAGAGATAGGAGGAGAACCACCGATAAACGGTGCCTCCCACTCCCAATCCCCCCAACCGGCGCAGCAGGATACCATGGTCGATGGTATCGAAAGCCTCTGAGAGGTCTAATAGGACCAGGGCAGAGGAACAACCCCTATCCCTGGCCCTCCAGAGATCATCTACCAACGCGACCAAAGCCGTCTCCGTGCTGTAACCGGGTCGGAAACCGGACTGGAACGGGTCTAGATAGACAGTTTCATCCAGGTGCAAGGGAAGCTGATATGCCACCATACTCTCTACAACCTTCGCCGCGAAGCGAAGGTTGGAGACCGGACGATAGTTACCTAAAACAGCCGGGTCCAGGGAAGGCTTCTTAAGGAGGGGCCTCACCACCGCCTCTTTCAAGGCGGCCGGGAAGACACCCTCCACCAAAGAAGCGATCGTAATCGCCTGGAGCCAGCCTCGAGTTCAAAATCATGCAATATTGAGACTGGATAATGGGTACCATTTTAGTGGGGAAAAACTTGCTGTGTTTGTGTGTGCTGAGAGTGGAAGCTGGCACTGGACCTGGCTGGATTTGAGGCAACAAAATACAAGGCGGGGTGAGACTAGCAGAGGAGGCAGTAACCTCAAGGCCATTTGTCAGCTGATATAAGTACAGTACTTTGCCCCCAGCTGTGCACCAAGGGATAGGTATGCAAGCGCCAAACAGAATGAAGTATCAATTTAGGCTGTCAGAACTGGATTGTGCCTAGTATTTTCCCTGACATTATATGCTATGTGTTAAATAACTAAATAACTAAATAACTAAATAACTCTGACTTTTTGTGAGTGGGCTGCAATATAAAACTAATAAACAATAAACAAACATTTCTCTAGCCATTTTTCCAGCTTCCTCAGGCAGATCTGAAAATGAACTTGGCAACAGATGTCATGTCTTTATGTGCTACCTGGGTTCGGAGATGCAGAATGCCCTAACCGACTGCTGATAGTTGTGTGATCTGACTAGCGAAATATCAAATAGATTCAGTGTCTCATAGCATCATCTGAAAGTAATTTCTTCAATAAGTGGCAGCAGGGAAAATCTACAGTCAATAATATACCTGTTTTATTCTTATATTCAACACAATCTGAGAAATTGAAATTGATTCTTGAGTGTGAGGAGTGGTAAATGAAGGAAGAAGTAGGACAACATAAAAATTACACAACACAATTGACTATATAATGTGTATGCTATGAAAGAAAAAGAGGAAGGAAAGGTTTAGGAAAATATAGATGGAAAGAAAATAATGGATCTGATAAGAATAGCAGATGCGGATTATACTTTAATTAATGAATTAAATAAATTGGTCACACTTTATGAGATTTCACATGGGTGGAAACTAATCAAGGAGAGAAGCAACCTAGAACTAAGGAGAAATTTCCTGACAGTTAGAACAATTAATAAGTGGAACAACTTGCTTGCAGAAGTTGTGAATGCTCCAACACTGGAAATTTTTAAGAAGATGTTGGATAACCATTTGTCTGAAGTGGTATAGGGTTTCCTGCCTGGGTAGGGGGTTGGACTAGAAGACCTCCAAGGTCCCTTCCAACTCTGTTGTTGTTGTTGTTGTTGTTGTTGTTGTTGTTGTTGTTGTTGTTACTACTACTACTACTATTACTACTCTAAAAACTGTGAGATGTGATTTACTGGCAATGAATATGTACTGCACGTTTCTTCCTATCTACTATGACTGAGATTGTGAATTATCACAAGTATGATTCTGATTTGAGACTAGATATATCAAGTTATTTTTTTCAAGCTAATGACAAATATTTTTTCCATTTCTCCCTTCTTTTTAGCAAGTGGGCTCCTAAGTGAATTTTGATTCAAAATCTTTTCTTTTTTAATCTAGTTGGTTCTCCCACCCCTTCCCCACTTTCCAGAAAGCTGAGCCAAACTACTATGCAGATAAAATAATATGAAAATGCTAGTTTTGCTAAGAATATAGTATTTCTATTTATCTACATGGTCCAGATAAGACTTTCTTATTTTTTCACAGGAAAAGCATCACCTCGAAGAAACATTTAATATCTATGGATTTTTTTTTTAAAAAAGGAGACTCTTAAACTATGTTTTAATGTGGATAAGGATGTTAAAAAATATTATCAGAGTTTTACTTCATCCCTTGAACAAAGAACTGAATTAAGTGAATGGAGTAATCAGGTCCTATTGAAATAAGGCAAAACATGTCAAGGAAGAAAACATTTTGAAATATAACAATATATTTTAGAGTCCATTTCTAAATGATAAGTGGCAGCAGAACAAGTAATTAGTTTTATGTAATGCTTTCTTTAAATTCCCCAGGAGCTTTGTATGCATTATGTCTGTAATACAGGTTGATATTATTAACCACATATTAAGAGCTTGGAATAGAGGCTTAATGATATCTTTAAGGCAATTCGCTGGACTGATGGTTTTTAAGAGTAATTTGAGACAGGGAATTTCCATAACAATTATTTACACTGTCAACCATTATTTTCCTCCTCCTCCTTCTCCTCCTCCTCCATTAAAAATTTCAGTTTCTGAAGTATTTCTCTTTGCTAGAAATATATTTCATTGATACTTCATATTTGTAATAGTGGCAAACTGGTAAATATTTAGAAGTTATATAGAATGAGATGATAGAACTATCATCATGGCAAAATAAAGAAGTCTAATAAGAAAATTAAAAGAGCCATGGTGGTGCAGTGGTTAGAAAGCAGTATTTCATGCTATCTCTGCTGACTGCCAGCAGTTCAATTCTCACCGGCTCAAGGTTGACTCAGCCTTCCATCTTTCTAAGATTGGTAAAATGAGGACCCAGACTGTTGTGGGCAATATGCTGACTCTGTAAACCGCTTAGAGAGGAATAGCAAGTGCTATTGCTAAAACCCAAAAGAGTACTCAAATGAGTTTCCATATTATATCACTTCTGTATCTGATTTTATCTTTAATCTTTGAGATTTTGGCTCCTATCTGGAATTAGGCAAATTTGTTCTGTTCTTAAAGCGTTTTGTCAGATGCTATTATTACATTATATTCTCTACTTTGAGAAAGAAACAGAATATGTTCTATTATTTTCCAAGGAATATCATTTCAGAGGGAGTTATTGAAGAATAAAGTGCCCAGCCACATGAAATGTTTTCTACCACTTATAAAGAATGGGCCAGGAATAAGTTAGGTAATAGTCTATTTTTCTAATAGGAGTGTTTTCTATGTGAAAATGCCATTTTATATGGAGGAAACATTCAAAGGTTTGGTTATCCTTCTGGATCATGATGAATGACTACTTCTAAGTCATTTTAGCTCAGTAGTCAAACCAAAGCAGAAAACAATCTCAACTGTTAATTCAAATGTTCTGTTGATGTTGACGTTGAGTAGGCAATGTGTTTTCATCATGTGAAGTCTTAAACTTGTGACTCCATCTGAATCAGAATACACCCATTAAACAACCTATATCTGGAAATAATTACATATTTGGGGCTTGCACAAACCATTCAATTTCTTCAGAAGACAAGCCAAAAAGGATTAAGTTACAAGTAGATTCTTCTTTATGATGGATTTGGTCCATTTGGAAGAGATTATTATATAGTATGAAGTGAACAAAACAATAACATTTAACATAATCATTTTGTGCTAGTTTTATAATGACAGTCAGGTTATAAGTGTGATAAATGAATAAATAGATGTGATGCCTAACAAATATTATTGCTTAAAATATATAATCCATAGTCTTCACTTGTGGGTTAATTAGGAAGATATGCAATCAAACATTCCCTTATTAATGTTTTCAGAGGAGAAAAACTCATATAACAAAAATAAGGCATTTCATAGAATGTTGTATATCTAATAGTGCTAGACTTCATGCTCATCTGTCAATCTTGTCTCAGAGCAAAAAAAACTGCAAGCAGTTCTGACCAATGAGTTAGATGGAGTGTAGGAAAGGGCACTAGAAAAATAGAAGTTTAGGAGCAATTTAATCATATATTATAATCAATGGTAATCTAAAAGGAAGGAATATATAATATAATACATTCATTCATAATACAGAATCTATACTTAGATATTTCATACATAAAGTTCAAGATTTCCTTCATTCACTTTCCTTGACAATTTCTACGGCTAACTGAAATTAGAAATAAACTGGCAGGTAATATTTATTGCCACTATTCCAACATGTTCAAAATACTTTAAATCAATTCTAGTTAGTTTGATTCAAAAAATTTAAACTTGCATGAAGTAGATTGAGGCAGTAGCAGTAAGACCAAATACGCTAAAGTAAATCCAAATTATTTCACTTTTAACATAATCACTGCAGCCTGGTTCTGAACCGCTATTGGGTATCAACCAGTTTCAACAGATTTGCAACAGATGAAGAAGAAGTAGGCTCATAAAGAAACAAGATACTCATTTTCTGCCAAAATTGAAAAATCATTGCTCAAACATTTCTAAAGAAGCATTCAGGCAATCCCTGCAGAATTATTAAATATGAAGTGGGCTAAATTCAGCCATTTGAGCACAAAGCAGAGAGATTTTTTTAAACCTACTTTAATGCAAATCTTAGTGGATCGTTATGTACAAAGCATACAAAAATATTTCTATAAATACTGGCAGCTTTTCTGTCTTGCAGAATGTGTAAGCTATTCAGGGAACAGCAGCAAAAGATTATTAAAGAAGTAACATGAGCTGCCCTGCCTAAATTTCTCCATAATTCAGTGTACTATCTCCTAATCAGGAATCTAATCAGGCACAACTTAAATAAATACAAAGTAATGTAGATCAAAAGGTTGGCAGTTCAGCACTTCGAATCCCTAGTGTTGCGTAATGGGGTAAACTCCTGTTACTTGTCCCAGCTTCTGCCAACTTAGCAGTTCGAAAATGTGTAAAAAATGCAAGTTGAAAAATTGGGAACACATTTGGTGGGAAGGTAACAGCATTCCGTGTGCCTTTGGCATTTAGTCTTGCTGGCCACATGACCATGGAGACGTCTTTGGATAGCGCTGGCTCTTTGGCTTTGAAACGGAGATGAGGACTACCCCCTAGAGTTGGGAACAACTAACACATGCATTTACTACATTTTATATTTTCCTAAGCATAGAGAGGAAGGTATATAAACAGTCTTTTATTTATGAATTACTATTATTACCAAATTTAAATTTAAAAAGGAATGAGCTATCAACAATGCTCAATCAAAACCACTTTGAATAGCTCCTCCAGTTCTCCCAATTTCAGTGTTCAGTGTTCAGGTATAACTTCTTCCCGTCCTACAAGTCTTCCTTACCACCACTTCCTCTTTCACAACTTTTCATATGAGTTTTGTTTAGAAGAAGCAGGCTGGATAAGCTCAAGGTTTGTTCCTGATCAGTTTGCTTAGAAAAAGAAAATGAAAAGAGCTTCCCATCCCTTCTCCCATGCAACAAAAGCTGTGGAAACTGAATTCATTGTTAGACAACCTGAGAACAATCATCCATCACAGCCAGAAGGACTGGTGGTCAGTCTTGAAAACTATTTAGCTTACAGACAGTTCAAAGTCAATTGGAAGTGGAATTACTCTTGTTGGTTTCAGTGATCATCAATGATTACTAGTTTAACTCCAGCTATATCTGCTTTGTTTTTCTTCAGGAAAGCATGTTTGTAAATGATAATGATGATGTGAGATATAGGAAGTCTGTAGTATCAATCAATAGGAAATTTTGCAATTTCTCTATCCTGACTAAGAAAATATACTAGCTTGTTGAAATCTCTTTAAAAAAAATTTTTTTCTCCATGAGCAGAAATTTGCCTTGAAATTTCATTTTACAACTTTACTATTTTAGCTTACATTTTAGCTTACATCTTAGAATAGTAGTCCATCCTGAAAATAAACATTTATATGTATTTCAAGCAGAAATCAGGAAAACATTATTATTATTGTTGTTGTTGTTGTTATTAGTATTGTGTATATACAAAGACTGTACTTAGATTTTGAATGACGTTCTATATGAGACACATCAAAAGCAATACTCGTTTGAGAATTCTGTGTGTGTGTGTTTAAAAAGCATTTAAACTATTTTTAAAGAAGACATATTTTTTTCTCAAGAGAGCTGCACTTAATTTATATAATATTTAATTAATTAAAATTAATGCTTTATTAATTTTGAATTTATTAATTAATTTTGAATTTTGGGGTATACTTTCTTTGCAGAAATTTAACATGCCTAGTTTTGCAACTTTCTGGATTAAAATCCAGAGCAGAATCATAACATTAAAAAAAAAAAAAGGCAGCTACATTGTCAAGCTTGAATATTATAATTAAGGGATATTTTTAAGGGATAGGTTTGTGATGGCGAACCTATGGCATGCGTGCCCAAAGTGGCACGCAGAACCATGTCACCTGGCACATGCAGCATTGTCCATCCTCTTCCGGGTTTCTGGCACACATATGCGCGTATTGATCAGCAGACCTTTGTGCTTGTGTCAGTGCTGGAAACTGGAAGAGCTGGTCTTCCATTTTCCAGCATAAGCATGTGTGTTGGCCAGCTGATCGGCATGTGTACATGCATGGCAGTAACCTGAAGAGACTGCAAGTACATTCTCCAGTACGCGCATGCCTCTGGGCAACTCCTATTTCTGGTCTCGGCCCAGATGAGCGTGCAGAGTGCTCCATTTTAGGCACTTGGTGCTGTGCATGCCCATGCACACGCTCCCTTTTTGGCACTTGATGCCAAAAAGGTTCACCATCATTGTTCTAGGGGCTGCAAACTGGGGCTGACTTCCACTAAATACACCACATTTTCCAGATAAGCCATGGGTCACATCATCTTCCCAAAAGCAGATTGGCTCTGATACTGTTGGCTTTCTCTAAGGCCTTTAAAAACTTATTTTTGCCATCAAGCTTTGGAGACAAAGATTTGTGATAGCCTAGTCGTGTTGATTGTGGTTGCCTATTTTTTGATATAGATTGGGTCTGATTATGTTCCTCTATATTGTTAATATTGTTTTTATATATGTTTGTATTTGTTTTTATACAGATTTTAATTGCCACAAGGTACCTAGTGTCTGGAGAAAATTATAGGTAATAGATAGATATAAATAATTTATAATTGTTATAAATTGTTAAATTACAAAGCCAAAATAGATGAAGCAGCAAAAAAAATCATACAAATTAAAATATTAAACTGATATAAATCACCTGTATATATTACATATATATTTATTACCAATATATCAAATTACACATAAAAATGTCTATATTTCTATAATATAATAAAATCTATGCCAAAAGAAATGTGCTCTATTCCATTTTGAAAGCCTGATAAATTAAAAAGCACTTTATAAAAAGAAACCTCAGTTTACCAGTGAGATTCTTCCCATATAGTCTTTATGAATCTGAATAAAATATCTACTTGGAATTAATATTGGTACATTTCTTAAAATATACATCGGAGACTAATATTAATTTTTATCCAACCATTAATCCATCTATAATTATCCATTACAGTCTTATCTATAATATTTTAAATATTAATGCCTATATATTTTGTGATGTTTTTGTATATATAAGCCAAAATATTTAATATTCTGTACACATTATAAAGCCAACATTTTGCATTTATCTATTGATATTTCAGATCCCAAAGGAAATGAGCTAGATTCTTCCTAATTAATCTTATAACCTGAATATTTACAAATTGTTGAACCACTTATTTCAAGTTAGGCAATCAAGTAGAATAATTATTCAATACTGCCAAACTATCATCATCTTACAAAAATATACGTTCTTGATCTCCCTATGTAATATCCCAAGATTGCCTAACAATGATCGCTAATATTCAAGTGTTAAATCAAAAAGCTACAAAGAAAATGGGCAACCCTGAATTGATGTAACTGAGCTGAACTACAAATTAGTTGATTTTGTTTATTCTTGCAATTAGTTCACAAATATGTCAATACTCTGATGTCATCCTAAGGATCAAAAAGAATGGGAGGTGCTTCTTTGTAGGCCTTGATGAAGAGGATGAGTACTCAGCTAGTAATTAAATAAGATTCATATGTATTTTCAGTTCTCTTTCCATAGGAGGCAGAGCTTAGCAGAGCTAACTTAAAATAGGAGCAAGAACAATTTGAAAGTTGAAGCTTCTTTTAAGTTTCACGCTGTGATGACATCATAGAGGGAGCCAGGCCTTTCGTCACCACAACAACTGCTCTTTCACCTTATGAATGTTAAATGAAGTGAAAGAAGCAGGATGCAAAATACATCCTATTTCCTCCTAAAACTGGTCCAACAATGCCATTGTTTTTTTGTTTTGTTTTTAAGCCCCAAATGGCCAAATTTCAGCTTCAACCATTTCAGGTGTTTAGAAGGAAGATTAATGGAATTCTCAAAGCTTCCAGCTTTCACTCCCACAGTTAATTTTGTCCCCCATTTCTCAAAGAAAAATCTGCTGTCAGTGATGTCAACCTGGCCTGTTCAGTCTCATACTAGTTACTGTATTTTCGGCTGGTTTCGTCTATTGGGATTTGATTTGGTGTACATGTTCTTGACAAAATTCACTTTCCTGTGACCAGAAGGAGAAAGAGGAATCTATAAAGGCCCCTTAAACCCAGAGTTAGGTTTTTATTGAGTAATAGTTTGCTAAATCTATCAGAATTTTTTTGCCAGTCATTTTCATCTACACATTTTAAGCAAGACACCCAGTAGCAGAGTTTTAAAATGACCACTTATTAAATGCCAGACTAATTTAAGATGTCCTGCAGCACTTTTGGCAAATATTTATCTATTTTGGCAAATTAATAGTAAAATACTGTCCTCAAGTCATGAGATAGCCAGAAAGAAGGCTTCGTTTCATGTCTTTACTGACCTGGGGGAAAAAAATCTTTTCTAAAGATTTATCACGAAATTTTGACTTGTAGACATTAATCTCTTACACTATCCAAATTCAAACTATCAAAATGACTGGGAACTTTAGCTTTTGGGCAATCCGCTCTGTACCTGCAAAGCAGGCTCTATCTTCTATCAATTGGAGTTTCCAAACACTTCCACTCAACATATCCTACAAAGGACTTCAAATTATTTATTTATTTAATTTGTTTGTTTATTTAAGACATTTATATAGCTGTCCATTTTATAAACAACTCTGGGCAGTTTTCAATCATAAGTTAAAACAGGAGAAAGGCCACAATAAAGGCATACAACTAAACACATTAAAGCCATTAATATTTATTTATTTAAAATATTTATATAACATTCAAGCACAGGCAGCCCAAATTTGAGGATGTGCAGTAGATTCAGCTAAATCCAAAAATCACAATGCAGAATGGAACACTTGGGAACAGATGTTTCTTTTACATTTGGAAGAATGAGCAAGTCTAAATCCACTAAGTACTAACATTGTCCCTAAGATTTGTTTGCGTGTGTGTATGGTGTTTTTGTGTGTGCATATGTTTCCGTATATTGCAGAAAGAAGCAGGATGGGCACCATGTGAACACTTGTTTATGTAAAAGACCATGGCTCCCGAGGACGTGGACAGATTGCTGGGGAGGTTACATGCAACTACATGTTTACTGGATCCGTGCCCTTCCTGGTTAGTGCTGGCTGCTCAGGAAGTGACACGAGGCTGGCTCCAGGGGATTATAAATGCTTCTTTGTTGGAAGGGGTTTTCCCCGCCGCCTTGAAAGAGGCGGTGGTGAGACCCCTCCTTAAGAAGCTTTCCCTGGACCCAGCTATTTTGGGGAATTACCGGCCAGTCTCCAACCTTCGCTTTGTGGCGAAGGTTGTAGAGAGTGTGGTTGCATGGCAGCTCCCTCGGCACCTGGATGAAGCTGTCTATCTAGACCCGTTCCAGTCCGGCTTCTGACCCGGTTATAGCATGGAGACGGCTTTGGTCGCGTTGGTGGATGACCTCTGGAGGGCCAGGGATAGGGGTTGCTCCTCTGCCTTGGTCCTATTAGATCTCTCAGCAGCTTTTGATACCATCGACCATGGTATCCTGCTGTGCCGGTTGGAGGGATTGGGAGTGGGAGGCACCGTTTATCGGTGGTTCTCCTCCTATCTCTCTGACCAGTCGCAGACGGTGTTGACAGGGGGGCAGAGGTCGTCCGCGAGGCACCTCACTTGTGGGGTGCCTCAGGGGTCGATTCTCTCGCCTACCCTGTTCAACATCTATATGAAGCCGCTGGGTGAGGTCATCAGTGGTTTTGGGGTGAGTTATCATCTGTACGCTGACGATACTCAGCTGTACTTTTCCACCCCGGACCACCCCAATGAAGCTATCGAAGTGCTGTCCCGGTGCCTGGAAGCCGTACGGGTCTGGATGGGGAGAAACAGACTCAAGCTCAATCCCTCCAAGACGGAGTGGCTGTGGATGCCGGCACCCCGGTACAGTCAGCTGCACCCGCAGCTGACTGTTGGGGGCGAGTTAGTGGCCCCAAAGGAGGTGGTTCGCAACTTGGGCGTCCTCTTGGATGGACGGCTGTCCTTTGATGAACATCTGGCGGCCGTCTCCAGGAGGGCTTTTTAACAAGTTCACTTGGTCCGCCAGTTGCGTCCCTTCCTTGACCGGGATGCCTTATGCACAGTTACTCATGCTCTGGTTACGTCTCGGTTGGATTATTGCAATGCTCTCTACATGGGGCTGCCCTTGAGGTGCACCCGAAGGCTACAGTTAGTCCAGAACGCGGCTGCGCGAGTAGTAACGGGAGCCGCTCATGGCTCCCATGTAACATCACTGCTCTGCAGTCTGCACTGGCTTCCTGTGGTCTTTCGGGTGCGCTTCAAGATTTTGGTTACCACCTTTAAAGCGCTCCATGGCTTAGGACCCGGGTACTTACGAGACCGCCTGCTGTTACCTTATGCCTCCCACCGACCGGTATGCTCTCACAGAGAAGGTCTCCTCAGGGTGCCGTCTGCCAAACAATGTCGGCTGGCGGCCCCCAGGAGTAGGGCCTTCTCTGTGGGAGCAGTGACGCTCTGGAATGAACTTCCCCCTGGCCTACGCCAAGTGCCTGATCTTCGGACCTTTCGCCGTGAGCTAAAAACATACTTATTTATTCAAGCTGGACTGGCATAATGGTTTTTTAACATTTTAATTGGGTTTTATTGTTGTGGGGTTTTAAATTTTTTAAAATTTAAAATTTAAATTTTTAAACATTGGCCTTTTTGTAATATGTTTTATTTTAAATTTTGATTTTAATTGTATATATATTGTGTTTTATTTAGGCTGTACACCGCCCTGAGTCCTTCGGGAGAAGGGCGGTATAAAAATTTGATAAATAAATAAATAATAAAATAAATAAATAAAAAGTAAAGAAGGGAAGTTGGTCCACTGGATTCTATGACATTTCAAGTGTGATTGAAATGGTTACCCTATGGATAACTTCATGGACAGAAATAATTTGGAAGCTGAGATAATTTGTCATTGACTCTACTTCACATTCTATTTTTAAATATTTCTGCTCACGTTTTCTGTTTATCTTGGCTGAAATATCTGCTCCAGTTACTTATTTATTTTAGAAAATTTTACACTTCTCTATTACATGTTGATAATCAGTTCCATTCTATTCAGGAGCATCAACATTCTTGAAGACCTTTTCTCTCTATTGCACACAATACCTCATTAATCTATCTCTAAAATTTGAAGACATATTCATCACTAGAGGTTTTTATTGTTGCAACATCCATCGTATTCTACCTCAAAGCAACAAAATTATAGATTGAAAGACCCCTATACTGATTTCTATGAAATTCAGTTCATTTAATCTCCTGAGTGATGAAAGTTCCACAGACTGCCAACCAATCTTATTCTGCAATGATGAAAAACAAACAAAAAGAGTTTATTTTATTTTTATCCCCATGCTAGAATGAGCTCCATTTTTCCATCTCCAATCGATTGGGCTACCTACAGAAAAACGTAAAATGGTTTAGATAATTTTCTGAGCTTTGTGTCAGGTGCCAAATTGGATTGTGTGACCTCTACCAGTTAAGTTGCAAGTGAGGAGAAATATGAAGTGAACCCAATCAATAGGAAAAACAGGGTACATTTGAGAAGAAATATGTTGATATTTTGGTTTACTATCAGTTTGGGACAAAATATGTTGCAGATATCTCTCATAGAGATTTTTGAATCAGCAAAATTACTATCTAAATATCTAAAAGAATTTAAATGCTACATGTGTGATTTCATTATTATTCTCCACCTGTTGTTTTGTAATGGAAACATTTCAAAATGATGGTGTGGCATTTTCTTAGATCTGATTTTGATATTTTTTTTCTGTGCAATTAGCTTTCAAACACCAGTTTTGCTGATAAAGCCACGGTGGTGCAGTGGTTAGAATGCAGTATTGCAGGCTAATTCTGCTGACTGCTAGCAGTTCTTCAGTTCGATTCTCACAGGCTCAAAGTTAACTCAACGTTCCATTCTTCCAAGATTGGTAAAATGAGGATCCAGATTGTTGGAGACAATATGGTGATTCTGTAAACTGCTTAGAGAAGTCTGTAAAGCACTGTGAATATTCTAAGTGCTATTGCTAAAATAAACTTGTGCTTATTATGCAGACCATTCACTCCATGTGGCCTACTACCAAGACCACCAAAAATTCTGGATTCCATTAATTTCTTTTTTTTTAATTTGCATTTATATCCCGCCCTTCTCCGAAGACTCAGGGCGGCTTACACTATGTCAAGCAATAGTCTTCATCCATTTGTATATTATATACAAAGTCAACTTATTGCCCCAACAATCTGGCTCCTCATTTTACCTACCTTATAAAGGATGGAAGGCTGAGTCAACCTTGGGCCTGGTGGGATTTGAACCTGCAGTAATTGCAAGCAGCTGTATTAATAACAGACTGTCTTAGCAGTCTGAGCCACCAGAGGCCCAGTTAGGTCTCTGGGGCCCATCTTCAGTCATAATATTTTTTTCAAAAAGTATTATTTTCTGATACTTAGCTTATTTTTCTGCTTGGTGTTACAAATTATTTCCAATTACTTCATACGTGTGAGTAATGAGGCACTCACTCTCATCAGAAAGCAATTTATGCCAATGATATCAATTTCAAAATGATTTGTGGAGTTAGATTAATAAATCTCATTTTTGGATAATTGGAAGGTGATTTTTTATCCAGTTTTATATAAACTCAATTTTGAGGTTGCTTGTGTTGTATAGTAGAATAAAACTGCATATGCATGTCATGAATCTATTTGCTGAAACAAGGTGTGTATTCATGCACTGTTAATGAAACTACTAACAGGCTAAAGGCTAAAGTTGTAATTCTATTTTAGCTGTGTTTTAATTCACTGAGCAAATAAAAACTGTTCTCATATAAGCAGTGTCCTCTTTTTTTTCTCTTTTTTTTGCAGTTGCAGAGGATAATGTGGGAAGGGGTCATCACAGAGTGGAAGCAATCAATCGATAAGGAAAATGGAAGCTCTTCCTTGTTGGTTGACTCATGAGCTGCCTTGTCCCAGGGGTATTCCTTGCTAATAAAATATCTTCATTCCATTACATTGGATAGAACAGATGTACCTGGTCCATAAGAGCACACCTGAATTCAAGCAATCAACCTCACCCCAAGATACCACAGGGGTAGGAAATCAATCATGGGATAAAATTGGATAAGATCTTGTGCCCATTATCTTAAGCTGATAGCAAAAAAATGTTAGATATAAATGTAAATCATCATCATGTTTCGGTCTGCACAGTATGTTCAGGCAGAATGGGTATGCTCCAGCTGTCTTTTACTAAAATTGTTATCTTGTGAGAACTAGGAAGTATGCCTTCTTTGTCATCACACCCCCCACATCTCTGGATCAGCACTTTCTCCACAAATACCGATGGCCCAGTCTCCTGGAGTTCCAAAAGTCCCTTAAATTACTTATTTTTTCTTTGAAGAGGGAGGGCTCTTGCATTATGTTTTAATGACCATTTTTACTCCAAGCTGTTTGTTTTCAGCCTATGTTTTTGTCTGCTCTTAAACTACTTTGTAAGCTACTCAGAATTTGTTGGAACGGATGGCAATCATCTGCCAGGCAGATAGCAGATCACCATACATGTGTATGATGGAGGATGTGGTTATTAGTTGTAAAATAGTTTTAGAGAACCAATGAGGTACAGCGGTTAAGGTCTGGAACTACAAATGAGGAAACTCAAGATTTAGTTTACCCTTAGCTATGGAATTTCACTAGGGAACATTCAGTTAGTTACTTTTTCAGCAAACTACTTGGCAGTTTGTGGATAAAAAGGAAAAAAAGTTTTGTATCTGTACTTAGATATAAGAAAATACCATTTAAAAAAAAACAAAAAACAAAGCAGTCTTACGAAATGTACTAGATGACTCTGGGGAATAATGTTCAAAATTGTCAAGAGATTAAGTCAAGGAGAAGATTTTGCTGGGTCAAATCCAGAGAGTGGGAGGGAACATGCTTCCCAGGTCCCATGATGGTGAATTTTCCTCCACCACCCTAACATTCTAATCCTAAAGAGTTTATGGGCTGCCCTATGCCTAATTTTGCATTGTGCAAAGTTTTTGGGTGCAAAAATGGACACCACTTTTATTTAAAGGATCCAGTTTACTTAAAATTAGGTCAAGAATATTGCATTTCCCACTTTTTTAAGAAGAATTTAGAAAGTCTGTACAGTTTGAAGTTCAAGGAACTAATCAAAGTGGAAATAAATGTATCAAAACATGTTGTTGGTAGGCCCAAGGATACTATATCTATGCTTTAACTGTTTTAATACAGGTGAAATGGTTTGGAAAACAAGGATTTAGCTCAACATCTGCAACACATTCAGGAAATTGAGAATCAAAAAGTTTCTGAAAGTTTTATACAGGTAGTCCTTGACTTACAAGAGTTCATTACAACAGACTGTCCAAAGTTACAACGGCACTGGAAAAAAGTGATTTATACCATTTTTCACACTTACAACCATGGCAGCATCTCCTTGGTCACGTGAACAACATTCAAAAACTTGGCAACTGGTTCATATTTATGGCGGTTGCAGTGTCCAGGGACTTGTGATCATCATTTGTGACCTGAAAAGCAAAGTCGATGGGGAAACCAGATTCACTTAACAACCATGTTATTAACTTAACAACAGTGGTGATTCATTTAGAAATAGATGTGGGCATGAGGAGGATATTACTTTGAACTAATGCATTTATGGACTAACACTTATCTGAAATCCCATTATCCTGAATTATTATAAAGAAAATGCCAGGTGCCTTATGAACAATACTCATCCATAAAGTTAATGCCTTAATTTAAATTGTAACTGCAGTCTAAGAATTGCATAACAAATTATTTGTTGAAAAACTGGTTAACCTGGAATCACCATATTTTTTTTCCAGCCAGAGAATCAAATATGGGAAAACACCAGCCAATATGCTATGTTCTAGATTTGTCAACTTCTGGTGGGTGACAGATACCTACCTTAATATCTACCAAGTTGCCTGGCCTAAATTTATTTAATTTTTATTAATTTTTAAAAAAATGGATGGAAAGATAACATGCGGCAACGGAAAATTCTGGCGTTGAGCGTAGTTTCTGTTACTAACAATGCATCTAAGATCCAGATAGGCTTCAAAAACATCCTTAAAGAATAAAATGATGGATGGCTGAAATTCAGTGCTTTTATAGCCTTCTGATATATAGGTGTTTTGTGACTGTCCAAAAGAATTGCAAACTCCTGTGTTAAGTCATAAAAAATTGTACAACTCTGTTTAAAATGTTCTTGGTACTATTGTAAGGAGAGAAAACAGGGACAAAAACAGAACTGGAATGAGCTAGCTCCATCTAACTTTCCCCTGACCTATTA
Organism: Ahaetulla prasina; assembly: GCF_028640845.1. Taxonomy (NCBI): domain Eukaryota; kingdom Metazoa; phylum Chordata; class Lepidosauria; order Squamata; family Colubridae; genus Ahaetulla; species Ahaetulla prasina. The sequence continues at coordinate 131,385,471 of NC_080541.1, read as the reverse complement.
TGGATCTACTAAGACCTCAATGAAGTCTAATTGCCATTGCTGGGGTCATTCAATGAATCCAACTAATGAATTAGTTGTTCAGATATTGAATGTTTAAAGTGTGGAATTTCCAACTCAAGATTGGATAATGATTGGAGAGTACAGGACATTATGATGAGTGCATAGTTTCCTCATGTTCAATAATCTTTTGAATATCTGTTGCTGGAGAGACAGGAGATCCTTACTTTCATATTTATAAGCCATTGCAAATTTCATGTCCTATTTATAAAGTTCCAGACATAGTTGTTTGATTGTTATAGGAACAAGATGCTGGATTTAGGCATCTGATCTGATTCAGAAGAACTTTTATTTTTTTAAAAGACACATGGCTAGATAAAGAGATTTATTCAAGAAAAGGCTAGCATTTCAAAAAGTTATTTTTGTTTATCGCAATTTATTGACTTATTTCAGGTTTGGAAACTTATAGTAACAAAAAATAAAAAAAATAAAAACGGGGGGAAGAATATGACTTTTTAAATATTTATTTGCGTATATGTGAAAGCAACCGTTAGGTTTCATTTCAGAATGCAAACAATAATACTCTAGACATTTTGCTATTTGTGTCAGTGTACCTTTTGGGGGGGGGGAGAGAAATAGTCTCTGGCTAACAATTTTCCAATGACATTTTAGTAGCGGTTGGAAAATAGTTTGTAGTTAGTCAAATAATGAGAGCTGAAATAGAGCTGTGAAAGACATGGAAGTAGGCGAAGGAAAAGTGTACGCTGAAGCCGAAAATAAGAAAGGGTAAATGTGAAGTCAAAGTGGTAAAAATGAAATGGAATATCTGTCTGTATTGTATGGCAATATGAGAAAAAAGATGGAACAACTGAGGGAAAGTGAAATGATGGAATTATCAAAAAATCATTTTCTTTCCACATACAAAAAATGACATTGTTGTGAAACCTCTTTTATTGTTAATTCAGATGCATTTGGATTGCATCCACCATGTTTTCTGCAGAAAAACTCTATATTTGAGAAGTAGTTGCTTTCTGTGGACCATGAAACAGCTGCCATGTGTTAAGGTGGTATGATTGGTCTCGGTGTACACCTGCATTGATTGTTCAAAGATGAATAGCTACTTTTATGCGTTGACATGTTATAAACAACCCTAGTAAGCATGAAGTAGTACTGAAACATTTTGACTGAAGCTTAGTCTGGATACAGACAATATTATCAAAGAAACTGAATTAGTAAATAATACTGCTTCTTTTGTCAGTAATTTTCTTCTTCTTTAAACATCCCTATGCTGTTTTACCCAAACACAAATTAGATTATTTCCTCAAAAAAAAATTATCCTTTGGCTAAACTTTAATTCAAATCCAATCTTCTCCATACTGGCATTCTACAGAAATATTTAGCATTATCTCTCAAATTCCCCCAGCCAACATATTCAACATTGGGGACCTTTGTTTAAATACCAAGTCATGTGTATTTTATGTGTCTATCCAATTTTTCATTCACAGTAATCTAAACTGAGATACAAGGAGACAAAAACCAATAAAATAAGGCAATGAGCAAAAATGAAATCTAAAAATAAGGCTACAACAATCATAGCAGCAACACATTGAAATTATATAGAAGCAGAAATTCAGCCCAAAGTTAAATGAACAGACTCATAGATATGTAAAAAAAAAAAAATCTTCATTATTTAAAAACAAGGTCAATAGCCTATGCATGCTGGTAAGTGGTTTATTTTATCTACTAAATCTTAGCCAAAAAAATATATGTTCTGAATGTTGTTCTTTAACATCATTTATCTTCTCTTCCTCTCCCTCTCCCTCCCCCACTCTCTGTTCTGTCACTGTTATCTATGACCAAATAGAATTTGGAGGCCTGCAAAAATTAACTGCAGGTATGATGATGCCCACCATATGCCATAATATCTTTAACACAACACTATCCTTAAAAGAAAAAAAGAAAGAAAAAGAAATAAAATAAAATAAAGGAACCTGTAATTCACTTCTCAAGACAAAATTTTATTACTAAAATATAATTTCCTAATGGAGCTCCTCTACTGTTGGTTATAGAATAGTATTACAGCATAATTCACTTACTCATATTTTCTCACAACTCATATATCTCTAGACAAGAGCTGCTCATCTGAAATTCAGAACCAAGAAACAGAAGCACGGTCTAGTAATTTGTAGCCTTTTATTTTGCCATCTGAGAGGGAGAGATGTAAATATGCCCTTCTCTGATTAAGTTTTTAAATGAAGAATTTTAACAGTAACTATAAGCAGTTTGTCAGGATACTTCATGAAAGTAAGAGATTCAAACCGTTGTCAAGAACTGAGGGGCTGATTATATTTAACTACTATTTATAAAGCATTCATTGCCACTGTAGAGGCTCAATGATTAATTCCCACATAAAAGTTATCGAGACTATAAGTTCGCCACTACTAAATTTAAGACAATATATTTGAAGAATGTAAGTTTTGCTTTGCTTTTATTTTGTTTTGTTTTCTAGGAGAGGAAAGGGCTTATGATTCTCCATAAAACACAATACAGCCAGTGGTGGGCCTCCCCCATCAGTGAAGAAATCCAACAAAGAATCATTCCCAGAGAGAAATCATCCAGATGCCCTAAGCTCTATGGCCTCCCCAAGATACACAAAGAAGGAACCCCACTCAGACCCATAGTCAGCTCCATAGGCTCACCTCTACAAAACCTAGCCAAATTTCTCGCCAAACAACTACAGCCCTATGCAGAATCCATCGCCTCACATGTAAAAAACTCATTCCAGTTCATAGAGATCATAAAGAAACAAAACTTACAGCCCAGCGACCTACTCGTGAGCTTTGATGTCATATCCCTCTTCACCCAAGTGCCAATCAAAGAAGCCTTGACAGCTATCCAAAACAAATATAACCCCCCCAAGCACATACTAGATCTGACCAACCACTGCCTATCCAACACATACTTCATCTATAACGGACAAAAATACAAACAAATAGAAGGCGCACCCATGGGATCACCCCTCTCACCTGTCATTGCCAACCTCTACATGGAACACTTTGAAACCCAAGCACTAGAAAAATCTGATCACAAACCCAAACTCTGGCTCAGATACGTAGACGACACCTTCATAATCTGGCCACACGGGAAAGAAAAACTTGAAAACTTCCTCACACACCTCAATAGCCTACACCCCAAAATACAGTTCACCATGGAAACAGAAGTTAACAACCAACTTCCTTCCTAGATGTCTTAGTCTACAAGAAACCCAATGGCTCCCTAGGACACACCATCTACCAGAAGAAAACACACACAAACCGCTATCTGCATGCACTCACACCACCACCCAGCACAGATCAACTCCGTAGCCAAGACACTCATCTCTAGAACAAAATGCTTAGCTGACGAACAACACCTAAAACCGAACTACACACTCTCACAAACGTACTAACATCCAATGGATTCCAGAGAAATAAGATTACCAAACTAATCCAAAAGAACCCCCACTAAAACCCAAGACAGAGAGCAAGAAAATGGCACAGCCCTCCTCCCATATATAAAAGGCACCACAGACAGAATCAGCAAGATCCTCCACAAACATAACATCAAGACAGCATTCTGCACAAACCAAAAATATCCACCATCCTAAGAAACCCCAAAGACAAAATTGAGTTAGAAAATCAAGGAGTATATGAAATCCCATGCACCGCCTGCCCCACCACATACATTGGACAAACCAACAGAAGAATAAGTGCACGATTGAAGAACACAAGAACTCATTCAAAAGAGGAACTAACTTCTTCCCTGGTCCAACACTTTAAAGTCACAGGACACGATATTGACTTTAAAAGACCAGAACTATCGCCAAAACTGAACACTTTAACAACAGAATAATCAGAGAAGCCATCGAGATAGAAAACGCCCACACAGCATGAACAAACGAGATGATACCTCCGCCTACCAGCCATTTGGAAACCTGCCCTTATTGACAAACGTGTCCCTAACACGAGGAATGACACCAGACCCACACTCACGAGGTCCACACAGGATGTCACCACCACACATCCACCCAGAAAGCACACCCAAACCCACACTGATCAGGAAGCACGACCAAGGACCAGAAGCCAGACCGCAGCTGCAACATTAGCCACTTCAAACCCCTCCAATCCATACATGCAGCAGACTGACACCCACTACGAAGATGTAGCACGACCACGAACACGAAGCCAAACAGCAGCAGTGCAGCTCACCAGCTCAAATCCCCCTGCAGCACAGATTAGACTGAGCACAACCAAGCCCCCACCAACACAGGACACACCCCAGCCAATCAGAGCACAGAAAACCCCATCCAATCAGAGCACAGCCAAGCTCCCACCCAATCAGTTCAAACCCCACTAGCAGTTAAAAGGAAGAAACAGCTGCGATCACACATTGCTCCCAGAAGCACGGTTGAAGCCTGAAGATGATGAATGAGACTTCGTCGAAACGTCGCCAAGACACTTCCAATTTTACACGGAGAAAACCCAACAACCAAAGACCTATATACAAACACCCGTGAAAACCTCAGAAAACAAATATTGCACCTCTACGGGGAGGAAATCCACCATCTGACCAGGACCTATGAAAAACTAGAAGTCCAAAGAGCTTCCATTTTATGTGACCTCGCATTCCTACAAAACTGCCGCGATGAAAATTTAATCCCCAAATGCTTCCAATTGAAATTCCACTCCAACTCTGCAGCCACCAAACGCATCCTAAAAAGAACAGAATTGGCCTTAATCAGAAATGAACTTCACACAAAAAGATTCCTCCTAGATCAAATCAACAAAGATCTCCTCACACTTCACCTCAAACTCAGCAACAAGATGCACCCGCACTTTGGGACAAATCCAAACAACTTGCCGTCTGGAGGCGAAACACAGACCACCCTCAAGACAGACACGCACACCAACAAACTCAAGACTACAAGAACGCCAGAAAACAAACCCTCCACCCTCACAGCAACACATGAAACAAACAGTGCATAACATCTCAGATAGGATCCTCACCAAAGCTGAAACCGATGTCCTTTCCAAAGGATTCAACTTTGCAGTCACTCCCAAATACATCCCCACTGAGACCATTATATGCGGAGTTGAAACCAGCCTGACCAAAATCAACCCCGATGACGCTAACAAAATCAGACTCAAATCACCAACATCCTCTGCAGCAAGCCACCCAAAAGCAACTTACCCAAAGAGGAACAGACAGCACTACTTAACCTGAAAAAGATACCAGCATAATAATCCTACCAGCAGACAAGGGCAACGCCACGGTGGTTATGAACACATCTGACTACCAAACCAAATTAACCAACCTACTCCAAGACCCTGCATACAAGCCCCTAAAACAGACCCCACCACCTACCTAGAAAAACCACTAGATCCAAAATAAAAGCCTCCCCCATCAGCGAAGAAATCCAACAAAGAATCATTCCCAGAGAGAAATCATCCAAATGCCCTAAGCTCTACGGCCTCCCCAAGATACACAAAGAAGGAACCCCACTCAGACCCATAGTCAGCTCCATAGGCTCACCTCTACAAAACCTAGCCAAATTTCTCGCCAAACAACTACAGCCCTATGCAGAATCCATCGCCTCACATGTAAAAACTCATTCCAGTTCATAGAGATCATAAAGAAACAAAACTTACAGCCCAGCGACCTACTCGTGAGCTTTGATGTCATATCCCTCTTCACCCAAGTGCCAATCAAAGAAGCCTTGACAGCTATCCAAAACAAATATAACCCCCCCAAGCACATACTAGATCTGACCAACCACTGCCTATCCAACACATACTTCATCTATAACGGACAAAAATACAAACAAATAGAAGGCGCACCCATGGGATCACCCTCACACCTGTCACTGCCAACCTCTACATGGAACACTTTGAAACCCAAGCACTAGAAAAATCTGATCACAAACCCAAACTCTGGCTCAGATACGTAGACGACACCTTCATAATCTGGCCACACGGGAAAGAAAAACTTGAAAACTTCCTCACACACCTCAATAGCCTACACCCCAAAATACAGTTCACCATGGAAACAGAAGTTAACAACCAACTTCCTTCCTAGATGTCTTAGTCTACAAGAAACCCAATGGCTCCCTAGGACACACCATCTACCAGAAGAAAACACACACAAACCGCTATCTGCATGCACTCTCACACCACCACCCAGCACAGATCAACTCCGTAGCCAAGACACTCATCTCTAGAACAAAATGCTTAGCTGACGAACAACACCTAAAAACCGAACTACACACTCTCACAAACGTACTAACATCCAATGGATTCCAGAGAAATAAGATTACCAAACTAATCCAAAAAGAACCCCCCACTAAAACCCAAGACAGAGAGCAAGAAAATGGCACAGCCCTCCTCCCATATATAAAAGGCACCACAGACAGAATCAGCAAGATCCTCCACAAACATAACATCAAGACAGCATTCTGCACAAACCGAAAATATCCACCATCCTAAGAAACCCCAAAGACAAAATTGAGTTAGAAAATCAAGGAGTATATGAAATCCCATGCACCGCCTGCCCCACCACATACATTGGACAAACCAACAGAAGAATAAGTGCACGCATTGAAGAACACAAGAACTCATTCAAAAAAGAGGAACCAACTTCTTCTCTGGTCCAACACTTTAAAGTCACAGGACACGATATTGACTTTAAAAAGACCAGAACTATCGCCAAAACTGAACACTTTAACAACAGAATAATCAGAGAAGCCATCGAGATAGAAAAACGCCCACACAGCATGAACAAACGAGATGATACCTCCCTCCTACCAGCCATTTGGAAACCTGCCCTTATTGACAAACGTGTCCCTAACACGAGGAATGACACCAGACCCACACTCACGAGGTCCACACAGGATGTCACCACCACACATCCACCCAGAAAGCACACCCAAACCCACACTGATCAGGAAGCACGACCAAGGACCAGAAGCCAGACCGCAGCTGCAACATTAGCCACTTCAAACCCCTCCAATCCATACATGCAGCAGACTGACACCCACTACGAAGATGTAGCACGACCACGAACACGAAGCCAAACAGCAGCAGTGCAGCTCACCAGCTCAAATCCCCCTGCAGCACAGATTAGACTGAGCACAACCAAGCCCCCACCAACACAGGACACACCCCCAGCCAATCAGAGCACAGAAAAAACCCCATCCAATCAGAGCACAGCCAAGCTCCCACCCAATCAGTTCAAACCCCCACTAGCAGTTAAAAGGAAGAAACAGCTGCGATCACACATTGCTCCCAGAAGCACGAAGCTGAAGCCTGAAGATGATGAATGAGACTTCGTCGAAACGTCGCCAAGACACTTCCAATTTTACACGGGAGAAAACCCGAACAACCAAAGACCTATATACAAACACCCGTGAAAACCTCAGAAAACACATATATATATATATATATATATATATATATATATATATATATATATATATATATATATATATATATATATATATATATAAATATATATATATATATATATATACATACATACATACATACATACATATACATATACATATACATACATATATCATAAAGAAACAAAACTTACAGCCCAGCGACCTACTCGTGAGCTCTGATGTCATATCCCTCTTCACCCAAGTGCCAATCAAAGAAGCCTTGACAGCTATCCAAAACAAATATAACCCCCCCAAGCACATCCTAGATCTGACCAACCACTGCCTATCCAACACATACTTCATCTATAACGGACAAAAATACAAACAAATAGAAGGAGCACCGATGGGATCACCCCTCTCACCTGTCATTGCCAACCTCTACATGGAACACTTTGAAACCCAAGCTCTAGAAAAATCTGATCACAAACCCAAACTCTGGCTCAGATACATAGACGACACATTCATAATCTGGCCACATGGGAAAGAAAAACTTGACAACTTCCTCACACACCTCAATAGCCTACACCCCAAAATACAGTTCACCATGGAAACAGAAGTTAACAACCAACTTCCCTTCCTAGATGTCTTAGTCTACAGGAAACCCAATGGCTCCCTAGGACACACCATCTACCAGAAGAAAACACACACAAACCGCTATCTGCACGCACTCTCACACCACCACCCAGCACAGATCAACTCCGTAGCCAAGACACTCATTTCCAGAACAAAATGCTTAGCTGACGAACAACACCTAAAAACCGAACTACACACTCTCACTAACGTACTAACATCCAATGGATTCCAGAGAAATAAGATTACCAAACTAATACCTCCCGCCTACCACCCCACTAAAATCCAAGACAGAGAACAAGAAAACGGCACAGCCCTCCTCCTATATATCAAAGGCACCACAGACAGAATCAGCAAGATCCTCCACAAACACAACATCAAGACAGCATTCTGCACAAACCGAAAAATATCCACCATCCTAGGAAACCCCAAAGGCAAAATTGAGTTAGAAAATCAAGGAGTATATGAAATCCCATGCACCGCCTGCCCCACCACATACATTGGACAAACCAACAGAAGAATAAGTGCACGCATTGAAGAACACAAGAACTTAGTCAAAAAAGAGGAACCAACTTCTTCCCTGGTCCAACACCTTAAAGCCACAGAACACGATATTGACTTTAAAAAGACCAGAACTATCGCCAAAACTGAACACTTTAACAACAGAATAATCAGAGAAGCCATTGAGATAGAAAAATGCCCCCACAGCATGAACAAATGAGATTTATTTATTTAATCATATTTGTATACCGCCCTATCTCCCGAAGGACTCAGGGCGGTTCACAGGCATATAAAAAAGAACATAAATTAAGAACACAAGTAAAAAACTTATTCTAACAGCCGAATTATTAAAACTAATATAAATACTAAGACCAATTAAAATCGGTATAAATTTAAAATTTAAAAATTTAAAAATTTAAAAATCTAGTCCAGTCCTGCGCACATAAATAAGTGTGTTTTAAGCTCCCGACGGAAGGTTCGAAGGTCCGAGAGTTGACGAAGTCCTGGGGGGAGCTCGTTCCAGAGGGCGGAAGCCCCCACAGAGAAAGCCCTTCCCCTGGGTGTCGCCAGACGACACTGCCTAGCTGACGGCACCCTGAGGAGTCCCTCTCTGTGAGAGCGCACGGGTTGATACCTCCCGCCTACCAGCCATTTGGAAACCCACCCTTATTGACAAACGAGTCCCTAGAAGCGAGGAATAACACCAGACCCACACTCACGAGGTCCATACAGGATGTCACCATCACACATCCACCCAGAAAACAGACCCAAACCCACACTGATCATGAAGCACGACCAAGGACCAGAAGCCAGACTGCAGCTGCAACATTAGCCATTTCAAACCCCTCCAATCCATACATGCAGCAGACTGACACCCACTGTGAAGATGTAGCAGGACTACGAACACGAAGCCAAACAACAGCAATGCATCTCACCAGCTCAAATGCCCCTGCAACTCAGACTAATCTGAGCACAACCAAGCCCCCACCCAAACAGGACACACCCCCAGCCAATCAGAGCACAAAAAAACCCCATCCAATCAGAGCACAGCCAAGCTCCCACCCAATCAGTTCAAACCCCCACTAGCAGTTAAAAAGGAAGAAACAGCTGCAATCACACATTGCTCCCAGAAGCACGAAGCTGAAGCCTGAAGATGATGAATGAGACTTCGTTGAAACATCGCCAAGACACTTTCAATTTTACGCGGGAGAAAACCCGAAATAACCAAAGACCTACATACAAACACCCGCGAAAACCTCAGAAAACACACACACACACATATATATATATATAAAATAAATGCATATATTTGATAAATATATCTGAATGAGTTCTGATTCTGATTCACATTAAGAATTAGCCTGTTCTTCCAGCTTAGAGCTAATGAAGGATCCCTATGAATCCCTCACATGGATAATAGGAAGTGAAACTGGAGGGAAAGAAAAGAAAAGAACAAAAATTACCATGTTGGTCTTTATTGAATGAGAAACAGAAAACAGAGCATGGTTTATCACAGCATAAAATATATGCACATATATAGCTCACATAACATTATTTCTTTCTCATCCATACATAAAGAGATGAGACAGGAGAACAAACTGATGGAACATTGCCATAACAGTAAACCTGATGACAGTAAACCTATTTATTTATTTATTTATTTATTTATTTATTTATTTATATTTTGACAAATACATATTAAATAATATATATAAGTATAAGCATGAATTGAATACATAAAATAAATACAGCTAAAGGGAACATTAGGACAGGGACGGTAGGCATGCTGGTGCTCTTATGCACAATATATGAAATGAATGAGGGGATAATGGATGGACAGAAGATGTGCATCTGCACTAACTGATAAACAGCTAGAGCAGCTTCCTCTTTACTAGCTGGTTACTCATTCCTTTAAAGAAGGGAAAGCTGTTCTCACAGCCTGAGATAGACCAACTACAGAAGGGGTGTGAAGATTAAAGATAAGACTCAGCTATTGAAAAAACACAAGGGCCCAACTCCATCTGAAGGTTTAATAAAGGGTCACAACACTGGCTACCAGGCTAAAGAGATACACTAAAGAAGCAGAGACCAAGAAGAAGAATGCCCTGTTTTCAAAAGGACATCCAAAATATACTCCCAACTGCAGTGCAACAACATAGTAAGAAAACAGAGCATCCATAATTTTAAATACATCAGTAAGGTGTCATTCAAAGATGAGTTGCTGAAAGAATGCCTGAGGCGACAGTAGACACGAGAGGAAGATCATGCAGAAGAAATCCCATGGGAAGACAAGACCCTGCATGGGATGTACAGATAGCTGAAGTGGCAGATATTAAAAAATCCTACCAGTGGCTGCAAATATAGCACCGAGGCACTAATCATAGCAGCATAAGGACAGGCACTAAACACTAGACCCATAGAAATTGTGGTCTACTACACTAGGCAGGAGCTGAAGTATGAATTATGCAGACGGGCCTGAGAGACAGTCCAACACAAAGTGGCAGGATGTAAAATGCAAGCAGGAACAGCACATGAACATCTTCATAGAATATTGGTTAGACCATGGATGTCCAATCTTTTAGCTCCTGGGTCACATTGTGTGAAGAAGAATTGCCTGGGGCTAAATATAAAATATGTAAAATTGTTTTATAATATGACATCACATAATAATGTTAAAAGTTGATGATCTCATGGGGCCTGATTACTAGCTATCCAAGGACAATTGCGGCTTATAGCTCATAGGCTGGACCTGTCTGGGTTAGAGTCTTCCAAGTCCAGGTGAGAGATTCTACAGAAGGCTGTGGAAAATAACAGAGCTAAGACCCTGTGTGTCTTCCAGTTCTAGATGGACAGGCAAACCAGTCATCAACTAGACATTGTTATAGTAAACAAGGATCAGAAGACAGTTGTGGTAGTAGATGGTAGCGGTGCCAAGGGACAACTACATCAAGAAGTATTATGGAAAATTGGAGATATACCAAGGGCTGAAGAAGAAATTAGAGAAAGTAAAAGCCAAAGTGGTCCATTAGGGATTGTGACTCCAAAATTGGGAGAGTGGCTCCATCCATAGAAATGAGAAGGAATTGTTTTATTTGTTTACTTTATCTAGTGGGTAAGGCTAGAAACCAGAAGATGGTGATTCTAATTTTGCCTTAAACATGAAATCTGTCTGGTGACTTCGGGCCAGTCATTCTCTCTCACTTGGGCATAAGCTGGTTGGTCAATTCCTATTTCAACCAATGAATCAATAGTCCGTTGATCCAGAAAAAAAAAAGACCTGCATTTGTGAAAAAAATAGTAGGATATATATTATACACACACACACACACACACACACACACACGTACATATTAATATACTTATAGAAATAATTTTGTTGTAGTTGTTGTTTTACTCTCTTTTAAACAAAAATTCAGTGGTTTAGTTTTTTCTTCTTTGGTTTAATTAAGGTACTTTTAAAAATGCATCTTGCATTTTCAATTATATCGCTTTCCGATCTCTGTTCCCCATCCAAAATGCAAAAGAAATCTTTATATCAAGGAATAACATGTCAAGGAGAAGACTTAAACAGAACTGTTCTACATAATATCCAGTTTGCATTGCAAATGAATTTGAAGTGTATTGAAGGAACAATGTGTTCAGTGAACTCCCACATGACATGTGAACTGGTACAAACCACAGTAGACCTAATGTCTTACCTTGGCTAGAAATTGAACAAGAACTTTTATATACAGTATCATGTCGTTTCTTAATGTATTATTAACCTTCTATTGGGATTTGCTACATTTAATTTTTTAAAAGTATCTTTTTATATCCACATTGCATTTTAACAGTGACATCTATTGAAAAAAAGACCAATAGAAGATCCTTCATGATTTCTTGAATTGAACTGAAGCATTGGAAACCAGGGACAAGACTGAACTGGATTGGACTAAAGGAAACTAGTGCAAGAAGATGAGTTATAGCTCTGTGTTGTTAAATACCAGGTTTTTGTTTTTTTTAAAAAAAAATCAAAATACAGATTGAAAAAAATATTGCATAGTAAATTATCAGGTTTATGGACTGGGATAGGTAGGGTGGTTTTATCAGTAAACCACTACACTGAGAGATTTGGGCTTGGCAATCACTGGAGGGGAAAAATGATTACTTTATACCTTGGTATGAGTAAAGATTAAAGAGACAGATCATAATTAATGGGATGAACATTATAACATTATGCTCTTTACTCTAGAGGAGGAGCAAAATGATGAATAATTTTACTGAAGCAGATAAGCAAGGAAGGAAGGGTGGGAATACCAATTAACTTCTGACCAGGATGCCATTACTGACAGTATTAGTTTTACATTACAAACATCTTCAGTGCCTGAGGTAGGATCAAAAGGTTTTCCCAGAACACTGCAGTCAACACTAGCAAAGAGCATATTTAATGCTACCATAATTAATTTCATTGCACAGTATGAGTTGGTAAAGTAACAGTGCCAAAGTATATGGTCATGCCTACTTTATTAGCAGACACCAAAGATTATGCATAGGTGGGGTTTAAATAATTAGATATAAGCCCAGTAATGTTATCACAAGAGAAATGAAGTATAATATTACACGTCAAATGAAGGGTATGATTTAGCAAGCGATGAAAAAAAACTCTATATAAATTTATTTTTATTATTAGCTATAGGCATGAGGAAAAGAGACTACTTATTTCTTCAGTAATTTGGCACACTCACAAAGATATGCCCACAGTTTAATTGGCTAACTATTCAGTCGTATGCATTTTCGTTAAAGAATCCACCTGACACTTTGATAGGTCAACTCTAATGGAACTAATCAATGAATAAAATCTTGAATGGTTGAATAAATGTGTATATATTTTAACTGGTGCCTGTGATTTCCTTGTGTTGTGTGTCTCTCCACGCCTCTTTTCCCCATAAAATGCAAAACAACAATAACATCAACATGTGGTACTTATTCTTGAAAGGGTAACCAATGAAGTGCATAACAGTACTTAAATATCTGTAGAAAACAAAATGAATGTTCATTTAGGGTTATCTCATGTTATCCTCCACTGTGACTTTTTAATATTACAGTAGAATAGAATTCTTTATTGGCTGAGTGTGATTGGACACACAAGGAATTTGTCTTTGGTGCATATGCTCTCAGTGTACATAAAAAGACAAGATACATTCATCAAGAATCATAAGGTACAACACTTAATAGGGTACAAATAAGCGATCAGGAAACAATCAATATCAATATAAATCATAAGGATACAGCAATAAAGTTACAGTCATGCAGACATAAGTGGGAGGAGATGGGTGATAGGAACAGTGAGAAGACTAATAGTAATAATAATGCAGCCTTAGTGAATAGATTGACAGTTTGAGGGAATTAATTGAGGAATGCTTCTGGATTGAAAGGATTGAACAATGACATCAACATTGCCCAGGGAAAGTCCAGAGGGGATTCCTTTCATATCCCCATTAAGTTGCCCACCAAGGTGGTAGCCATTTATCTATTCACTGTTGCTTGCTTTCAAACTGCTGTTTTTCCAGGAGTGATAGAAGCTAACCTTGTACCGCAGCAGCAATCAAGTTTCAAATGTGAGCCTATCAATGATCAGCTCAGCATCATAACCTTGTAGACCTTAAAGAAGATATGAAACTTGGCTTCAGTTCAGGTTGAATCAAACCTCTGTTGCTGTACCCTACAACAATAAAGAGGCATTCCCGGAATCTCAATGGCATCCTCAATCACTATATAGATCCTACTTGAAAGGGCTAATATCAGTCCTAAAAGTCTCCCCATCTTCTACTAAACAAATTCAAGTTAGGGTTATTTTAAGATTTCTTTTCACACTTGCTTTAATCTTTGGAATGGTAATCTTTTCTATATCTGGAGTGCCTTATGATATTCTTTCATAAAATGGTAAAAATTGATAAGCTATTAGATAAACTCACACTTGTGACTGAATGATTCATATCTAGAAAGACATCATTAATGGCTTCAGCTTGGAGGGAAGAACTGAGTTGAGCACCACAGGGTTCTATCCTAGGCCTTGGATCTGTCCAAGTTCATTTTTATTAATGAGTTGGATAAGGGAATTGGAGGGCTATTAATCTGATGACAGAATTGGGAGGAGAAGCTAATATTTTAGATGAAAGAGAAAATATTTAACATGATTGAAACAGGCTTCAGCTGTGGGCTGAAATGAACAGGATTAAGGTTAACAGGGAGAAATGTAAAGTTATGCATCTGGATAGAATATATAAATTACTAAGGAGTGATAAGGTATCAGTCCACAAATGTATGAAGGGTGGTCACACAGAACAAGAAATTGACTATTCTATATCACATCAGAGTGCAGGATTAGAACCAGTGGATTAAAAAACAAGGAAGTGGGCTCAGATGACCTTTCTGAATGTATGATCTGTTGGGCAGTGGAAGCAGTTATCACACAATGAGCTTTTCTGCACTTGAGTTCTTCAAACTGAGATTGGGTGGTCATCTTCAGAAGTGTTATGGTGGATCATCATTGAAAAGATAGTTGGATTTGATGACCTCTATAAACACTCCCAACTCTATGTCTTTTGGAGATACCAAACCTCAAGCCATTTAAGATTAAATTATCATGTAACTTACAACTTCTCCACTGCAAAAACATATGGACTTCAAATCTCGATCAAGGCAAATCAATAGATGCAATCTACATAGACTTCTGCAAAGCTTTTGACTCAGTAGTACACAATAAACTTCTCCTAAAACTAACATCCTATGGCATCTCAGGACCCCTCCACAAATGGATATCTGCTTTTCTGTCTAACAGACAACAAGTGGTCAAAATTGGCAATGCTTTATCGAATCCTGTTCCTGTCAAGAGTGGCGTTCCTCAAGGCAGCGTCCTTGGACCAACACTCTTTATACTATACATTAATGATCTCTGTGACCACATCTCAAGTAATTGTGTTCTCTTTGCTGATGATGTCAAACTATTTAACACCACAGACAATACTTCTATCATTCAAAATGACCTTGATCATCTATCCGCTTGGTCTAAAAATTGGCAGCTCCAAATTTCAACCAGCAAATGCTCAGTCTTACATATAGGAAAAAAGAACCCAAAAACTAAATACATACTAGATGGACATTACCTTACAGACGACCCCCATCCCATCAAAGACCTTGGAGTTTTCATGTCAAATGATCTAAGTGCCAAAGCCCACTGCAACTACATAGCAAAAAAAGCTCTAAGAGTTGTAAACCTAATTTTGCGTAGCTTCTTTTCCAAAAACACCACACTACTAACCAGAGCATATAAAACATTTGCTAGACCAATTCTAGAATACAGCTCGCCTGTTTGGAACCCTCACCACATCTCTGACATCAATACAATTGAACGTGTCCAGAAATATTTTACAAGAAGAGTTCTCCATTCCTCTGAAAACAATAAAATATCCTATCCCACCAGACTTGAAATCCTAGGCTTAGAAAACTTGGAACTCCGTTGCCTTCGACAAGACCTAAGCTTAACTCACAGAATCATCTATTGTAATGTCCTTCCTGTTAAAGACTACTTCAGCTTTAATTGCAATAATACTAGAGCAACTAATAGATTTAAACTTAATGTTAACCGCTTTAATCTAGATTGTAGAAAATATGACTTCTGTAACAGAATCATCAGTGCTTGGAATACTTTACCTGACTCTGTGGTCTCCTCCCATAATCCTGAAAGTTTTATCCAAAAACTTTCTACTATTGACCTCACCCCATTCCTAAGAGGACCATAAGGGGCGTGCATAAGCGCACAAACATGCCTACCATTCCTGTCCTATTGTTTTTCTTTTCTTCTTCCTATATATATGCTTATACCTCCTTATATTTACTCATATATGTGTTTATTTACTATATAATCTTTTTGTATGATACCTACATATATTGTTGTGACAAAATAAAATAAAATAAATAAATAAATAAAGATTTTAAAGATACCAATAAATGTACTGAATTATAGCCAGACACTTACTATTAGTCAGTACAGCTAAGGTTTGCAAATTATGTAGAGCCTGTTACCAATGTAGGCTGCTGCATTTTGCACCAGCTTCAAGTTTAAAGGCAGTCTCGTGTAAAGCACTTTGCAGAAGCCAAGAAATTACATGAATCATCATTGATAAATAACAAATAATGAGATCATCAATAAGGATCATGAGTGATTATCGATAAAGCCTCTGTTCTTAGATAGACTACAATGGGTGCACCAGAAACATTTGTACACAAGGCCTCCTGGCCAGGGTGAAATCAAAAAAAATTCCCTACTGGTTCTGTGGGTGTGGCTTAGTGGGCGTGGCAGGGGAAGGATAAAGCAAAATCTCCATTCCCACCCCACATTGGGGCCAGCCAGAGGTGGTATTTGCCGGTTCTCTGAACTACTCAAAATTTCCTCTACCGGTTCTCCAGAACCTGTTAGAACCTGCTGGATTTCACCCCTGCTCCTGGCCATAATTCTCACATGATCTTTCAGTAAGAGTCAGGTATTCAGGAAAAACCCCAGTGTCAGCCTTACCAAGTAAACTAGACAAGAAACATAACTAGATAAACTAATTCTACTTTATTGCTGTTGCAAGAAATATCCTTCTGGGTTCAGTTCCAAGTGGGGAAAAAAGACACTGGGTTCATGGACATTGATTGGAAAGAAGGTTTATTGAAGAACAGGATCTCATGGCTTGAGTTCCTGAGCAGAAAAAGGGCAGAGATGCTGAGAGTGCTTTGGTTTTATACCTGTTGGGGTTTGAATTTGAACTTGTATTCTGATTGGTTGTCAGACTCCATTGGGGCCATGCAGGGACAACTCTGTAGTCTGTCCTGAGTCTCAAGCTTGGTTGAGCCTTGCTGGGTGATGTAATCTTCCCAGGTGCCATGTGGTGATATGGGTAGAGGGCTAACCCTATGGTGTCCTGAGGGCCATGTCTTAATCCCATCATCCTGGAGCTGAAGGTCTTTTGTGTTGTAGATAAGATGTCTTTTGTCTTTCTGGGGCTATTAACAAAGGTGGGGAACGCTTTCCAAGAGCATGTTTCTCCTTTTCTCATCCAGGAAGGTATAATATTCTGCCTTTTTAATATTTCCTAGAATATTTCATTTTTCTAGGAGAGGGGTGGGTACTAATTTCCTATATTGTAAAGTGACATTAACAGAATCTTGCGTATCACTTTACAGCCCTAGAATTTAGGAAAGATCTCTTTTGAGCCTCTTACTCAATCAACAATAGAACAATAGATAGGGCTACATTCTCTCTTATCTGACCATTCCCTAAGCAGCATCTCTTTGTTCCATGTCCCAAGGTCATTCCCACATACAATTGCACCCAGAAGGTAGGTCTGGCACATATAAGGAGAGAACCCCTCCATCTACAATCAGATAAATTAATTCTTTTATTTATTATGTGGCAACAGGTTGGTGTTGAAATATAGGGAGTCAATATAAATTTTCTCCAGAAGACTCTGTCTCCAATCTGGTCATTCAGGTCTTCCAATGGTTCACTCCAAATAAAAAAGGGTTTAAAGTATCCACAATCATATTGGACATATGACCACACAGAAAGTGCCTTATTATGCCAATGGAGTCCCTCCATACAAAGGAATTCAACTCTTATGAACAGACAATTATTTCAACTACATCTCCAAAGCATTAATAAATTGACAGAGAAAACTGATGTTTTGGTTCATAATGGAGATTAGGTTGGAGCATGATACTCTGAAATGGAATCAGAAATGTAGTATCTACACAGCTATTTAAACCCAGCAATTGATAAGGCAAGTACAGCTATTACCACTTTCACTTTCTGAAGATGTCAGTGACAATTGTTAGAAAAATGTCAGAATACCAAATAATTAGACCACTGCTCATTAGCCTGGAAGTTCATCACCGGGTTGACACTGGCTTTGAAAGCCTGCATTAATACACTTCTATATTTATGCTTGTATTTTCAAACATCTTGGCTCAGAGGCTTCTAGCCTTGGCATAGAAACACCTGACTATAAACAATAGTTCTGCAGTGTGAATGGAATCCTCAAATTGCATATAACTGCATCTATTTTCTTTGCTTCATCTATTCATCTTTCAGTTTTTGAATAACATTTATTTGAGAAAGAAAAAGGGGAATAATAAAAAGGAATGTGTGTATGTGTGTGGGGGGGGGGACAGATGGACCAGAATGCTTATTATGCTTATGCTTTATTTTATAAAACCCTATGTTATGGATTACAACACTTTTTACAATATTCAGACAGATATTTAATAAAGGAAAGATTTTTTCCCAACTTTCAAAACTCCAATATTGTTTATGACAAATGCACTTCAAGGCATTTAGAGCATTATGACTGTGTACTCCCAGATAGTCCCAGTTGAACAAGACTGGCAATTAGCAGCACTTGTGTCTGACATTTAACAAGGCACTTTTTTTAAAGACCCACAATGTGTGACCTCCACACAACAAGCCATTCTGCAAGTGCTTTTCAACATTGTTCTTTTTCTTTCTCTTTCAAGTGGAAAATATTAATTAGCAAGCAACCTATCAATAACCACAGCCATTTTTAAAAAAACATGGAAGATTCTAGTGTCGACGTTAAATAATTAGTAGTAGGTTTGTAAAGGACCTATCTTTTAAATGCAGGACACAGCAAAATTCTAATCTTTGGTGAATTTATTATAGTGTAAATCTAACTGTGGCAGGTGTTCAAGGCAGAAAGAAAAAGGGGAATAATAAAAAGGAATGTGTGTATGTGTGTGGGGGGGGGGACAGATGGACCAGAATGCTTATTATGCTTATGCTTTATTTTATAAAACCCTATGTTATGGATTACAACACTTTTTACAATATTCAGACAGATATTTAATAAAGGAAAGATTTTTTCCCAACTTTCAAAACTCCAATATTGTTTATGACAAATGCACTTCAAGGCATTTAGAGCATTATGACTGTGTACTCCCAGATAGTCCCAGTTGAACAAGACTGGCAATTAGCAGCACTTGTGTCTGACATTTAACAAGGCACTTTTTTTAAAGACCCACAATGTGTGACCTCCACACAACAAGCCATTCTGCAAGTGCTTTTCAACATTGTTCTTTTTCTTTCTCTTTCAAGTGGAAAATATTAATTAGCAAGCAACCTATCAATAACCACAGCCATTTTTAAAAAAACATGGAAGATTCTAGTGTCGACGTTAAATAATTAGTAGTAGGTTTGTAAAGGACCTATCTTTTAAATGCAGGACACAGCAAAATTCTAATCTTTGGTGAATTTATTATAGTGTAAATCTAACTGTGGCAGGTGTTCAAGGCAGAAAGAAAAAGAGAATGACTGTAAAAAAACACATTTCTTGCACTGAAATTGAGACAATGTAACAAAACTTGATGAGGTTAGGGTTTTTTAAAATGTTAATTTAAGGAAATGCAAATTTGCCCTGAGGAACGTTACCAATTGTTGAAATTATTTGATTTTCCTATAAAATCCTCCCCTTATATAGCAAAGCACCAGGATAGATCCTGTTAGGTATGATTTTATCTATCCACTCTAAATACTAAAGGAAAAACTTAGAGATTCTTGCCTCCATAAAAGATGAAGGGGACTTGAACAGCGGTGGTATTCACTTATCTTCGCTACCAATTTGGAAATGTGAGCACATGGGCTACCTCTGCGCATGTACAGAGCCTCCCACAGCCTCCACTACTGGTTTTCCTGAACCGGATAGAACCGGCTGAATACCATCACTGGACTTCAACCAGGATACAGGCCCCATATCCACGAAATTCAAAGGCCTCCAAGATAGGACTGGCCCTTACTCTCTTTTTATTTAAAAAGACCTTTACATCCATTTTATTTCAATCAGCTTTTAAACCCTGGGATGGACAGTATTCATTTATTATTTGAATTGCTGGCTTCTGGCTGATTATTCTACCCTACCGGTTCTGTGGGGGTGACTTGGTGGGCCTGGCATGGCTTGGTGGGCATAGCTTGGTGGGCGTGGCAGGGGAATGACACTGTAAAATCTCCATTCCCTTTCAGGTTACTGAAAAATCCCCATTTCCTCCCACTCAGCTGGGACTTGGGAGGCAGAGAATAGATGGGGGTGGGGCCAGTTAGAATTTTTACTACCGGTTCTCCAAACTACTCAAAATTTCCGCTACCGGTTCTCCAGAACTGGTCAGAACCTGCTGAAACCCACCTCTGCTTAAATGGATGGTTTCAGCTTCCTTCCTGGAGCATCTAATAATAAAAATATATAGTCACCGATTTCCAAATGTATTCAAATTTATAAATGGGCAAGCATAACTTCACTAATTGCATTACAGAAGCAATAGCTAGGCAGATATATAGACACTATCACAGTCATGCAAGAATAACTTTACACAGCATTATGTTATTGAATTCAATAGGATGAATCTTGCTTAATGATATTGAAGCTTGCCTAATAATATCAATCCGTCCACAATAGACTGAACATCTCCTTAAAGTTGCAATATATTCCTTGGCACCAGTGCCGATTTAAATAAACTGTTTTCTCCATCTCTTGCAAGCCACCCTCAGCAATCACTATTTCTGTCAATCTCATGTAGATTTTTTTTCCCCTCACTCTCTTTCTGGTTCCTTGATCTTTCTTCATTCTTCAACCTGCCTCATCAGAAACCAGTCTGCTTTTCCTGCCCTCAGTTCCTCAAACCTGTCTTCACCCAGTCACTGGGTCATTTCCTTGCTGGCAAAGCTGCCAGCCACTCAATACTTCTAAATCTTTTGTATTCCCTTCTGGTCCTGTATCCTTGTAAGCTGAAGTGAGAATTTTATCTGGGCAAATTGCTGAAGGGAGAAAAGTATATCTTCAAAAGAACTTTATTTCTTATCTTAAAACTTTGTTTCTTGTTCCCATTATTTCCACAGGTAACCCCTTTCCAGGCTTTTCCTTTTATTCCTAACTATGATAGCAGGATTAACTTCTTCTTTCTCCAACTTCCCACACACAAATGTACCAGTATGTCTCTGAGTCTGTTCACCCATATCTCCACAGCTGTTTACATTTTTTCTAACTCTAATACACATGTATTTCATGTGTCTTTACATTTTGGGACAAATCTCCCTTGATGAATATCTCCTAATTCTGATTTCCTTTATGAACTCCAACATGTTTATCACAACCTTGCTTTATTTCCATATCTGTTTACCTTGCCATGTTTGTGAAACCTGTTTCCTCTGCTTCTCACTTCTTCCAGTTCCTCTCCAACTATTCAAACAGCTAAGTTAGTTACATATTCTTATAACCTGCCCTCATTTGCATTGGATTTTAGTCCCTATATTTTGTTCTAAACTTCTTGGTTAGATTGTGATGTTTCTCTTCAGGTGGAGTGCTCTGAGTAAAATATGAATACAAAGCTCCCAAAATTTTGTTCCATCATATAATTCCACAAATAGATAATATAGAAATAAGCTGATCTTTACTGTTTAAGTACATTCAGAATCTGTTGCAGGGCCTGTCAGGGCCTTTTTTTCTTTTGTTTAAAAAATAATAGTAATATGTTTCCTCTTTTTAAATCTTTCTCCATTCTTAACTTTCTGTCAGCCTGCCTTTAGAGTGAAGTGGACACTTAACCCTTTGCATATACTCTAACTTAAGATAATATTTGTTTAATTTGATTAAACAAATTAGAAATCAAACCCAGGGGCATTGTATGATAATAAAGGATTGTATGATAAAATGGGCTCAGAATATTCAGGAACCAATAATGTTGGAAACATGGGAAAAAATTTGGGTTAGAAATGTTAAATTTACGCAAGCGCAGAATTTAAGGGAAAATTTTTATAAGATGTTTTATAGATGGCATTTAGATCCTAAGAAATTATCATGTATGTATCCAGATATGCAAGCGAAATGTTGGAGATGTAATTGTGATGATGCTACATATTTTCATGTATGGTGGACTTGTAAGAAAATTAAGTCTTTCTGGATAAGAATTTGGTGGATTATGCAGAATGTTCTGAAGAAGAAGATAAAGTTCCTACCACAATTTTTCCTTTTGGGAATAACAACAGACTGTACAGTGATTGAGACTAAATTGATTTTGAACTTAATAACAGCAGCAAGACTGTTGATTGGACAATATTGGAAGAAAAAAGAATTACCCACAATAGAAGAATGGATATTGAAAGTTTCCAATTTGGCTGAGATGGCTAAAATCTCAGCCTTCTTGAAAGACAGTACTCAAGAAAAATATCTAAATGAATGGAAGAATTGGATTGATTATATTCAAAATAGATATCAGATTAAGAAATTTCAGATTGCCTTTGAATGAAGGACGTTGTTTTTGATTTTAATGGAAGAAGTCAGGTTATGTGAGAGAGAAGGATTATAATTGTGTTAGATTTTAAAAATTTAATGTAGGACTGTTTGTTTATTGAACTATACCTTGTGTTTGCTCCGGGAAGTCGGGTGGGGGGGAGGGGGGTTTTGGAGGGAGGGGGGAAGGAGGGGGAGGGGGAGGGGAGGGGAAAATTTAATTGTTGTTGTAAAACATTTTCAATTAAAAAAAAGATAATATTTCTTTCTTGTGATGAACTTTAATCGGGACAGAAGTTATTTTCTTCTTCTGTATGTTATTGTTTTGATTTTATTTTTACTTTTAATATACTGAACAACGTATGTCAGCATTCATATATTTGTATCACTAAATGTATATAAAAAGAATAACTGTTAGTAATAGCACTTAGACTTATATACTGCTTCATAGTGCTTTACAGCCCTCTCTAAGCAGTTCACAGAGTCAGCATATTGCCCCCAACAATCTGGGTCCTCATTTTACCCACCTCAGAAGGATGGAAGGCTGAGTCAACCTTGAGCTGGTGATCAGCAGACATAGCCTGCAGTACTGCACTCTAACCACTGCGCCACAATAATGGCAATTATTGTTAGTATAGCTTATATAAATTTTCAAGGACCTGTAAAAATATGATTAATCTCCCTGGGAAGTCATTATTCAATGTTATCTGTAACTTTTTTCACAAGAGCAAATGAGCATGACTTAGCATTCAAGTAAATGTTCAAGATAATCTAAGTAAGCTTTTGAGCAATACTTTTGTATTGTATTGTATTTTGAGCAAGTACTTTTGAGCAATTACTGATTTTGTAGCCAGGAATAAGAATAACACTAGTTTATTTTGGGTTAAAGTTACCTGTCTCAAAAATATACAATAATTACCAACTAAAGACCACATTTTACTTTTTATTTAGTTATTATTATTATTTTAATAATGACTCCCAACGAGGGACAACCTTTTCACAAGTCCACCACACATGGAAAAAATGCATTGCAACCCTCCAACAATTGGATGAAACATTATGAGGTATTTGCAGTAATCTAATTGAAGTTAAATGTCAGCCATGTAATATCTTCTACTGAATCACATGTATGGAAGCTAATAGAAAACCACATGATTTTATTAGTGTTTGCCATTTCGTCTCTTCCTTTCATTTTCCTAAATCCCAAGTTTTATTTAAACCTAACTTGGATGGGAGAGTGTCTTATGTGTATCATTGACATACAGTACAATATTACAAATAACATACACATTTTTAATATTTTAATATTTTTCCATTGGGTCAGAAATATTTTTTTTCAGTAGTACTTAAGCAAATTGCCAATTCCTTCTTATACAAAAGAATGTAAATTGGAGTCATGAAACTCAGTTGTATTTGACCCTCTTAGCCTTCAAGAAGATTTTGCAGACCTAAATGTTCTCTCAAACATTGAAGTCAGGTCATTAAATAAACTTATCCCATGACATACAGTATATATCTTGGTGCACTCAGACTGCGTGCTTGGTTGTGATGTTTCTTCATCTTGTTTTTGTTTTACTGTAATTCTACTTTTATTGTTGTATGCTATCCAAAGTCACATTTTTTACAAGTTGGATGGCCATATAAATCCTCAAATAAACAATAGCGGCCACATAAGGAAAACTTCGTTATTTTACAACCTAGTGTCTTATCATTGGAGACACTTTTTATACCATTGGAACTGTGATCTTTCCAGGACTTTAGATGTTTGTTGACCAGTCCTGACTACAGAATCGGGGATATATCAGTAAATGTATCAGAGCAGAGCTGCCCTCTACCAAAGTTGCATAACTTTTTATCAGACTGGATTTGTACCTGTTGTGAATGTATAGCATGTAGATTATCTGAACAATAAATATGTTAAAGAATAATTTGGAGAAGTTGGGTGGCAACATTATTTTAGTTGATAGCTAATGTAAGTTAGGAGGAGTACATCTAAATATAAAAAGTAGGATTTGGGCACAAACCTTGTGTGTTTGTATGTATGCATCTCTGTGTTTGCATGATTACTTTTTCCAGGAATCTTGTATGGTTATGAGACAACTCCTATTGACAAAAACAACTGTCTAATTTAATGTTCCCAAAACTGTTGATTTGGAGGTATAATGGATTTCAGTTCCTTTAATTCCTAGTTGCAAATCTGCTCGCAACATTGCTTATGTTATTTCAGCACACCTGGTTGTTCTAAGTTGGAGATTGCTGGTTTATTTGAAAGTGAGTTTCCTGAAAAATAAATCATGTCATGTTCTTCTTCTTGTTGTCATTGCCAAGACTAAAGTCACCAAGAGGTTAACCTCAAAACCCATTGTAAACACCATCATAAAATCAAGAAGGGGGAAGGGGAAAAAAAAATCTCTTCTTTGACCAGAAATGACTTCAGTATGGATATGGTGTGAGATCTAATAAAGGGAGAAAGCTAACATCAGAGTTTCCATTATTTTATGGAAAACTCTTAAATTCAGAGCAATTTCAGTCTTCTTCATCCAAACATGATTGAAGACACAATTGACTTTAGGAAAGTTAGTGCTTTGATTGAAACAAGCAGTCTGAAGTAGAATGTTATTGCAACTCCCAGCTGCCAAAGTGTTGTTTGCTTCCTGAGTAGATTTTTATATGTTAGCAATGAAGAATGAGTTTTTCGCAGCAGGTTGCCAAACAGTATAAAGGAACTATTGGCAACTTTATATTTGTGTGTATGGGGGGGGGGGGGAGAATCCCATTTATTTTCCTTTTGTACTCATGCTTGAAAAGCAAAGTTGGCAAACTTTCTAAATGCTTTTGGATCTTTCAAATGCTTGCCCCTACCATTTACAACTCTTGAGAGTGACATCTATGGATTAATTCCAAAAGTACTACAAAGCCAGTAGTGTGACTAACAATATTTTATGGACTACTAATGATAAAATTTTATGATTGTAGCAATAATAAATCCTATAATTTGGTATATAGGTTATCCCTGCATATAGCTCAAAACCACTTTAGAACTAAAGGGGAAAAGTATGCATGAGTATGATAATGTTCTAAACCAGATGTCTTCAACCAAATATTAGACTTAGTTTCCTTTCTCTTTTCGAAATATTACACTTCCATTTTGGAGGTCATCCATAAAGTCCTGGGGGGAAAAGCATAAGCTTTTTTTCTGATTTTTGCCTACTTAAAGGTAAAGGTTCCCCTCGCACATATGTGCTAGTCGTTGCCGACTCTAGGGGGCAGTGCTTATCTCCGTTTCAAAGCCGAAGGGCCAGCGCTGTCCGAAGACGTCTCCATGGTCATGTGGCCAGCATGACTCAACGCCAAAGGCGCACGGAACGCTGTTACCTTCCCACCAAAGGTGGTCCCTATTTTTCTACTTGCATTTTTTATGTGCTTTCGAAACTGCTAGGTTGGCAGAAGCTGGGACTAGTAACGGGAGCTCACTCCGTTACATGGCAGCACTATATAGTATTTAGGATGCTAAAATGGACAAGTATTTCACTAAAGTAAAATAAAAAAAATTGTACAATATTATACATTAATTGGTGTTAATAAAAAATTAGTCAGCCTCGGGTCAAGATGAAATGCATGGGTTTTAATTGAAACATTTGAGTGGGCAGTTCCAGTCATTATATACACAGCTGTAATAATGAAGCAAAAGTAAAGTTCCTGGATTGAAACATCATAAAAATAGTGATAGTGAATCATTTACACAGTGATGTTGACAGATTCTATCCACCGAGGAAAGTAGGTGGATGTGAAATGGTTGAAGAAGAAAAAAAGGGCATTGGAAAAATAGCTGAAGAACAGTGAAGAAGATATACTGAAGCAAATACGTCATGTGTGGCCTACAAGAAAGACCAAACGGAGAATGGAGAAGAGACATGGCAAGTATTACATGGGCAGTACAGGAAGGAAAGAAGGAAGGAAGGAAAAAAGAGAGAAAGAGAAAGAGAAAGAGAAAGAGAAAGAGAAAGAGAAAGAGAAAGAGAAAGAGAAAGAGAAAAAGAAAGAAGAAAGAGAGTGAGTGAGTGAGTGAGAGAGAAAGCAAGCAAGCAAGCAAGCAAGCAAGCAAGAAAGAAAGAAAGAAAGAAAGAAAGAAAGAAAGAAAGAGAAAGAAAGAAAGAAAGAAAGAAAGAAGGAAAGAAAAGCAGATATGGCAAGACCTGGCAATGGCTAAGAATAGAAAAGTTGAAGAAACACCAAGGATAACTCTGGCTACACAACACTGACGAATCTGGTTAGATAATCTAAAATATGCTGCCTTAATATGTCCAGAAAGCACCAGATTAAAAAAAATTTAAAAAGTTTTTTTTAAAAAAATAGGCAAGTTTTTATCAGGCATTGAATAAATTTTCACTATTTTGAAGAACAGTTATGAAATAAGTACATTTTCAAATAAGCATGTGTACTTCTGACTATATCTACTTATAAACACTGCACTATTCTTTTTCAGGATTAAAAGCCTAATGAATTTACTAGAAACAACTTCTAAACTTGATTGTTCTTTTAAAACGGTACTTTGATTGGTATTTTTAAAAGTAGTGCTAACTCCTATCAGTATTCTCAACTGCTGTAGATGCTTATGGGAAATATAATTTGAAACCATGGCCAGATCCAGAAAGACTGTAGTTGTGGAATTGATAATTGCAGCTTTAATATGGTTCATTTTCATTTGGTTTATTTTCTTATCCCTTTTCGCTATTTCACTACACCATTGCTCAGTACTCTGTCATTCTATTTCATTTCCAGGCAATAACTGTATAAGTTTTATTTGCCAGTATAAATGCTTACCTACAACTATTTACAAATAACCATTCAAAATTCTCCATTCTATCAATCCTCATAAAAGTAAAGTTAGTCTTTACAGTATATTGTAATAGATCCAAATTGCAGTGTTTCTGTGGAACACATTCATTCATTCATTCATTCATTCATTCATTCATTCATCCCTTGAATTGACCTCCTCCTCTTCCACTGGGAAAAAAACCCCAAAATATCAAGACAAGAGGTCGAGGTCGATATAGACATCAACATAAATAAATTATGGGCAAGAATAAAAGCAAAGGAAAACAGGGAAAAATTCCTTTGCAGAATGCACATATGAACAAACACACACACACACACACACACACACACACACACTCTGAACCTTTCTATGCAAAATTAATATATGCAGATTATTTTAATTATTAGAACATTATGTTATTTTAGCTAATAAATGTAGACCAGATTTAAAATAAATGTTTCCTTCAATCCAGCTTGTTGTAGAAACCAGGGGACTATGAATTCTAGTCTAGTCTTCTAATTCTATGAAGCCATAAAGCCAGTTGGGTGACCTTGAAGTAGTCCCTTTCTCTCAGACCTACAAAGAAGGCAATGACAATGGCAAGTCACTTTTGAAAAATATTGTCTGGGCAGTCTCTGAGAATTGGACGCAATTGAGTAGAAGAAGAAAAAAAATCCTTCAACAAAGGTTTTTTTTTTTTTAAAAAAAACTTGCTTTTTTTGTTTCCATTTTCCTATGCTTTTCAATTTCACCTATGCACCGAAAGGTGTATTTCGGTTTTCAATGATTTTCTTCAGAAGTCTGAGAACGTAAAAGAAGTGTGGAATCGATTTATATTGCATCAATTTATATGACTTAGGAAACATAAGGACCATGGAGCAACAGGAGGATTTATTGCAAAAGACTTTTGGACGATTTGCCTAATTTCTTCAAAACCTTTTGACTGTTGGAAGCTAAAGTATTAGCTAATTAATCACCGTCACCAAATATGCTAATTTCAATTTTCTTGTAGTCTGGACAGGTCCCTATTTATGTAGTGTAATTTTAGCCTAGTGTCATATGGATTATTGCAAAAGTCATTTTCTGATATTAGGGGTATTTTTTGAAAAAAATACTTTCAAAGAAAATTAGTATAGTATAGTAGTGTAGTGTAGTGTAGTGTATAGTAATATAATGTAATGTAATGTAGTGTAACGTAATGTAATGATAACAGAGTAGGAAAGGACCTTGGAGGTCTTCTAGTCCAACCCCCTGTTTAGACAGGAAACCCTACACCACTTCAGACAAATGGTTATCCAACATCTTCATAAAAACTTTCAGTGTTGGAGCATTCACAACTCTGGAGGCAAGTTGTTCCACTGATTAATTGTTCTAACTCTCAGGAAATTTCTCCTTAGTTCTAAGTTGCTTCTCTCCTTGATTAGTTTCCACCCATTGCTTTGCTTTTAAATGAAACAGAGCAGTGGTGAAATCCAATTTTTTTAAATTACCGATTCTGTGGGCATGCTTTGGTGGGCATAGCTTGGTGAGCGTGGCAGGGGAAGGATACTGCAAAGTTCCCATTCCCTCCCCACTCCTGGGGGAAGGATATTGCAAAATTTTCATTCCCACCCCACTCTGGGGCCAACCAGAAGTGGTATTTTCTGGTTCTCCGAACTATTCAAAATTTCCGCTACCGGTTCTCCAGAACCTGTCAGAACCCGCTGGATTTCACCCCTGAAGCAGAGGTATATAATTTCTTGAAGTAGTTATAGCTTTATTTAATTATGTGTCAGCAAGTTCTTGTCAGCTCTTACCAACCACACAGATATTCTCCATGACAATTTGTCCATAATCTGATTTCTCAGGATTTCCAACGGTACACTCATTGCCCTAGTAACTGAGTCCAGTGCTAGTTTCCAGATAAATCACGCATTTGTATTTAACAATACTTTTTTAGCTGGCTTTCTTGCAAGGTTCACTAGTACACCAGTCATTCCTATTCCATTTTCCAGGCTGATCAGAGCAATATTACATTTCTCTACCATTATCAAACAGCAATTATTTCATTGCATGTAATGTTGAAAAATTCTATGTGATAGCATATCTAGGCCATCTTTGTAGGTTCTTTTCCCCTCTGCCTTAGCTGTTTTCAACCTTGTTACAATCTATGTGGTTTATCAATCTCAAAGGAGTTCTATATCCATGAAATAGATTGTGAACTAATGACACATATATAAAAATGACATACCTCAATACTTTGAGTAACACACTAGCATCAGGGGTGGGTTCTACTTAACTTTTACTACCAGTTCACAATGGGAGTGTGCATGCTTCTGTGCATGCTCAGAAGGTCCTTGATGACGTTGGGGTGGGTGGGTGGAGCCTCCCACCAGTTTTACTACTGGTTCTATAGAACTGGACAGAACTGGAAGCAACCCACCACTGACTGCATTCATCAACAACAAATGGCAACTATTCTAGAAATCACACCTGGTTTAGAAGGGATATGTTCTCCTGGGCCTCTGAAAGTCATGTAAGACTTTGAAGCCTCCAAAAATAAAACAAAAACTGACCATGTTTTCACATGATTTTTGGAAGCTGAAGAGGCCGCAGAATAGCATTCTCCCAAACTACTTAAAAAATGAAGGCCTTGTGCTATGTGGAGTCTCTGCTTCAAACCCAGCCTCAGGACTGCCATTGAGTGCCACTGCTCAGTGTGGCCTAGATTAATAGGGGGAGAGAGATAGAGAATTGTTTCTCTTGTGTTTGGAGAAGAGTGACACACCAGCAGTGTCAAGTTAGGCATTTTCTGAATTTTACACCAAGCCCAAAAGGTTTCCCACCACTGAGATAGATTATTATTTTGCATTATAGGACCAATAACCAGGTCTCTTACTCTACAATTGAATAACTAACCTCTAAATGCACTGCAAGATGACCAACATACAAATTTGATTATACATTTTGATAAATAAATAACCAAGAATGGTGATGGATGAGGAAACTAAACAGATTTATCGAATCTTATGGGATCTATCTTATAAAGGCTTCGAGAAGAGCTACATCTGATCATGTTTTTATGAATACCTAATTCTTATAGATGACTGATATGATCTTTGAAAACTATCTATCAAAATGCTTGCAGCATTTTCTGCTGTTAGTCTGAAGTTTATTCATTTTAAAATGCTTTAACCTGAAGTACTGGGAGATCAATAACCGAGTGCCATACACATCTACAAGTAAGTCAACATGAAAAATAAACAGATTGTTTCTTGGAAGGACACAGGGGAATCAAAATATCTAATAAATTGTTGCTTCTTCTAGCTTGAAAAATTACCCATATTGTTACTGCTAAGATATATGTGATGGAAAAATAGAGAGTGATGACTCAGCTGAATCTGTCTGACTTGCATCTGAAGTTAATAATAATAATAATAACAACAGCAACAGCAGCAACAGCAACAACAACAACAACAACAACAAATAGAAAAAGTCATAGAAAATGAAGAAGTTAATTTGCTTTGGGAATTCAGAATTCAGACAGACAGACAGAATTCAGACAGACAGGCACCTGCCACATAACTCCCTGGACTTAAGAAAGACAAAAAAGTTTGGATAGTGGATGTGTCTGGACACAGCACGATAGAAGAGAAAGAACTGGAGAAGCTAAAAAAATACAAAAATCTACAAATAGTAATAGAACAACTATGACAAAGGCAAGCAAGGTTAGTACCAATAGTAATAGGTGCCTTGGGTGCAATCCCAAAACAACTGGAGAACCATTTGAATACCACTGACATTAACAAATTTGCCATCACTCAATTGCAGAAGGTCGCTTTATTTCAGTTTCCATCCTGCAACAATATCTGTAACATTTTCAAACATCCACATCTGCCTATCCTAGGTTAACTGTCTAACTCTGTGAATAATAATAATAATAATAATAATAATAATAATAATAATAATAATAATAATAACAACAACAACAACAACAACAACAACAACAACAATAACAACAACAATAACAATAATAATAATAATAAATAATAATAATACTTATACCACCACCACCATTGGATCCTATCACCACCAGTGATGAGATCCTATGATCACCAATGATGAGAAGAAATCAACAAAATTCCATACTGAAATTGCCTGGGTCAACAAGGACCATGTCAGATCCTATGGCTCCTGGACATCTGCCAAAAAATGGGCTACAGGGCTCAGTTGCTACTGCTGGGGAACAAGGGCGTGTAACTGTAAAGCAGCTGGGATAAAAGTACCAAACTTGGACAACAGAAGAAAATTGAGAACACGTAACAGTGATACGCTTTGTCATTGAGGCACTTGGGGTAGTATGTCCAAGAATTTTACAAAACACATCAACAAATTGCAGCTTCCTGCAATAACACCAGTGGAACTGCAAAAAACTGCGCTACTTGGAACATCGTACTTAAAAAGGTACTTGGTTGATACCTAGGACGCTGGCAGCAATCCGTTTCAACCATTAGCACCAGTCAATGGTATTTGTAATGCAAATGTTCAGTTGACTAAGTTTCATGTTTAATGAATAAAGTATATAATAGTAATAATAATAATACCCCCACAAAATAATTATCAGTTATTTCCTGAGATTTTGTTCCTTTAAATAAAATTTAAAATCACTTCAGCTTTCCTACACCTTACTTTTAATCTTGATGCTGTTGCTGCTTGCTTTTTTGGTTATCACAAAATGAAGACAGATGGACACCACAAACATGCCTTAGGACATTTACTTTCAAGTTAGAAAAAGTGGCCCCATTGTTAGAAATTCTTTATCTAGCCCTACAGACAGTGGTGAAATGCTACCAGTTCGGACCGGTTCGGATGAACTGCTAGGGATTATGGCAGGGGTGAAATCTAAAAATTTTCCCTACCGGTTCTGTGGGCGTGGCTTAATTGGTGGGCGTGGCTTCGTGGTCAGATGACTGAGTGGGCATGGCCAATAACAATAAATAATAAAAATAATAAACAAAGTATAAAAAACAATAAGAGGTATCAAAAACCAACTTTCACACTTTACACACACAACACAACACAACACAACACAACTGACTCACACACAATGTAAAAGCAGCTGCACTTCAGACTTCACACAGCCACAAAAAGCTCAAAAACCAACTTTCATACTTTACACACACACAACTCACACACACACACATACACACTCTCACAAAATGCCATATACAGCTTTCTGAGATTTTGTGTGTTTGTGTAGTTAGAGTGAAACACTACAGAAACACACCAAATCTCAGAAAGCTGCACAAATATTTTATTATTTTATTTTATTTTATTGTGGACTTCAAATCCCAGAGTTCCTCAGCCAGCAAAGCAGGAAGTCAAAGCAAGCTTTTTTTTTCTTCAGTAGCTGAAGAAAACATGCCGTTGCCAGCCCGAAAGAGCAGTAATTATAGGAAAGTGAGGAAGGGGAATTGGCTGGGCATGGGTGGGAGCTCTTATAAGTGAGGACTGTTAAAAAGTGAGTTTAAAAGCCTGTGAGGATCAGGAAACTCCTCTGAGATCACCAGACGAGGCTTTTAAAACCTCGGGGGGTTTTTCTTTTTTTTTTCCCCTTCGGCTGAAGAGGGGTTTTTTAAAAAAACTTTTAAAGGGTTCTGATGATCTCTGCTTAGCCCCGCCGATCATCAGAGGGTTTTTTTTTTTAACTTTTCAAGGCATGTTTCAGCTGAAGAAAAACTTTTAAAAGTAAAAAAAAAAACCTCTGCTGATGGTGTGGCTCAGCAGAGGCAGGGGGGCCGGGGCCAGAGATTTTTGCTACCGGTCCTCCAAACCAGAAGCTGCCATCGCTACCTAATCGGGGGAGCCGGTGCAAACCGGAAGCATTTCATCCCTGGATTATGGGCATCAGTTCTTTGAACCAGTAGTGATTACCCCTCTTTGGCCCCACCCACGCCCAGCCAGGTGCCACTTACCTCTTCTGGCCACTTGATATTGCACAGAATTCAATGTTAAATGCAGCAGAGAGAATGTTAATTTTTCTCCTTCCATTCAGAATGGAGCTGCTGCAGCCTGTCCCTTTAATGTAGTCCCCAGGAGGA
Source organism: Ahaetulla prasina (assembly GCF_028640845.1). Lineage (NCBI taxonomy): Eukaryota > Metazoa > Chordata > Lepidosauria > Squamata > Colubridae > Ahaetulla > Ahaetulla prasina. Next base: position 131,351,709 of record NC_080541.1, on the reverse strand, counting down.
GGGGGCCAGGAAGGAACCATAAAGGGAGCAGCAGCTGTTCTGAATGGAGGGAGAAAAGTTAGCATTCTCTCTGCCACAGAATTCAATGTTAACTGCAGCAGAGAGAATGCTAACTTTTCTCCCCCCATTCAGAACGGAGCTGCTGCAGCCTGTCCCTTTTAAGGTAGTCCACAGGAGGGAGGGGGATGGGGGTGCAGCTGGAATGGAGCCGTTTTTGTGAAAGGCAAGAAAACGGGGAAGGGGATTTTCCTGCCTGTCATCCATTCCTCAATCTCAGCACAGATTGAGGGAAGGATGGTAGGCAGCAATATTCCCCTTCCCATTTTCCTTCTATTCACAACAAGGAGTGGTTGGGAGGGGAGGGGCTGGTGAGGAGCCCCTTGATGTGAGTGATGTCTAGTTGGCCATGCCCACCCAGTTAAATGACCTTCCCCCAACAAGCCACACCCACAGAATCAATAGGGGATTTTTTTTTTAATTTCACCCCTGCCTGCGAACAAACAGTGGGCAGTCCACATGGGCTTTATTTATTTAATTTTTATTTATTTATTTATTTTGTCACACAGTATATATAAGCATAGCATGAAATAACTATACAATATATAAGCATATATATAAGCATAAGTATGTAATAACTATATTAACTGGATATAATGAAAGAAAACATAGGACAGGTATGGTAGGCACGCTTGTGCTCTTATGCACACCCCTTACAGACCTCTTAGGAATGGGATGAGATCAATAGTAGACAGTTTTTGGTTGAAGCTTTGGGGATTTTGGGAAGAGACCACAGAGTCAGGTAGTGTATTCCAGGCATTAACAACTCTGTTACTGAAGTCATATTTTCTGTAATCAAGATTGGAGCGGTTAACATTAAGCTTAAATCTATTGTATGCTCATGTATTGTTGCAATTGAAGCTGAAGTAGTCTTCGAAGGAAGGACATTGTAATAGATGATTCTATGAGTTAAACTCAGGTGATGTCGAAGGCGGTGTAGTTCTAAATTTTCTAAACCCAGGATTTCAAGTCTGGTGGCATAAGGTATTTGTTGTATTCAGAGGAGTGGAGAACTCTTCTTGTAAAACATTTCTGGACACGTTCAATTGTATTGATGTCAGAAATGTGGTATGGGTTCCAAACAGTTGAGCTGTATTCAAGAATTGGTCTAGCAAATGTTTTATATGCTCTGGTTAGTAGTGTAGTGTTTCTGGAGAAGAAGCTATGCAAGATTAGGTTTACAACTCTTAAGGCCTTTTATGCGATGTAGTTAGAGTGGGCTTTGGCACTTAGATCATTTGATATGAAAACTCCAAGGTCATTAACAGGGTGGGGGTCGTCTGTAAGGTAATGTTCATCAAGCTTGTATTTAGTGTTTAGGTTCTTTTTTCCACTTACATATATTGTTGTGACAAAATAAATAAATAAATAAAATAAATACCGTATATACTCGAATATAAGCCGATCCGAGTATAAGCCGAGGTCCCCAATTTTACCCCAAAAACTGGGGTAAACTGGGGACTCGAGTATAAGCCGAGGGTGGGAAATGAGGCACCTACCGGGTGGGGAAACCCTCCCTCCCTCAGCTGAGAAGGCTGGCGGCTCCCCCGCCCCGCCCTCTCACTGCACCGGCAGGGCTTCCCCGCGCCGTCCGGTAAAATGTGAAAAAAAGAAAAGAAAAAAAACTCGAGTATAAGCTGTATATACTCGAGTATAAGCCGAGGGGCTTAAAAAAAAAAAAAAACTCGAGTATAAGCCGTATAGACCCGAGTATAAGCCGAGGGGACGTTTTTCAGCACAAAAAACGTGCTGAAAAACTCGGCTTATACTCGAGTATATACGGTAAATGTGTAAGACTGAGCATTTGCTGGTTGAGATTTGGAGTTGCCAAGTTTTAGACCATTCAGATAAAAAGTCAAGGTCTTTTTGGAGGATAGCTGTGTTGTTGGTGGTGTTAAATAGTTTGACATCATCAGCAAAGAGAACACAATTATTTGTAATATGGTCACAGAGATCATTAATGTATAATATGAAGAGTGTTGGTCCAAGAACGCTGTCTTGGGGAACACCACTTTTAACAGGAACAGGATTTGATAGAGCACTGCCAATTTTGACTACTTGTTATCTGTTTGATAGAAAAAAAGGAATAGCTGTTATCCAATTGTGGAGGGGTACTGAGACGCCGTAGGATTTTAGTTTTAGGAGAAGTTTATCATGTACTATTGAGTTGAAAGCTTTACAGAAGTCTGTGTAGATTGCATCTATTGCTTTGCCCTGATCAAGATTTGTAGTCCATATGTTTTTGCAGTGAAGAAGTTGTAAATTACATGATAAATTGTTTCTGAAACCAAATTGTTTATTAGAGAGTAGGTTGTTTGTTTCTAGATGGAGGGTAATGGATTGGTTGATGATAGATTCCATTACTTTGCAGGTGACACAGAAAAGAGAGATAGGTCTGTAATTTTCAACTAGGCTGGGGTCACCTTTTTTGAAGATAGGAATGACCGTGGCAAGTGACCAAAGTTTGAGAAGGGAACTGGTCATGAAAGCTTTTTCAAAAATTATGCTTAGGGGTTCTGCTATATTTATATTTATATTTATATTGCTTTACTGCTACTTAAATGTGACAATATTTATATTTATTTATATTTATATTGCTTTATTGCTACTTAAATGTGACAAGGAAGAGGGAACTTTTATACAGAGATAAGCCATAAAGTATTAACAACATGCAACTACAAACTTATAAGCAATGCCATCTACTTGTTGGAGAATATTGCTGTAGTTGTTGCATAAAATACATGAACAACGTATTCTAACACCCATCCATTTGGTACAAGTGTCTGAGCACATATTGTAAATCTCCTGGCCTTGTTACATTCAATTCTTTCACTGTTACTGCCACATTTCAGTTGTTGTTGTTTTTCTGATGCTCTGAGGTAGACTTATTCCTATATGAATTGTGATTTCTTTTCCGTGCTTCTTTGGATCGGGAATGCCTGGCTGGTCTTAAAGTTGTCTTAAAGTTTTTAAAATTGTCTTAAAAAGACAAGCAACAACTAAGATACTGTACTTTTTTTTTTTTTTTTTTACATTTATACCCCGCCCTTCTCCGAAGACTCAGGGCGGCTTACAATGTATAAGGCAATAGTCTCATTCTATTCGTACATTTTTACAAAGTCAACTTATTGCCCCCCCCCAACAATCTGGGTCCTCATTTTACCTACCTTATAAAGGATGGAAGGCTGAGTCAACCTTGGGCCGGGCTCGAACCTGCAGTAATTGCAGGCTCTGTGTTCTAATAACAGGCTTCTCTACTGCCTGAGCTATCCCGGCCCCGGATCGGGAATGCCCGGCTGGTCTTAAAGTTGTCTTAAAGTTTTTAAAATTGTCTTAAAAAGACAAGCAACAACTAAGATACTGTACTTTTTTTTTTTTTTTTTTACATTTATACCCCGCCCTTCTCCGAAGACTCAGGGCGGCTTACAATGTATAAGTCAATAGTCTCATTCTATTCGTACATTTTTACAAAGTCAACTTATTGCCCCCCCCCAACAATCTGGGTCCTCATTTTACCTACCTTATAAAGGATGGAAGGCTGAGTCAACCTTGGGCCGGGCTCGAACCTGCAGTAATTGCAGGCTCTGTGTTCTAATAACAGGCTTCTCTACTGCCTGAGCTATCCCGGCCCCGGATCGGGAATGCCCGGCTGGTCTTAAAGTTGTCTTAAAGTTTTTAAAATTGTCTTAAAAAGACAAGCAACAACTAAGATACTGTACTTAACCTTTAGGCCAGTTATGATGTTGGTTGTTTGAGAAAGAAAGCAAGTGGTTAAGCTTTTGTGATACAATGACTTAATTTATACTGTATACTAGCTGGTAACCCGACATTGCCCGGGTATTTATAGACGTCAAAGCCTTTGTCTCACAGGGAGCCATTGAGAGGGGCTTTTCTTTCCCCTACTCCCATGCCCATCATCCATGCCCACTTCTTTCCCCCTCCCATGTGCTCCTCTTTCTTGCCCTGTCTATAATCCTGGCACTTTTCTCCAAATCAGGCCGCGGTGTGGCTCAGGCTGTAAGAAGCCTGTTATTAATAACATAACATAACATCAGAGTTGGAAGGGACCTTGGAGGCCTTCTAGTCCAACCCCCTGCCCAGGCAGGAAACCCTACACCATCTCAGTCAGATGGTTATCCAACATTTTCTTAAAAATTTCCAGTGTTGGAGCATTCACAACTTCTGCAGGCAAGTCATTCCACTTATTAATTGTTCTAACTGTCAGGAAATTTCTCCTTAGTTCTAAGTTGCTTCTTTCCTTGATCAGTTTCCACCCATTGCTTCTTGTTCTACCCTCAGGTGTTTTGGAGAACAGCCTGACTCCCTCTTCTTTGTGGCAGCCCCTGAGATATTGGAACACAGCTATCATGTCTCCCCTAGTCCTTCTTTTTGTTAAACTAGACATACCCAGTTCCTGCAACCGTTCTTCATATGTTTTATCCTCTAGTCCCCTAATCATCTTTGTTGCTCTTCTCTGCACTCTTTCTAGAGTCTCAACATCTTTTTTACATCGTGGCGACCAAAACTGGATGCAATATTCCAAGTGTGGCCTTACCAAGGCATTATAAAGTGGTACTAACACTTCACGTGATCTTGATTCTATCCCTCTGTTTATGCAGCCCAGAACTGTGTTGGCTTTTTTAACAGCTGCTGCACACTGCTGGCTCATATCTAAATGGTTATCCACTAGGACTCCAAGATCCCTCTCACAGGTACTACTATTGAGCAAGGTACCACATATACGGTACTGGTGCATTTTGTTTTTTTGGCCTAAATGTAGAACCTTACTTTTTTCACTGTTGAATTTCATTTTGTTAGATAGCGCCCAATGTTCAAGTCTGTCAAGATCTTTCTGTAACTTGAGCCTATCTTCTGGAGTGTTGGCTATTCCTGCCAGCTTGGTGTCATCTGCAAATTTGATGAGTTCCCCATCTATCCTCTTGTCCAAGTCATTGATGAAGATGTTGAAGAGTACTGGGCCTAAAATAGAGCCTTGGGGTACTCCACTGCATACTTTCCTCCATGTGGATGTAGTTCCATTGAGGACTACACGTTGAGTGCGGTTGGTCAGCCAGTTACGAATCCATCTGGTGGTGGTGCTGTCTAACCCACATTTTTCTACTTTATCTAGTAGTAGGTTATGGTCTACTTTATCAAATACTTTACTGAAGTCCAGGTAAATTATATCGACAGCATTCCTCTGGTCTACTAATTTTGTCATTTTGTCAAAGAATGCAATAAGATTAGTCTGGCATGATCTTCTTTTTGACAAACCCATGTTGGCTTTTGGTTATTACTTTGCTTGCTTCTAGGTGTTCGGTGATTCGTTGCTTGATAATCTTTTCCAGAATCTTCCCCGGTATTGAGGTCAGACTGATAGGTCTGTAGTTTCCTGGATCTGTTTTTTTTTTCCTTTTTTGAAAATTAAAACACAGCTGCCTGCAATTACTGCAGGTTCTAGTCCCACCAGGTCCAAGGTTGACTCAGCCTTCCATCCTTTATAAGGTAGGTAAAATGAGGACCCAGATTGTTGGAGGGGCAATAAGTTGACTTTGTAAATATACAAATAGAATGAGACTATTGCCTTACACACTATAAGCCGCCCTGAGTCTTCGGAGAAGGGTGGGATATAAATGTAAACAAAAAAAAAATCCATCAGGTGCTTCCCCATTTCTTCACGGGAGGGAGAACATCACGGCTGCCCTTCCAGATGAAGCTGCAAAGGAACTGACATCACAAACAATTGCTGCTCTAGGATGTCACACTCACTCTCCTTAATGGCCCAGGCTCTCCCTTCCCCCTCCCATGACATCACAAACAATCTAGGACACCACACTCACTCTCTTTAAGAGCCCAGGCATTCCACAGTTATGCTGGAACACACACACACACACACACACACACACACACACACACACACACACCAGGGGTGTCTTACCCCCACAGTATTTGTTTCCAGATAGTAAGTCATCTGTGTACTAAGTTGAAATTGCTCGAGGCATTCCAGAATTATGCTGGAACATACATACAGACCTACATACAGCCTTTTTTATATTGGTAGATTTCAGAATATCAATAAAGTTTTACCCCCACCCCCCACCCCCCTCTGTACCTCAAACTTTTCCATGCTTCTTTTTAACTAATTCAACAACTAGCTTTTTTAAAAAAGAAAGTACAATATTGTTTTTAAGCCAACTGCTTTTCTTAATACATATATTAATAACAATGCTCAAAAATTCACTTAGTTGTCTCTTCATAAAAAAAAAGATTGAAAATTGTATCAGCTTCATTATACAATCAAAGGCTTTGAACACTTGTCATTGAATCATTCAAGGAATTTGGGCGGAATTGGCTCTTGGGCTGCCTTGCCTCTTCTCTGGATGTTCAATGTCTTTTGTTTCTGGCTGTCCCTAGCTTCCCTTTTTTCTCTTCTTTCCTTCCTCCTCTTTTAATCCAAAGTCAATATGTTGGGTGGTGTTTATTAACTTCTCTAAGGCAGTGTTCTTAAATAATGCATTATCTTTTTTATTACTTGCGTGTTTTTATCAATATGTTTACAGGGGCTCATATAACTTTTTTTTTTTTTGAGCAGAGAACTTAGATTTGTTTATACAAGGTGGACCAAGGTGGTGGCCTTTCAGATATCCTGAAGCTGTTGAAATGAGTATAGATATTCTTCCAATCAAGTGTTTCTCACTTTTTAAATCTGTAACCACTTACATTCTTCAGCACTTAGATATTTCTTTCAAAGGTGACTCTGAAATTCAAACTGTGATGGATGAATAGATAGATGATAGACAAACAGATAGATGATAGACAAACAGACAGACAGACAGACAGACAGATAGATAGATATGCAAAAGTGCAAAGGGCTAATAATCTAACAGTGTAGAAAATAATATAGATACTGTATCATGATAGACTGCCAAAACTGCAAGTTACCACAGGGAACTCATCAGAAATCAAATTGATTTCAGATTATTATAGAAAGCTCCTGGTTTTTCAGTATTTGGATTAACACTTGATAACAGTTGAATCTTCACAGCAGCAGTCCACTCATTATCCAGCCAGCCAGTCAGCTAGCCATTCATTTATTTATATTTTCTATATCACTTCCAGACTGTTAGCTCCAACTGGGGCTTTCCTAGTAATATTTTATTTATTATTTATTTATGGTGTGCTCTTTTATTATTTATAGTCTCTTTCCTTGCAATGTACCAGGTAGCTTACAAAATAAAATCTATCCATAAAAGCACCAGCATAAAGTTCCAAAATGTCAACATCTAATAAAACAACCATACATCAGACTCAGCAGCAACTACAAGTTATTCACAAAGGACCTTGAAACACATGTCCATGAAGACATTTTTTTTTATTTTTACATTTCCTTCTTGAAGAATTTTGTTCTTATGAACAAATATATTTTAGAAGTCTTGTAAAGGACTTCCTTTAGTTTGTATTAACAGTCCACAGGGGATAATAACGGAAGCAGCTCTGTCCAAGTTGAATTCTGGGATTATTGTGCAAGAACATGGTTGCTCTGATTAGATGCCATTTAAATATTTCACAATACCTGTAACCATGCTGTGACAGCATCATAATGTGAGATTAAAACAGCAGTCACACTACACTGCTCAGAATGCTGTGATGTCTATTGGAGAGTCACCACAAAGAAAAATGCATTTTGCATAGTCATTTGTTTCACATGAGATCAGCTGTAATATCAAGATTTAGTTTCTTCTAAGGTAGACAAAAAGAAGCCTAGGTAAACAAACTGGTTTTCAGTATTGCACAAATCCCCATTTAAGGTGCTGCTATTTAACCTTTAAGGCCTCATGGTTTGTAACTGTCATGTCTGAAGGAATGTTTGAGACTGTTTCCTAAACATATTCAAAGATCTTTTCCATGCTATGGTGTCCTTCCATATTTTGAGAAATTATATTTTTCTACCACCACACATTTATTCACTGATTCACCCTGGATTCATGAATATCCTTCTGTGACAAACTCATGGTTTTGGGTAACAACAGTGCCATCTGAGTGGTAGTGATGAATTGGTAAATAGTGAATTAACTCTATGCTCACATAGATAGAATTTAGTTTTTCTTTCCCAAGAATGTTTCTTACATCAGTCCCATTTACATAAAGACCAAACTGATAAACACCACGCAGCATCTTTGTAAACCCCTCAGATTATTATTTATTTATTTATTTATTTTATTTGATTTTTATACCGCCCTTCTCCCGAAGGACTCAGGGCGGTGTACAGGCAGAAGTAAAAAGACAATACAATATACAATTTAAAATGTAAATTAAAAAACTTATTATAATTAGCCCGAAACTTTAAAATATATAAAAAACTAAAATCCCATTTAAAATTGGTATTAAAAATTTAAGAAATTTAAAAGACCGATAAAATTTAAGCCAGCCCCGCGCGAATAAAAAGATGTGTCTTCAGTTCGTGGCGGAAGGTCTGAAGGTCGGGTATTTGGCGTAAACCCGGGGGAAGCTCGTTCCAGAGTGTGGGAGCCCCCACAGAGAAGGACCTTCCCCTGGGGGCCGCCAGCCGGCATTGCTTGGCGGACGGCACCCTGAGAAGTCCCTCTCTGTGAGAGCGTACGGGTCAGTGGGAGGCATGAGGTAACAGCAGGCGGTCCCGTAAGTACCCAGGCCCTAAGCCATGGAGCGCTTTAAAGGTCGTAACCAAAACCTTAAAGTGCACTCGAAAGGCCACAGGTAGCCAGTGCAGTCTGCGCAGGAGCGGTGTTACATGGGAGCTACGAGTAGCTCCCTCTATCACCCGCGCAGCTGCATTCTGGACTAACTGAAGCCTCCGAGTGCACCTCAAGGGGAGCCCCATGTAGAGAGCATTAGAAATAGGGATAAATGGCACTTAGACTTATATGCCACTTCATATTGTTTTACAGCACTCTAAGCATTTTACAGAATCAGCAGATTGCACCCAACAATCTGGGTCCTCATTTTACTGACCTTAAAAGGATGGAAGGCTGAGTCAACCTTGACCCAGTGATGATTGAACTCCTGGCAATGAGATGAATTAGCCTTCAATACAGTATTCTAACCACTGAACCACCATGGTTCTGTCTAAAACTCACTCGATTCTTTATTTGTGGACTAGGAACTTGACTGAGCTTAGCAACAGTTAATTTCCCAAAGAACGTGCTTTTCATTTATTCTCTATATTCTACAAAATTAGGGATGAGTTCTGAAGACTGACTGGAGAAAGGACGAAGCAATAAGGTGCTTGCTTTCCCAAAAGAGGTGAAAGGAGTAAACAAGAGAGAGAATCCACCAACTGGGGCCATGGCAATTGCCATCTCAATAAAATGCCTGGATAGAAGCCTTGCTATTCTGAGATCTGGATAGTAGTTTGTTATGATGCTTTTGTTTCCAGATTTTTGGAAAATATATCCAAGTGTGAATGAAGAACATGAATCTTCAGTTGACATATTGCACTTCACAGTCTTGTATGTTGAAGTTTATCAATCGATTGAATGTAGTTTGATGCTCTGTAAATTCCAAGGATATTCTCAATAACATCCATGAATGCTTTTCAGGTGATTTTCTCTTGCCCTACTAACAGATCTTTGAACTGCATGTGATGTATCTGATCTGTGGACAAACAAAAATGCTATCCTTAATCTTGTTGCCAAGTTATTCTTGAAAACATCTCTTTTAGATAATGAAAACATTCACCTTCCTTGTTTATAGATTTCACAATTGTTTTCATCAATATGAGCTTTAAGTGAAAAGGAGGCAAAATACCAGGTCAACAAGTGGTTCTGTCCTAGAACAAAATTATTTCCACGTCATCATTTCTTTTTAATGTAATGTGAGTCTCTTGCATGGCTGTCCCAGTTGCATGTGTAATAACTGTATTTGGTAAATCTGACCTGCATTCCAAACAGCAGAGCCACTACTTTTACACAGATATTCCAGTTATATTTGTGCTTCAACAACAGTTCCCTGTTTTCATATGTTTCTTTCATGTTTGCAGATGTATTAAAGTACTAAATAGTGGCACATTGCACTGGGTAAAAACACAATAATTCTATAAAATGGTATGTGATAGGTTAAATTACAGGTTATTTTCATGATTAGCAGCCAAAAATATATCAGATACTCTCAAAAGTGTCCACGAGACTAAATTTGTGTTGTCCAGTGATTTTGTTGTTGTTGTCATTTTTCTTTTCTCCCTTGTTTTTCCTATATTAAAAGTATATATAGCCTTGTTCAAAAATGCACACAGAGATTCATTAAATATCTTGCTACTTAATGTGCCAAGCTTTGGTGTTACATTGGGGAGGGGGAAGAAAGTAATTTTGAAAATAGTTCCATTTCCCAATCCCAGTTTTCATCTAAGTGGAATGAAGAGTCCATATGAAGTAGATTAGCTGCCTTACTCTATTCTCTATACATTAGGAAAGCAAAATAATTGAGAAAAAATAATAGTTAATTGTGACTACCAGAAAAAATATGAGGGAAACGTGTATTCTTTTATCATTATGATACAAATATTACCAAAGGATTTTCTCCCCCCCCCCTTTATGATGGAATATAGTCCTGTGGGACCGGAAGTTGGCAAATGGGCTGTTTTGGCCTCCGGAAGGCCCTTGGGGGGGAAAGCCCGGTTTGCCCCGCCAGGCTCCTAGAAAGGCTCTGGAGCATGAGGAAAGCAAAAATGGGCCTTTCCCATCCCCACCAGGCCTTCCAGAGGTAGGAAATAGCCTGTTTCCCCATTGCAGGTAGGCCCAGAAGGCCCGAAAATCAGCTGGCCAGCACAAGCATCCGCGCCAAAGCTAAGCTCGCATGCCTACCAATATGGCTTCAACATGGGTATAGGGTATCAAAGCATTTTGGATAAGGGTTTGGTGGATTATGCAAAATATTTTGAAAAAAAAGATAAAGTTTACCCCGCAACTGTTTATTTTGGGTATAATTACGGACTGTAGGTCAATAGAGACTAAATTAATTTTAAATTTAATATCAGCAGCCAGACTATTGGTGGCGCAATATTGGAAGAAGGAACATTTGCCTACTATTGAAGAATGCACATTAAAAGTAACGAACTTAGCGGAAATGGCAAAAATTTCAGTGTACTTGAAAGATCATTCACAAGAAAGATATATATTGGAATGGGGAAGGTGGATTGATTATGTTCAAAATAAGTATCAACTAAAAAGTATCAAATAGCTTACGAATGAATAGAAAGTAATAATTGTATCTGTATATATTTTTCTTTTGTGTATGGAAAAAGGGAGTTATGGTTCTATGGGAGGGATTGGAGTTTATGAATAGTTAGCGTAATTTAGCTTATGATTGTTAAATGTTATACCCTGTATTTTGCTCTGGGAAGTCCGGGGGGAATGGGGGGTGGGGTGAAAGGGATGGAGGGGAGTGGGGGTGGAGGGAGGAGGAGGGCATGTATTTGTTAAAAAAATTTTGTAAAACTTTTTAATAAAAAAAAATGTCCAGGTAGCGATAAAGCAGCTTCAGGATCAGGGTCAATACACTGGTAGCAAGCATTTGAAGAGGCTCATTAATAGACTTGGCTTGGCCAGAAGTGGTCCAGCAGGTAAAACTGAGGAATATATTTTGTGGCTATAAGTGGATCAACAAATGAATCCCATCTATATAACCTTGTGATAGACTATGTGAGGATCAAGTGGCTAGCAAGAGGCCTGTGTGATGAGACCTACCAAATAGATTCAGCACAAAATTGGTCCAGCATTGGAAAAATGCCAGTAGCTAAATAGTCTGAAACTGACTGGAGCGGTGTGAGACCAGAGCATTTCAGGTTCACGCTAGACCTATAGATCCAGTTAGCTTCAGCAGGCAGCACACAACAAATTTTGGGTGATCCGTACAAGAGCTCTAATAAATTGGGACAGGAGAAGAAGGCAGCATAGGGCTAGACCCCACAGATGGCAGCTTGGGGAAGATATAATGTCACATGCAAATGGTCTGATTTTGTTACTATCCAAAATTGGAATAGTCTCCTTTTATATAAGATTACTCTTGGACACTCTCTCCATACATATATACATATATTTTGGCAACAATATGAAAGGGATTGCTGCTGTCTTCTTTTATGATTTGTTTTCTCAGTTTTCCACTCTAGTTTATAATCTCAATATTAATTAAAAATCTGCAACCACAAGAACAAAGACTGACGAGGGGAGCCCTTAAGCGTAAAGAAAAGGAGCAACAAACTCAAAGTAAAGTTCAGGATTCTGCTACAGAAGCGGTGGGAGGAGCACGGCCGAAGATACGGGAGGACGATCTTCAGCTGATCGCTCAAAAGCTTCAGCAGGCCAGTAATGGCAAATAAAATCTTGACCTGGAATGTCAATGGTTTGAATTCAGCTCAGAAGAGAAGAAAAATATTTCATTATTTGAAACAATTTAGAAATGATGTAATTTGCTTACAAGAAACGCATATTAAACTATCAGATCAAAAGTACTTAATAAACTCAAAGTTAGGTAAACATTTTGTTGCCTCTGCTTTGGACAAAAAACATGGCATAGTGGTTTATTTGAGAAAAGATATACCAGCCAAGTTAATAGAGGTAGATATTCACGGAAGATATATTGCTATTGAACTTACAATAGAAACAAAAAAGACCCTTTTGTTTGGTATATATGCACCCAATCAGCAACAAGAAAAATTTTATAGAATGTTGTATGATAAGTTGATTCTATGGGATTATAAATCGTGTATTATATTGGGAGATTGGAATGGAGTAATAGATACATGAAAGGACAAGAGAACTTTTTCTAAGATACCTGCACATGCAAAGCTGCCTAAATCCTTTTTTTGACATGATAGAAGATTTTGAGTTGAGAGATGTATGGAGACTGCGGAATTTGGAGGAAAGAGACTATACTTTTTTCTCTGATAGGCATCAATCCTTCTCATGTATTGATCTTATTTTAATTTCTAATGACTTGCTTTTTAAGGTGAAGAAAACTAAGATATTTCCAAGATCTTTGTCTGATCATAGTCCTGTTTGGATGGAATTGCAATATGGAAAAGAAGGTAGAAGAACTTGGAGATTAAATGAAAATTTGTTTAGATATCAGGATAATATAAATCAATGTAAAAAGCAGATGAAAGAATTTTTTGATTATAATTTGAATAACAAAACATCGATAGAAATGGTTTGGGATGCCAGTAAAGCTTTTATGAGAGGTGTATTAATATATATTAATAATAGACAGAGAAATAAGCAACAAAGACAGCATAGGTATTTAGAAGAGGAAATTTATAAGAAACAACAATTATTAATACATAACCCGCATGATCAAAAATTTAAAGATGCAATAAAGTTATTACAGAATCAATTTAATATGATAATAGCTGATCAGGTGGCAACAATTATACAATATGCCAAACATAATACTTTTTGTAATGCAAATAGACCTGGTAGGTGGTTAGCATATACCTTAAGGAAAAGACAAAAACAACGTACTATAGAAAAAATAGAATATAAAGGTAAAGAGAGATACCAACAGGATAAAATTAAAAAAGCTTTTTTAGAATATTATACAAATTTATATCTTAAAGATAATATATTGAACAGGGATATTGATAATTATTTGAAGGAATATAAGGTTAAAAATTTAACTTTAGAACAAATGGATGAACTGAATCGGCCTATAACTTCTGAAGAAATTATTTTGGTAATTAAACAATTAAAAATGGGGAAAACTCCTAGTACAGATGGGCTTACAGTTAGTTATTATAGGAATTTACAGGATGAGATGTTAGGTCCACTTAAGGAATTATTTAATCAGATACAAATAGGAGGGGGAATTCCCCCCTCATGGAGAACCTCTTTTATCTCATTGATACCAAAAGAGGAACAGGATTGTTCTAAACCTGGGAACTATAGGACAATCTCGCTTTTAAATAATGATTATAAGATTTTTGTTAAAATAATAGCTAATAGATTAATGTTGATTTTGCAGCGAAGAATTCATAATGATCAATCTGGATTTATAAAAGGGAGACAGATGAGGAATAATGTTAGGCAGATTGTTAATTTACTGGAGTATTTAGAAAAGAAAAATTTTATTCCAACAGCATTTATTTTTCTTGATGCAGAGAAAGCTTTTGATCGATTGCATTGGGATTTTTTATTTAAATTAATAGAAAAGATGCAATTTGGAGATGGTTTTATAAGAATAATTAGGGCAATTTATGGAGAGCAAACAGCACAGATTATAATCAATGGTAGCTTAACAGAACCTTTTAAGATTGCGAAAGGAACAAGACAGGGATGTCCTTTATCACCATTATTGTTTATTTTAACTCTAGAACCATTATTGGATAAAATACGAGAAGTAAAGGAGATAGAGGGAATTAAAGTTAGACAACATGAATATAAGCTGAGAGCTTTTGCAGATGACTTGGTGATTACTTTAACAAACCCTATAAATTCTAGTAAATCTTTGTTGGAAATAATTGATCAATATGGGAAGGTTTCAGGGTTTAAGGTAAATCAGAAAAAGACAAAAGTGATAATAAAAAATATGGCCAGACAACAGAAAGAAAAATTAGAGGAAATAACAGGATTTGAAATTGTAAAGAAGGTTAAATACTTAGGGGTCTATATTACATCGTCAAATGTGAAATTGTATAAGAATAACTATGAGGTTTTATGGCAAAATGTTCAGAAGGAGTTGATTGTTTGGAAAAAATTGCAATTATCCTTGCTGGGGAGAATAGCTGCTATTAAAATGAATGTTTTACCTAGATTTTTATTCCTCTTTCAGATGATACCAATAATTCAGAAAGATAAGAATCTTGAGGAATGGCAGAAGGGAATTAATAAATTTATATGGGAAGGTAAAAAAGCTAGGGTTAAAATGAAAATAATTCATTTTAGGGAAAGGGGAGGTTTAAAAATGCCCAATTTTAAATTATACTATGAAGCAGTTGCTCTCTCTGTAATAAGTGATTGGTTTAATTTAACGGAGGAAAGAATTTTGAATATAGAAGGTTATGACTTGCTATATGGATGGCATGCATATTTAATTTATGACAAAAAAGTGGATAAGGCCTTTAAAAATCATGTGTTAAGAACTGCTCTTCTGCGTGTTTGAAAAAAATACTCTTACAAACTAAATTATAAGGTTCCTATATGGGCAAGTCCTAGACATACAATAGAGAATATAAATATAGAACAGAATCAGGAAATGATTACATATAAAGATCTTTTGTATACTGAAAGAGGTAATTTGCAATTAAAATCTCTGCACGTACTAAAAGAAGAAGGGAAAAATTATACTTGGTTTCAATATGAGCAACTACGTGCTAGATGGAAGGAAGATCAGAAAATTGGTATAGAGCAGAACGAGGGAAATTTGGTAAAGCAAATTAGAAATCAGTCTCAGGAGCATATAAAGAGATTGTATAATGTGTTACTTGAAATAGATTCTGAAAGGGACTTGGTAAAGGACTGTATGATAAAGTGGGCACAAAATTTTCAGGAGCCAATATTATTAGAAACTTGGGAAAAAATTTGGGTTAGAAATGTTAAATTCATGCAGGCACAGAATCTGAGGGAAAATTTTTATAAAATGTTTTATAGATGGCACTTAGATCCTAAGAAATTATCATGTATGTACCCAGATATGCAAGCAAAATGTTGGAGATGTAATTGTGATGATGCTACATATTTTCATATTTGGTGGACTTGTAAGGATATAAAGGCCTTTTGGATAAAAATTTGGTGAATTTTACAAAATGTTTTGAAAAAGAAGATAAAGTTCCTGCCGCAATTTTTTTTGTTGGGAATTATTACGGACTGTACAGTGATTGAGACTAAATTGATTTTAAATCTAATAACAGCAGCAAGATTACTAATAGGACAATACTGGAAGAAAAAAGAAGTACCTACAATAGAAGAATGGATATTGAAAGTTGCCAATTTGGCTGAGATGGCGAAGATATCAGCCTTTTTGAAAGACAATATGCAAGAAAGATACTTAAAGGAATGGGAAAAATGGATTGACTATATTCAAAGTAGATATCAGACTAAGAGTTATCAGACTGTTTTTGAATGATTATGATGTATTATTTTTGATTGTTTTCGGGGGAAGTTAGGAATTGATGATTGTAGGGGTATAATTAAGTTGAGACGAAAATTTTTTAGCATATGTTTGTTTTATTTTTAACTATACCTTGTGCTCGTTCCGGGAAGTCGGGGGAGGGAGGGGGGTTGTGAAGGGAGGGGGGAGGGGAGGTGGGGGAAAGGGGGGGGGGAAATGTTCTGTAAAACTTTTTGAATAAAAAAAAATCTGCAATCCAAATATTGGTATTATTGTATTTACATTGCATCAGTCAGGTTCCCATCCCCTAAAAATCTTCATTGCTTCACCTACAGGTTTTACATATTATACTTTGTAACTATGGTTATTATTATAAACTAATTAAAATTAACCAGGTTTGACTCAGCTTCTATTTTTAAGATCAATCATGGTCTTGTTATGGAGATGAGCATTGAGCATTACACAGATACATTAAGTAGCCAGAACTCTAAGAACCATACTTTTAATTAATTCTGTGTGCTGGCAGGTTTCCCATAACTTCACAGATGACAATCAAAAGCATCATTAATAACTTACAATGATGTAAAATGGCCTAGTCTCATCCCTGAGACTTGAGAGAAGCCTTATCAAGAAACAGATTCCATAAGAATTACTATAAGTCTGTTTTACGGATGCAGAGTATAATAACATAATCTTTTTTTAAAAAAATAATTTTTATTTCCATTTTCCAACATCATATTTATGTACAAACTATTATCCATCATTAATCATTAATTTTTATTTATTACTGATTCAGGCCTGCCCGATTGCCACTTCCTTTCTTCACAACCTCCCTCTCTACTCTCTACTACTTTCACATCCTTCATCTCCTTCACTTTACTACTTCCTCTCCTCCTTCTCCACTCCTCCCTTCTTCCACCCTATCTAACCTTCTAATTCCCTTCCTCCTTCTCTACTCTTTCCTACCTACTTTCTTCCCTCCTTCTACTCCTCTCTCCTTTTCTTTCTGAAATGGCAATCGAGTATCCCCAATATCATTTTAAATTTTAATTTCATATCTTCAAAAATTACTGTACATTAATAATCAATCCATGTATCATTCCCCCCCCTTCCCCCTCCTCCCCTTCCCCACCCAGACTTCCCAGAGCAAATACCGGGTATTATGACCAACAATCACAAGCTAAAGTATACAAAATATACATAATCTCCCACCTTTAAAAATTTAAAACTTTAGATCCCCTCACAATAAAAATAAAGAGATAGGAAAGAATAATAAAAAGAAAAGAAGAAAAGAAGCAATACCAACTTCACATATTACTTCTTCTTACAGTTCATTTTTAAAATTAATCCATCTTCTCAAATTCAAATTTTTTTTCCACTTGTATATTTCTTCAAATTTCATAAGTCCATTTCTCAAATTACAGTCCATCTTCTCGAACTCAAATTTCATCACTTATATATTTCTTCAATTGTCATAACATTTAATGTCCAATCTTCCAATACTACTCCATCAATCAAATATCATTTCGAATAAAATCTCTCAAATACAATATTTCCAGCTTAACTTCATAACTTTTACTATCTATAAACGTGTCAATTAAAACAAATAATCATTTAAACTACATCCACAATATAACAGTAAACAGTTAAAATCATTACATCCACATTATCTAAATTCATAAATTTTACTTTCCATCCTTCACAATTAAATAATATCATCCCATAGATTTATACCATACAAATAGCAAATAACGAAAATCCTATAATTTATATCCTAAACAAATCAATTCCAAAAATTAACCATAATCATATAATAACATAATCTTGAAAACCTGCTGAAAATTGTCTCACTTCTGTCTTATAACAAAGACAATCAAGGTAGAACGATCTTGAGTTTCTTTCTCACTCATTCATCCCTTCCAAGGCTAAACCTAAGTCATTTACCTAATGGTGTTGAATTATTTCTTCCACACCTTCTCTGTATTTCAATGCAGCTAGAAGCACAGCTAGAAATGAATTTTCTAATCTTTTTCAAATAGGATTCAGGTCTAGCCATAGAACAAAAATGGCACCGATCTATCTGATAAATGACTTTTGTCAGGACCTAAATGGGGAAGGGATGTGTTTCTCCTCTTGTTCATATTATTCCTTTTAGGAACATTAGAGACCATTAATCATGGTATCCTTCTAAACTACATCTAAGGATTAGGAGTTGGACATCATGTTATAATGGTTCCACTACATAAATGGGCAGTTTCAGTCAGTGGTCATGTGGGGAGGGAAGGCACTTGAGACTGTGATACCACTGGAGAAGGCATCAAGTGAAGTGATATTAATATGTGGATGACACCCAGTTTTATTTTGGCCACATTTGAAGAGGAAATAGAAGTCCTGAACTAGTGGTTATCAAAATCTTGACAGGGTGAAACAAGGCCAGTCCTTCCAACTCTATTTTGCAATTGCTATTTGAGAGGGAGTGACTGGGTAAATCAGTAAATAACTAACACCAGAAAATTACTATATAAGTAATTATTTGGGATATCCTTCAAGACTTCAAGTTCTTGCTTAAGCAGGTGATAAAAGCTATGGCTAGGAGGTCTTTCAGTTGGTGCATCAAATACAACACTACTTAGAATAGAACAGAACAGAACAGAACAGAACAGAACAGAACAGAACAGAACAGAATAGAATTTTGATTGGCCAAGTGTGATTGGACACACACGGAATTTGTCTTGGTGCATATGCTCTCAGTGTACATAAAAGAAAATATACCTTCATCAAGGTACAACATTTACAACACAAATGATGGTCATAGGGTACAATTTAACACTTAATGATAGGCATAGGGTACAAATAAGCTATCAGGAACAATCAATATCAATATAAATCATAAGGATTACCAGCAACAAAGTTACAGTCACAGTCATAAGTGGAAAGAGATTGGTGATGGGAATGATGAGAAGATTAATAGTAGTGCAGATTTAGTAAATAGTTTGACAGTGTTGAGGGAATTAATTGTTTAGCAGAGTGATGGCCTTCGGGGGAAAAACTGTTCTTGTGTCTAGTTGTTCTGGTGTTATACTTAGTGATTAGTTGTACTTGGGGATTAGGATATCCTAGTGATGATAGTTATGTCATGATAAATACTAGACTATATTGTCTAAGCAGCTGAAAAGTGGCAGTTTGATTGCTGGCCTGTCAATATAATATAACATCAGTTTTGAAGTTTTTATCAGTAGACTTCCCAGACCAATTGTAGGAATTTAGCACCCACCCCCCTCCTAGAAGAATGAAATATTTTAGAAAACACTTAAAAGGCAGAATATATTTCCCTGGATGAGAAATGGAGAAACATGTTTTAAAGTCAAAGCAACTTCCTGCCACCCCCCACCTTTGTCAATAGGTCAGAGGTAGAAACTCATTCTCCCCACCTTTGTTAATGGGCCATCATCATCTGCATCATAATAGAACCCATCTAGCAACTGAAACTCACCACATGGCACCTGGGAAGATTACATCAGCCAGCAAGGCTAGCTAAGACCTCCACCCCCTGGGAGTCTGACAGCCAATCAGGATACTCTTCCTGTGCCCCAGAAAGTTCAAAGCTCAGAAAAAGCATAAAGCCAGGGAGCACACAGGATCTCAGCCCTTTTCTGTTCAGGATCTCAAGCCATGTGATCCTGGCCACCATTAAACCATCTTTCCAAGCAGCCTCCATGTTTCCAGTGTCTTTGTCCCGACTTGGAACTGAACCCAGATGGATATTTCTTCCAACAATTGGCCCCCACAGATGGGACTCCAAGCTAACCTAACCAATGGACCTGGCTCAGGTAAGCCTCCCTTGCTAGCAGCAGACCCATTGAGTCTGTGTAAGTTTTCCTGGACCTTGGCCATTTGGAACTAGGTTTTAAAGGGGTTTTGAGTGTTGAGCTCAAAGGCTGCTTGGAAAGAAGGTGAGTACCTCTAAATTTTAATTTTAAAGCATGGAAAAGTATGGGAAATATGTGTATGCCTGCATGTGTGTGAATGAGAGAACCCTTCTCCCAATCACAGCTGGATCTTGCTTCCTCTGTGCATTTCCTAACCGCAGAAAGACCAAAAGTCTGGAGAGCATGGGGGTTTTGCCAGAGCACAGGACCTTCTGTAGGGAAGGAAGAAGTGTGTGTGTGGGATTCCACCTGAGGAAACAGTCTGATTCCACCTCTTTGAGCAACCTCTAGCCGCACCTCTGCCTACTGCTAGCTCCACCAAGCCGTGACCGGTAGGCTAGAGAAAGCAGGGGGGGGAAGCCAAACGTGGAACTTTGTGTTTATCAGGAACGGGAGCTGAGTAAAAGGAAAGTGAGTGTGAAGGGGACAATTAAAAAGAGTAGAGTTTACTAGTGTATTTTAGAGAAAGCAAAGCAGGAAGCAGTGTTGAGGAGGTGCTCGTACCTGCTGGAGGGGCAGTAGGTCCTCTGGGATCACCTTTTTGATCCAAAATGGAGCTCCCTTAACAGGAAGGGGCCCATACTTCGACAGAAGGGAGTCGAAGTCCTTCCCAGAACTTTTTTTTCTGAAAACTGTAGGAGGGTCCACCCGGCTAAGCCAAAGTGAAAAATAAAACCTCACATCGGAGAGGGAAACATGGGAAGCAGTAGCTCGAGGGTGGCAGGAAATCCCCTAGGAAACCTGCTTGGGGCCTGGGATGCCCGCAGGCTGCCAGTTTTGCCTGGTATGCGAAAAAAGAAATTGAGGAAATTGTGTAATAAATGGGCTTTGCTAAGAGATGAGAATAGGAAACAAATTTGGCTAAATAAAGGTACTTAAAAGAAAAGGGAAATATATAAATAGGAATGTTTGGGTTTTTGTTTTGTTTGTTTGTTTGTTTGTCTCTTTCTCTTTCTTCTGTGGAACCACGTGGTCTGTCTGTTAAGATTTGTGCCTTCCCTAATTTAACTGAGATTTATGGCGGGAATGATCAGAGTGTGTGTAAATCTCAGAGTTTTGTTTTCCTCTCTTTGTCCTCCTTGTTTTTTATGTGTGTATGTCTGTCTTTGTGGGCCCTCGAGGTAATTGTAACTAAAATGTATCTGATCTCTAGAGACAAGAATTTTAAATTGTTAGGGAAAAACAAAAACAAAGGGTTGAAACAATGAAAATGGGGAAAAGAGAGAGAGAGAAAGAGGAAAGAAAGAGCCTTTACCCTGTTTTCGTGTGGCCACCGGGAATAGGGTACAGAGAACTTTTCATTTCTGTTTTTTTCTCTTTCTCTCTCTTTATCTTAAAGTAACAACTCAAGTTTATAAGGAAACGTTTTAAGTTCACTTACAAGAGAAAAAAAAATTCAGTCTTGCATTTACTGTGTGTTTAAATGATTTTACCTGTTCCTGAAGCATGTGAATCCAGTTTTTTCTTTCTCATCAGTTGTTGAAACTGCATTTTGTTGAAACTGCATTATCTTTTAGTAACTGCAATATTGATGTGTTGTTTCTTTTCAAACTCTGCCTGCAAGATATCTACCCCCCCCCCTTTTTAATCCTGTTACAATGCCTTTCCTGAGAAGATTACCCACAAAAGTGGGGAGGAGATTCTGTTCTAATGTCTTTCAGCCCTGGAAAAATGACTCTGCAAGTGTGGAAGCAGAGCACATGGTTCCAGATGCTGCCCCCAGAGGAGACCTTCCATTTGTTGGAGCCAGGAATTGAGTTTGAATCCAGCCCCCACTGAAAGTCATCACAGCAACCAGAGTGGAGCAAACCTTCCAAGCCTGACTAACCAGCCTTATTACCAAGCATGCTACCCAGCAGACATGAAAAAAAGGACCCTGAGATGTACAAGTAAAGACTAAAAGACTCTTTTCAATTCCCAGAAGACAACTGGAAAGACTATGGGGGAGGTGGAAAATTCATTTTAAGGTTTTCTGTCTTGTCTCATTTACATTGTAATCAGTCTAAAGTACTCATGTAAGGATTGTATTTGAGTGGCTACCACAGCAAATTCTGAACACGTTAGATTTTTGTCTGGTGGGAGGGAAATATGTCCAAAATGTTTTTATTGCCTGTATTGTAAAAGTAGCTGCATACACAGGCACATACAGAGAGACACACCATTCAGAATTAGACTGAAACTATTCCCTTCACTTACCTCCACACAAGACTTCTAGATTGATTTTTGCTCTGTGGCACTAAAAGCCCAAGGAGTCAGATCTCCCTGCTAATTCCATGGGGGAGGGGCATCCCCCTCAGGCAATTCCTCTCTTGAAGAGATAGCAGAAAAAGTGATATCCAAAACCCAAGCCCTGACTATGACTCACAAATGATGCTGCCCAGTTGCCCAGTAAAGCAAGATATGTTGCACTGGTGGTCTCATGAGTAGAAGTCCCAGGGCTCATTAAAAAGAAAAAAGAAAGAAAGGAAAAAGCCTGGATTGCACACTGATTAACCTCAATTTGGACTAAAAAAAAAAAATCTTGGATGCACTAAAGTAAGAGCTAGGGCAGGTTCAGTAACCAACCCTTGGAAATGGGCAGCCTGTAATTTAAAGGAAAACCATGGCTGTGAAAATTTTGGGATGTGTGCTTGCTTGAAACCTGACTGGAAGCTCACAGAAAGTGATATCTAACAGCTGAAATTAATTGGCATAGAAAATTGGATACTGTAAAATTCTTACCAGAACTTTTCCCCTGGCTGCTAGACCTTCATGGTTGAAAGCTTTTGGGAGCCACTGAAGGAATCTTTTTTCTGTTGTCTCTATCAATGGCTTCCTTTGCATCAGAAAAATTAAAAGCACCAATCAAGCCTCCCTGATTTGATCAATTTTAATTTTTTGCCAAGAGCATGTTTCAAAACTCACATTTTGAAAAGAAAAAAAAAAAGTAGGGATTGTAGGAATTTAGCACCCACCCCCCTCCTAGAAGAATGAAATATTTTAGAAAATACTTAAAAGGCAGAATATATTTCCCTGGATGAGAAATGGAGAAACATGTTTTAAAGTCAAAGCAACTTCCTGCCACCCCCTACCTTTGTCAATAGGTCAGAGGTAGAAACTCATTCTCCCCACCTTTGTTAATGGGCCATCATCATCTGCATCATAATAGAACCCATCTAGCAACTGAAACTCACCACATGGCACCTGGGAAGATTACATCAGCCAGCAAGGCTAGCTAAGACCTCCACCCCCTGGGAGTCTGACAGCCAATCAGGATACTCTTCCTGTGCCCCAGAAAGTTCAAAGCTCAGAAAAAGCATAAAGCCAGGGAGCACACAGGATCTCAGCCCTTTTCTGTTCAGGATCTCAAGCCATGTGATCCTGGCCACCATTAAACCATCTTTCCAAGCAGCCTCCATGTTTCCAGTGTCTTTGTCCCCACTTGGAACTGAACCCAGATGGATATTTCTTCCAACACAATTAAAAGGACTTGTTATCATCCTTTATGGTGGAGCAGCAAAATATATGAGGCAACAGCCAGCTAGAATTAAATCAATCATCTTTTCTGATCATCAAGAAAATGTCTGTTGAGAGTCCCAACTCCCTGAAAGGCACACATAGTTGGATTTTGTAAAAACAACTTTTTTTGCTGCAGCTCCAACCTGTCTTATTTTTTTGCAAACAAGATAAATGGATTTTATTTTAACAAGTGTTTGATCCTAGTTGAAAGGTAGTGGCCATCACAGAAATTTCTGATATATCATCATTTTTATTACTTGTCATTACTAATTTAATTTATGCATGCTTGTGTTAGCTTCCCAGACTTTCTCAGCTATCTAACCGGGGGCAGGATACAATATTCATAAATAAATACCTCATTTAGATTATTTATCCAATTAACATTCCTTAATTCTAAAAGGAATCATTAGAAAATAACATTTGGATCAGATCTGGGTTATATTAAATTGGAAATATGGGTTATATTAAATGGAAATATGATAAACACATCTGATAAGGCTTTTGGACATTTGTCTATACAGTTCATTTTATTTCACAATTCACAGATCCAAAAGCTTTGTGTGGCCTAGTATGGAAAAAATATCTGATTTTTCTAAGTGTGAAGAGTAATATGGGAAACAATAGCCTATATTTAAGTATACCTAGGACTTTTACAACTAATACTGATACAGGTTGTTTTTATCTGTCACAAAATAAATGGAAATCAGGTCACAAAATAAATGGAACAGGTTGTCAAGATTGATTGTATACAGAGATCTCACAATCCAATTTCTTTCTTTCTTTTTCCTGACTTTTTTTTAATGTCAGTTGAAAACTGCTCTGAAATCCTTTATCTCTGGGGAGTAATGAAGTTACCAAGCAGAGACAGTATCATCAAAGACACAGTTGATAACTTCACCTTGCATTTTATCACTGGAGAAATAAACTCACCTTTTTAAAGGTAAGATTGCTTCATTGAGTTTATAATTTGATCCAAACTATTAGCTGCAACCTCAATTTCAAGTGAAGTTCTATGTAGCCATACTCTTTTCCGGTAATACCTAATCACAAGTAGATCAAAAGCTTCATGAAAGAAGTTAAAGTGGAGAAAGGAAGAAAACAGAAACCACTTTTGGGAGATGGGGTTAGTGGCAGGTTGTTATAAAAAGGAAAAAAATAAAGATAATGTGCTGCTTGGACTTCTAATTCTCTTGAAGGGAGGGAGGGAGGGAGAGAGAGAGAGAAGGAGAGATCATCTATCATGTTATTAGTAATATAGAGGTTTTGTTAAAATGAGCCATAAATTTCTAAATAATTTTTGTGTGTAGCTGTCTCCCATTTTCCTTACACATATAAAGATGAATTTAGCTAACTCCTATAAATGTCTTAACATTGATTCAAATGTATGACCATCTCAGATACATTCTTTCTTACTACATCTTGGTTTGAAATATGTGAGACTGCCAACACACACTGGGATATCAGATTCAAATGTTGATAGATACAGATATTCAATTTCAATGCAGTTCCATCTTGGATACCTTGCATTTTGGACAACATGTATATCCAGATTTATGTTCTAGCTAGAATGAGAA
The DNA here is from genome assembly GCF_028640845.1 of Ahaetulla prasina. Classification (NCBI taxonomy): domain Eukaryota; kingdom Metazoa; phylum Chordata; class Lepidosauria; order Squamata; family Colubridae; genus Ahaetulla; species Ahaetulla prasina. The sequence goes on along the minus strand of NC_080541.1, from coordinate 131,326,574 downwards.
AATAGTATCATTTACTTCTTACCATTTTAAAAGATTTACATCCTCACCCCTTAAATAAATGCTATATGTATAAGATATAGATTTTTAAAAGTCTATCAAGGAAATGTGCCATTTTATATGTGGTAGTGCAATGTAAATTTTTTGAAAATTATCTGGTTAATTGTACATCTCATATGAGACAGAATAGCATGCAACTCTATTATTCATTGGGATAACCCAGTATTTTTCTAACTGTGAGCCTGGAAAAATACAAAGTCACAGCACTGGATAAATTCTTTTTTTTTAATATAAAAGTTTTTTTATTTTTATATCTCATAAAACATATAAAAATGTACAATCTCTTTAACCATTCTTATCACACATATTATCTTTTGGTTTCCATATTGGTTCATTCTTCATCCTAAAACTTTAAAATATATTTGGAGTTGCTCTTCTACCATTCCCTATCTCCCTTCTTCCACAACAACCATTCCCTTCCTTTTCCCCTCTTCTCCTTCCCTCTCTTCTTTTATTCTTTTCAACTTTCTTCTTTCCTCCTCTCCTTCCCCTCCTCTCCTTCCCCTTCATTTCCCTCACTCCTCCCCTCTTCCTCTCTTTCTAACCCTCTCTCCTACTTTTATTTCCCCTCCCTTTCTTCCTCTCCTTTTCCCTTTCTTCTCTCTCTCTCTCTCTTTTCCTCCATTCTCCTCTCTCCTTCCTACCTGTCCCTCTACTCCACTCTCCCTTACCTCTCTGTTGTGTCCATTTTCAATTCAACATTTTGTCAAGATGGTATTCGAGCAACCCCAATCTTATATTTACCCACATTTTCCTTTCAATTTCTTTTTTATTTTGCTGGTTAGACATATATCAACATTAATGTACATTTATATAGTACCTCTTTTTTCATTTCCCACTACTTCCCCCTTTTTCATTTACTCAGGTGTTATCTGGATTTCTATTTTTTTTTGCCTTTTCTCTCATTTATTTTTATTCATATTCCTTTTCTAGCCAATCATAAAAATATCCCCATGTGTTGAAGTACACCAGTTCCTCTATCTTTTATTCTTAATGTTAACCTGTTCATTTCTGCACATTCTAAAATTTTCTTTATTATCTCTCCTTCTAACAGAATTTTTTTCTGCTTTCCAGTTTTGTGCAAATACTATTCTAGCCGCTGTTATTATATTATATAATCAAATACGTATCTTCTTTGCCATATTTCTCTGGTAAAATTCCCAATAAAAATGCTTCTGGTCTTAACTCTATATGCTGGTGTAACATTCCTTCTAACCATGTTTATATTTTAACCCAATAATTCCTTATTTATTTATTTATTTATTTATTTATTTATTCGATTTTTATACCGCCCTTCTCCCGAAGGACTCAGGGCGGTGTACAGCCAAAAATAAAAACAAACAATACAATATACAATTTAAAATACAAATTAAAAAACTTATTTTATAATTGGCCTAAAAAACTTTAAAATATATAAAACTAAAACCCCATTAAAATTAATAATAGATAATTTAAAATCAATAAAATTTAAGCCAGCCCACGCGAATGAAAAGATATGTCTTCAGTTCGCGGCGGAAGGTCCGAAGGTCAGGTATTTGGCGTAAACCCGGGGGAAGCTCGTTCCAGAGTGTGGGAGCCCCCACAGCGAAGGACCTTCCCCTGGGGGCCGCCAGCCGACATTGCTTGGCGGATGGCACCCTGAGAAGTCCCTCTCTGTGAGAGCGTACGGGTCGGTGGGAGGCATGCGGTAACAGCAGGCGGTCCCGTAAGTACCCAGGCCCTAAGCCATGGAGCGCTTTAAAGGTAGTGACCAAAACCTTAAAGTGCACTCGAAAGGCCACAGGTAGCCAGTGCAGTCTGCGCAGGAGCGGTGTTATATGGGAGCTACGCATAGCTCCCTCTATCACCCGCGCAGCTGTATTCTGGACTAACTGAAGCCTCCGAGTGCACCTCAAGGGGAGCCCCATGTAGAGAGCATTACAATAATCCAAGCGAGAGGTAACGAGCGCATGAGTGACTGTGCACAAGGCATCCCGATCAAGGAAGGGGCGCAACTGCCGAACCAGGCGAACCTGGTGGAAGGCCCTCCTGGAGACGGCCATCAAATGATCTTCAAACGACAGCCGTTCATCCAGGAGGACACCTAAGTTGCGCACCCTATCCTTTGGGGCCAATAACTCGCCTCCAACAGTCAGCCGCGGCTGCAGCTGACTGAATCGGGGTGCCGGCATCCACAGCCACTCCGTCTTGGAGGGATTAAGCTTGAGCCTGTTTCTCCCCATCCAGACCCGTACGGCTTCCACACACCGGGACAGCACTTCAACAGCTTCATTGGGGTGGCCTGGGGTGGAAAAGTACAGCTGGGTGTCATCAGCGTACAGCTGGTATCTCACCCCAAAGCCACTGATGATCTCACCCAACGGCTTCATATAGATGTTGAACAGAAGGGGCGAGAGGATCGACCCCTGCGGCACCCCACAAGTGAGGCATCTCGCGGTCGACCTCTGCCCCCCTGTCAACACCGTCTGCGACCAGTCAGAGAGATAGGAGGAGAACCACCGATACACGGTGCCTCCCACTCCCAATCCCCCCAATCGGTGCAGCAAGATACCATGGTCGATGGTATCAAAAGCCGCTGAGCCGCTGTTTCCTTACATGACCACCACATATGATAATATAATCCCAGTGACTGATATTTCCAATATTTAGATGATTTGTCTTTAAATATTTTTGCTAACCTTTCTGGTGGCATATTCCCTCTATAAAACATTTTATATAAATTTTATTTATATGCTGTTGCCATTGTTAATTTATAATTGCTTTCTTATAGTTGTTGCCATTTCTCTAATTCAATCGTATAGCCAAAAACTTTTGCCCACACTATCATTGTTTTTTACATCTTCATCTTCTAATCTAATTTGCAGGAGATAATTATATAATTTCTTAATCATTTTTTCATCTGTTCCCATCAGTATCTCATCCAATTCTGATTTACCTATATTAAAACCATACTGTTTAAGATCTTTTTTGTATCTGGATTGTATTTGCAGTCATGTAAACCAATCTGTCTCAATCCCTTGCTTTTCCGACTCTAGTTTTTGTTTTAGTTTTCCCTTTTCTGTTAAACTATCCTTATATCTAACAATATTTTTCATATTATTAATATTTGGATGTATCAAAGCTTCCATCATCAGTCTTGCATATTGGAAGAAAGAACCCAATCACAAAGTACATGCTTGATGGACATTGTCTCGCAGATGACCCCCACCCTGTCAAAGACCTTGGAGTTTTTACATCTAAAGATTTAAGTGCCAAAGCCCACTGCAACTATATAGCTAAGAAGGCTCTAAGAGTTGTTAACTTAATTTTACATAGCTTCTTTTCAAAAAATACCACGCTACTGACCAGAGCATATAAAACATTTGTTAGGCCAATTCTTGATTACTGCTCTCCTGTCTGGAACCCATACCATATATCTGACATCAACACAGTTGAGCGTGTCTAAAGGTATTTTACGAGAAGAATTCTCCACTCCTCCGAAACCAATAAAATACCTTATTCCACCAGACTTGCTATCCTGGGTCTAGAAAACTTGGAACTTCATCGCCTTCGACAGGATCTGGGTTTAGCATATAAAATCATCCGTTGTAATGTCCTTCCTGTCAATGACTTTTTCAGTTTCAATAACAATATCACAAGAGCTACCAACAGATTTAAACTCAATGTCAACCGCTCCAGTTTAGATTGCAGAAAACACGATTTCTGTAACAGAATTGTATATGCTTGGAATGCATTACCTGACTCTGTTGTTTCTTCTCATAACCCCAAAGGCTTTACTCTAAAACTGTCCACGGTTGACCTCACCACTTTCCTTAGAGGACTTTAAGGGGCGTGCATAAGAGCACAAACGTGCCTACCGTTCCTGTCCTATTGTTTCTTCCCCTATGTATATATATGTTTATAGTACCTCGTTTCTCCTCATATATACGTTCTTATATTATATAACCCTTTATGCAACGCTTGTATATATTGTTACGACAAATAAATAAAATAAATAAAATCATCGAAAGCCACATTGTTATTTTCATATAATGTTTTTCTTTCACTCTCTCCCACACTGTTACTAAGCCATTTCTTATATAATGTCTCTGGAAGTATCCATGTATCCTGTTCTTCCCATACCATAAGAAAGCGTGTCAACCTAGTTGCAAATCATGTCCCTCCAAAGTCAATAGACTTGTATTTTTCAATAAAATCCATTCTTTAATCCACGTTAGCACTGCCACTTGGTAATACAATTCCCAATTTGGAAGTCCAAACCCGCCTCTAATTCTAGAATCTTGTAATATTTTTATATTTATTCTTGCTTTTTTCCCTTGCCATATATATTTCCACATTGTCCTATTCAAATTCTCAAAGTACTTTTTCTCAATCTTTATTGATATCATTTAGAAGAGAAATAAGATTCTTGGTAATATGTTCATCTTAATTAACGCTATCTTTCCCATTAATGATAATTGCAAATTTCTCAATTTCTCCAAGTCTTTTTCAATTTTATTTTTCAATTTATAGTAGTTATCGTCTTTGATGGTTAGACATCTTGAAATTAGCTGAATGGCCAAATGTTTCACTTTCTTCACTATTTGAATATTTAGTTTCTGCATTTATTTTTTATTTTTTGAAAATTATCTGGTTAATTTTAGATCTCATATGAGACAGAATAGCATGCATCTCTATTATTCATTGGTACAACCCAGTATTTTTCTAACTGTGTGAGCTTGGAAAAATATAAAGTCACACCACTGGATGAATTATTGAAAGTCCTACATTTTGTTTTGTTTTACTCTCATGTGGACGCTTCACGAAGATGGGCTGCTTGAATCACAAAATGGTTGGCCATGTAAGGTCCAAATCAGTTCTTCTAAATCATTTTCAAAACAATAGCTCTTACAGAAAAAATTGAATAGTTACACATGATAAAGAGATGGTCATTTTGTATCATTGTTATGGTTCTTTCAACAGTCACACAGATGTTTAAATTGGACCTGGCATTTGTATCCATCCATTAAGTACTTCCCAAGGACATGGGTAGGCACATGTTGTTTGAAGTTGTTAAAACTTAAAACCTTCGACAGGACCTGGGTTTAGCTCATAGAATCATCCATTGTAATGTCCTTCTTGTTAATGACTACTTCAGTTTCAACTGCAATAATACAAGAGCTACCAATAGATTTAAACTTAATGTCAACCGCTCCAATTTGGATTGCAGAAAATATGATTTCTGTAACAGAATTGTCTGTGCTTGGAATGCATTACCCGACTCCGTGGTCTCTTCTCATAACCCCAAAAGCTTTAACCAAAATCTATCCACTGTTGACCTCACCCCATTCCTAAGAGGACTTTAAGGGGCGTGCATAAGAGCACAAACGTGCCTACCGTTCCTGTCCTATTGTTTCTTTCCCTATATATATATATGCTTATACTTCCTTGTTTCTCATCATATATGTTTACATATTATATAATCTTTTTGTGTGATGCTTGTGTATATTGTTATGACAAAATAAAATAAAATAAAATAAAATAAATAAATAAATAAATAAAATAAAAGCTGCTTTAAGTAAATTGACTGATGGTAATTTTGTCAATGCCAATAGTGTTCAAGTGGTGCACCAGTTGTTTTGCAATTGCACCCAAGGTACCTATTACTATTGGTGTTATATTGTGGTTCAGGTGCCGGCAAGGTGTAGGCAGGACTCTGGATAGCAGGTAATTTACTTTATTAACCTTAACATAGCTAACAGCAGTGACAAATACAAACGAACAAAAACTCTCTCCCTCTCTGTTGACAGCCCTTTTATATCGGCTGTCAACTGGCTTAGCCAATCAACACAGAGAAGTACTGTCCTCGTTCTCCACTAGGGGAACAGACCCCGGGGCGAGGGGGGGGAGAACTTAGAACACTACAATTGGTACTATGGTTTTTATTCTATTTCTATTTTCAAGTCTTTTATTTCTGATTTTCTTCAATTCTTTCCTTTTTGTTCTGCTGTCTCTAGGTACTGCAACATCCACTATCCAGATTTTGTTTTGATTTTCATCAAGGATTGTTAAGACTGGTGTGTGATGTGCCATGTACTTGTCTGTTTGAATTCTAAAGTCCCAGAGCACTTTAGCTTCTTCATTTTCTATTACTTGTTCAGTTACTGTTTTCAGGAAAATAATATTTCTTGCAGGTATTCCAGCACACTATTGTTGCTTTTCAAGCCATTGTTTGTAATTGGTCTGTGCAATCTTTATTATTATTTGTTGCATTAGTAACAATAATAGTATTATATTGACTGGGGTAATATTGCTTTATATTGATCTGCCCGTCACTGTTACTTGGAAAAAAATACTCCACAAGACCTTAGATATTTTTTTGTAAAAGAAAATAATGCCATTGCACATTGATTTTGTAACACTGCAACATTGGACAATCAGGGATAGAAAACAATATTATGTGACTTGGTCAATAACTGTGTTCACATTCTCCACTCAGTTTTAATTGTCTTTCATAAGCAGTATCTCAAGTTGTTCTCTAAAACAGCTTATATTAAAAATAGCCTAAAGTGCTTGCTTACTCTAATTAAAAGCTTGAGTTAACAAATTACCGAGCCTTCTTTCAAGTCAGATTCACCAGGCTGATTTTTTTAATGTCAAAAGGCAGAGACCTTACAAAACCTTAGAGAACAATTAAGAAAGAGGCTGACACTGCTGGGCCAAGATTATTTTGGAGCTAATTGCAAAAGCTCCTGTAGGAAGGTGTGAAAGAGGACAAGCGATATATTGTATTTGACAGTTAATTTTTTTCTTTTTAAGAAGACTTTAACAAAGCACTTCAAAAATCCATTTTGTTTTGAGAATGGACACAGAGGGGGAGGTAGCCTTCTTGTATGGAACTTATGTGGGTGTGGATTGGAATAGCTGCAAGGTTTGTGAATTGGACATATCTTATCACAATAATCCATTCTCTAAAATGCAAGAATCTTTTTCTTGGGGAAAAAAAGGGATCACAAATTGAAGCCTTATAACTCTGTGCTTCTAAAATTAAATGTATCTAAGGAAATGGGTGACATAGATGAGGAATGAGATTTTATTAATTATTTATAATAGAGGGGTTATTCTGAATTCACACATATACAAGCTGGTCAATATTCGTAAGTATTGACAGACGTTAGGTTCTCACCCTTCAAGATAATTCATTCAGGATTACATTTTGTAAAAATCTGTGTAGAACTCACAAGGGTTTTATGGTTGCTGCTACTAATTCACGTTATACATAACCCTGAGATGCATATTGTATAGGAAGAATATAAATATTCTAATTAATTAATAAAAGTCCAATCATTCTCATGTGTGCTCTAACCAAGGTTTCAGACAATATTTTCCAACTTTATCTAGAGATGTCATAAAATATGCAGTTATCTGCAAACAGGGTATGTGTTTAGTCACTGAGCTGTGTTTTTAATTTAATCCCCAGGCATGTCTGTAGATTGCATCAATGTAAAAGGTTTTTTTAACAAATATGCAAATGAATGCACATGGATCAGAAGCAGAATCTGATGTCCTCAAGCTAATCATATTCAGTGTATATGACTTTTAACTATGTGAATAGGTCTTATATAGGACTCAGTGTCTGAACAACAAATATCTCCTTATATAAGTGTCCTGGATTTGCTAATCTGTAACCCAGTGGCTCTATGGAAAGCTATCCAAGCAATTAACCTGTCTTGCCATTCAACAAAGGAGACAGTATTTCACATCTAAACTTTATTAAATGCTGGAAGTTCCGGTAAAATTGTAAAAAAAAAAAAAAAGCAACAGTATATGATTACAACAAATTAACAACTAGCGGCCATGCTCCATAAAAGAGACCATGTTTTCTTAGCTATAACATGGCCTACTCACTGTCTAGGCCCAAAAAATAGAACTGACCCTTACATCCCACAGGGCCTAAACTGCCTAAAGATGTGTAAGGATGTGCTGCTCACCTGTGATACCACCAGAAGGGCCGAGATTGCAGCTCAAGAACTGTGAGAGGCTTCTCTGATTGGAAGATAGAGGCTGGAATGGACTCACTTCCAGTAGTGGGATTCAGCTGGTTTGGGCTAGTTCAGACGAACTGGTAGTTAAATTGCTGGCTGGCCCCACCTGCCCCGCCTCTTCCAGGAGTCCTCACGTGCCCCATTTTGGCTCCCAGATTAAGTGCAGGGAGACCTTTTAGGCCCAAAACAGGGCATGGGTGTGTGGCACCCCCCCCCCTGCAGCCCATTTTCACTCCCAGGAGGATTCAGGGAGGCCTCCTAGGCCCAAAATGGGGCACAGGGGGTTGTGACACTCCCCACAGCCTGATTTTGTTCCCAGGAGGCTGCTGGAAGAGCCTACTAGGCCCAAAATGGGGCACAGAGGGGGCAGCTCATCCCCCCTCCCCCAGACAGTTTTTGCTCCTAGAGGGGTGCAGGAGGCCGAGTGCTGCCTGTCACACACATGGCCATGCCCACCCAGATAGTCATTAGTTAGGGTAGAGAACCAGTTAAATTATTTGAATCCCATCACTACTCATTTCCCTGCTCTTTCCCATCAATGCTGTAACAGGAGGGAGAAGGAGGAGATTAATTTACTTATCCAAACTATGCTTTTCTCTCAGGGAAACAATGTGAATGGCTCTAACAGAAAGGACGTTTTTAGTAACACTTCAGTGATGGGATTTTTTTTTCTAGAGAAGTTTACCTGGGACTTATTTTATCCTTATTTTGGCACAACAATGACATATTTTATTTTCATATATTTTAAGGAGTCATTTTAGATTGATTTAATATTGTTTTGCTGCATGCTCTATCGTGAATTTACCTGCTCTATATTACTACTATTATTACTAGTAGTAAACTTTTCATATAATGGCATTTTATTGTTCTGTACTGATTGCTTTAAAAATTTGTATTATTACCATATAAATATGCTGTTCCGGGGACTCAAAAAATTGAAATACAATACATCCATAAATCATTCACAAATGACTGCTAAATCACAATAAATAACAGAGGCTGGGGACCAATAATGCTTTTCTGTGTCAAGCTCCAGTTAGAAGTTACATAGAAAAGTTCTGAATACTTCCCCATAGTTTTTAAATAAAGCATTAAAATGAAGGCTGAACATCCACACCCACCTACACACAAAGAGACATGCACAAACAAATAAATGTCAGGGTTGAAAGTGTTTCTTTCTCCCATTATTCTTGAGAAGGCAGCTCATTGTTATTTATCAATGGCTTTGAAAAAACCCACTCTGACATACTGAGCTCCCTTGAAATACAGATATTTAATCTAACCCGTTGATTACTTTCTCCCACTCAAACAAATAGACCAACTCTTCAATTACAGTCCTTTTGGAAACATTTTTAGTACATATTAAATACTCGAGGTTGTGCAGAATTGAAGATGTTTATTTCCCCACTAATCAGCAGCATTCATATATCCCATCATAAAAAAGGAGGAAACTAGAAGATCAGAAGTTTGCCTTTGAAATGCCTGTGTCATTTTTAGAATATATTATATTTGTAAAACAAGGTTTTTTTTCTACCTAATGCTTCACTATTATGGGACTGAAAACAGCCAGTCCTGTTCAAGTGACAGTGTCAGTTTTGGAAGAAAATTTTCTTTTTTGCTTCTTAACTGCCACATATTTTAGCTGTGGAAGTTGGGAGGGGGTTATTGTTGGAGCGGTAGAAAGTTAGTCATAACAACATTCCGTATTCAAGGACATCCTGCGTCTGATGGAGACTGCCTGAAGATTGTAACCAATTGAGTGTGAATAGTTGATTGGACAATGTGATGAACTTGTGGGTGTGGAACAGGGCTGTGAACTGTCAACTGGGTGTGGAAAACCTGGAAGCTTTCAGATTCGGGTTTTCCCAGCTGTGCCAACATGACATTTCTAATAAATTGGAACTTTGAGGACCCTCAGGCCTCAGAGCTTTATTTCGTTGAGGGTGTTCCTTGGAACCCTGACAGGTTTACACAAAAATTGTTTTGCACACACAGCTTCACAAAAGAAGTTTAACTTAGTTTCTTATGTTGGTAAAGATGGAAATGTTGATGGAAACTCGTTGCTTATCTATAACATGAAGTCTCTTTTGTGATACCAAAGGTGGTCCTCGAGTTTAAGGAGCTAAGAAATATTCAAAAATATCCTTAGTTGGAGCTTTCTCAACTCCTACAGTATAACATTCATTTTAAATGAGCTTGATGCCAAGTCTTCCATTAGCAAGGGGAAATCTAAGCTGTGGCATTCCTTCTTTTTGAGGTCATCAATAAGAACAATATTAAATCTCTGGTATGACTAGATTGGAACACCTTTACTTATAAAATTATGTAACACAATTCAACAAGAACAATCACCCTGCAACTTGAATGTTAATTTGTGCTCCTTCAAATACAATAACACAAGATTATTTAAGCATTAAGTACAGTTCAAAAACACAGAATCTGTTTAAACAAAGTAATTCTCCCCTCTTTGCCTGCTTTTTTTTTTTCAAATGTGCATTATAGCGGCCATCTCTGCAAAAAAATAAATAAATAAATAAAGTTGGTTTTCTGGCTGCTTGGTTTATTCTTCTGGGTCAGCTCCTCAAACCATTGTTTCCTCTCTTCCTGAATTTTATCTGAGCTAAGTGCTAGAGAGAGAAAAACATTTTTCTCTTCTGCTTTCTCTATTCATGAATAATCTTTCTCTGAATTTCAAACATTGTTTCTTGTTCTTCTCATCTTCTTAGATTGTCTCTTAAACTAACAGCCCTCTTCTCTGCTTTTTCCCAACCATGCCCCTAAGGCTAAATTTCTTTTTTTCTGTCCCATGCACAGGTGAGTCTTATACCACACTTCTGCAGTTTTTAAACATTTTCCTCATTCTTGTCTCTCTACTTTTTCACTTCTCTAACTTTTAGAACAAAACTACTTACTTCTAGTACTTTTCCTCCATTCTCTCATTCTTCCCACTATCAGATTTTAGATTATTCAACAGTAACCAAGATTGTCTAGCAACTGATGCAATCTACCTCTTTTCCTACATCCCATAATCCAACTTAATATATTAACCTTTCATGGCTTGCATCAATTCATCTTACTTTCTTAAACAGAGGTTTAGTCAAATAGAACATTCCATGTGTATTGAGTTGTTGTGACAATGAAGAATGGAAGGGTTGTGACACTATGACTTATTTCTTAAACCAGAAGACTAGGGCTATCAATTACTGTGGAATTAAATACATAAGCATCAATTATCTATTGCTATTAAGATAACACCGGCATAGGAAAACCAACTTTGCTCTAATTTGATAGCGCTATCATTTATTTCTTCTCAAGAAGATTGTTTTTGATACCTCAGAGATCAGCAATTATAATCCAGTCTCTAAGCTTCCAATGCTAGGTAAAGGGTTCCGTGACAGGATTAGTCCTGGAGGAAGCAAATCAACCTGACCCATTTCAAACCAGTTAGGTGATTATATTCTTGGGGGATCAAGAGGGAGAATGTATTTCTATTGCTTCTTCTCTATAAATAGTTTCAATTCACTCAGGACCTTTGGAAACAGGAGGCATTGTCTTCGTCCTCAGGTAGATTTCTGATGATGTTCTTTGGAGATTGGTATAAGGTGATGTGCTTTCAATATTTATACAAAACTGCTTGGGGCTGCCAGTAGTTTCATTTTCCTGTGAAAGGTTAATGAGGAATGTCTAAAACATGAATGTATTCAGCATATTTCAACATGGTGATCCTGCTGCTAGACCAACATGTGAGTAGTTTTTATCTGCTCAATTTCAAGCCAATCCAAAATAATTCCAATATGAATAAAACAGATGATTGATACCTCAAACTCCCTCCTGTGTTTTATTAGGGGGAGTGACCCGTCGGGGAGGGTATGTCCAGTCCCAACGCGGGCTCACGACACTATTTCACTTGGTCCGAAGACAGGAGGGGAGGGGATTGTACAGAGCGGAGAACATTATCCCATCTGTACGGTGAGTGGGAGGGGCAGATATGGCGGAGGCAGGGGGCCGTATCGCTCTTTGGGAGCACGTGTTCGATGTTTAAAATCGATCACGTGCTCCGGCCCCCCAGTCCTCACTCGTTCCCCGGATGGTCAAGACCCTCAGAGCTTGGGTCTTAGGCTGATGCTTTGCAATGCCCGGTCCGTGGTTAACAAGGCTCCCCTGATTTGTGATCTTATTCAGAGGGAGTCCGCGGACCTTATGGGCATTACGGAGACCTGGTTGGGCACAGAAGGGGGTGTACCCCTGGTCGAACTGTGCCCTCCGGGTTTCCGTGCATTCCATCAGCCGAGGACCCAAGGTAGGGGTGGGGGGGTGGCGGTTGTGATTAAAGAAAGTCTGGAGCCGAGGGAGTCCACTGTTCCTCAGATAGCTGGCTGTGAATCCCTCCTTGTGAAGTGGGGCCACCGGAATCAGATGGGGCTGTTGATCACGTACCTGGCTCCTTGCTGCGTGACTACAGCCCTACCTGAACTGCTAGAGGTGCTTGCTGGCGTGGCGGTGGAGATCCCCAGACTACTGGTCTTGGGGGATTTCAACCTGCCATCTGCCGGCTTGTCGTCGACGGTGGTTCAGGAGTTCCAGGCCTCCATGACGGCCTTGGACCTGATTCAAGTAACTGATGGCCCTACACACATTGGGGGAGGCGCGCTAGACTTGATTTTTATCTCTGGTCAGTGGGTAAATGATCTGGATTTAGGAGATTTAGTGAAAGAACCGGTGTCATGGTCAGATCATTTTCTTCTTCGCCTAGACTTTCAGACCGCCGCTCACCACCGCAGGGAGACGGAGCCAATGCGTTGGTTCCGTCCCAGGCGCCTGATGGACCTGGAGAGGTTCCTGACGGAGCTTGGGCCGCTTCCTGAGGATCTTACCCACGGCACGACTGAAGAACTGGTTGCGGCCTGGGAGCGGGCGCGGCTGGGGCTTTGGACCGTGTCGCGCTGCGACCTCTGACCCGGCGTAGATCTCAATTGGCTCCCTGGTTTTCCGAGGCTGAGAGAGATGAAACGCGGAGAAGACGCCTGGAGAGTGTTTGGAGGTCTAGCCGTTCCGAGGCTGATCGGACACTAGTGAGGTCCTTTACTAGGACCTACCTAGTGGCAATGAGGAAGCGGCGTCTCGTTCCACCCTCATTGCATCGGCAGATAACCGCCCGGCCGCCCTGTTTGGTGACCCGTTCCTCCTCCATCAAGAGGACGGGATGACCTTACAGGGACGAGCTGAGGAGTTTAACGGTTATCTATACGATAAAATCGTTCAACCGGGATAGTTTGGACCAAGATTGCGATGATCCAGCGGGGCGACAGAGGCGTGTCTTGTTGAGGTTATTTGGGATGAGTTTGATTCTGTGGCTCCGAGGACATGGACAGGTTGCTGGGGAGGTTACATGCAACTACATGTTTACTGGACCCGTGCCCTTCCTGGTTAGTGCTGGCTGCTCAGGAAGTGACACGAGGCTGGCTCAGGGATTATAAATGCTTCTTTGATGGAAGGGTTTTCCCGCCGCCTTGAAGGAGGCGGTGGTGAGACCTCTCCTCAAGAAGCCTTCCTGGACCCAGCTATTTTGAGTAATTATCGTCCAGTCTCAACCTTCGCTTTGTGGCGAAGGTTGTTGAAATGTGGTTGCATGGCAGCTCCCCGGCACCTGGAGGAAACTGTCTATCTGGACCCGTTCCAGTCCGGCTTCCGACCGGTTATAGCACGGAGGCGGCTTTGGTCGCGTTGGTGGATGACCTCTGGAGGGCCAGGGACAGGTTGCTCCTCTGCCTTGGTCCTATTAGATCTCTCAGCGGCTTTCGATACCATCGACCATGGTATCCTGCTGCGCCGGTTGGAGGGATTGGGAGTGGGGGGCACCGTTTATCGGTGGTTCTCCTCCTATCTCTCTGACCGGTCGCAGACGGTGTTGACAGGGGGGCAGAGGTCGTCCTCGAGGCGCCTCACTTGTGGGGTGCCTCAGGGGTCGATTCTCTCGCCCACCCTGTTCAACATCTATATGAAGCCGCTGGGTGAGGTCATCAGTGGTTTCGGGGTGAGTTATCATCTGTACGCTGATGATACTCAGCTGTACTTTTCCACCCCGGACCACCCCAACGAAGCGGTCGAAGTGCTGTCCCGGTGCCTGGAAGCTGTACGGGTCTGGATGGGGAGAAACAGACTCAAGCTCAATCCCTCCAAGACGGAGTGGCTGTGGATGCCGGCATCCCGGTACAGTCAGCTGCATCCGCAGCTGACTGTTGGGGGCGAGTTAGTGGCCCCAAAGGAGGCGGTTCGCAACTTGGGTGTCCTCCTGGACGGACGGCTGTCTTTAGATGAAGACCTGGCGGCCGTCGCCAGGAGGGCCTTTACCAGGTTCGCCTGGTTCGCCAGTTCGTCCCTTCCTTGATCGGGATGCCTTATGCACGGTCACTCACGCTCTGGTTACGTCTAGGCTGGATTATTGCAATGCTCTCTACATGGGGCTGCCCTTGAGGTGCACCCGGAGGCTGCAGTTAGTCCAGAATGCGGCTGCGCGAGTAGTAACGGGAGCCGCTCGTGGCTCCCACGTGACATCGCTGCTCCGTAGCTTGCACTGGCTTCCTGTGGTCTTTCGGGTGCGCTTCAAGATTTTGGTAACTATCTTTAAAGCGCTCCATGGCTTAGGACCCGGGTACTTACGAGACCGCCTGCTGTTACCCTTTGCCTCCCACCGACCCGTACGCTCGCACAGAGAGGGTCTCCTCAGGGTGCCGTCCGCCAAACAGTGTCGGCTGGCGGCCCCCAGGAGTAGGGCCTTCTCTGTGGGGGCAGTGACGCTCTGGAATGAACTTCCCCCCGGTCTGCGTCAAGTGCCCGATCTTCGGACCTTCCGTCGTGAGCTCAAAACATATTTATTCATTAAAGCGGGACTGGCATAATTAGTGATGTATTTTAATTGGGTTTTTAATATTTTTTAACTTTTTAATTTAAATTTTAATAATCGGCCTTTAAAATTTGCTCTTTTTAATTGTTGTTTTAAACTGTATATATCTTTGTTTTTACTTTGGCTGTACACCGCCCTGAGTCCTTCGGGAGAAGGGCGGTATAAAAATTTAATAAAATAAAATAAATAAATAAATAAATAAAATAGTGACATGGGAGTTAATATGGGTTTTGATTCTACTACCATTGGACTAATATGAAAAGGCCTAGAATATAAGGCAAAGGTTGTATTTCTGTTCCAAATCAATGATCTTCCTCCTGTCATTGGGACAGGAATTCTTATGTAACCCCAGGGGCATCCTAAGGGAATTTAAAAAAAAAGTCAAGATGGTGACTGTGAATGCATGATTAAAGCCACTACTTTGACATTTTTATACAGAGCCCCTCATACTCCTGGTAACCCCAGAGGCAAAGACAGAAATAAAAATGTACACTTTATTTAATTAATATGGTATGTTGTCAACTACAAAAGTCTTTTGATGGTTCATAATAAAAAAGAAAGGTACATTTAAAATGAAGGTATTGGCTTCACAGAATTTTCCACGAAATGATATTTAAATAGAAACTAGGAGAGATTTCATAGGATAGATGGACTTTCTCAGGATTCTATAATCTTAGTGGGTTTTTTTTTCTTTTAAAAGGAATTTAATATTATCGTTAGTAAAAGAAGTAAGTCGCCCTTCTTTCACATGTTCTTTCTATTTCTTTCTCTCTTTTTCACTGAGTAGAGCTTATAAAAATGTTATAGCTTTTCTGTTATATTGTTTAGTATATTCTACCTAATGACTTCCCTCAAGGTATTCCTATGACATATTCAAGACTACTTGTTCTCTAGGGAATAGGACAAATAGACTTTTCTTTTCTTTTGATTCTCACATTCTAAAAAGGTGAAGTTAAATTGAAACACTGTAACTGGCTTTAGCCTAGTAGAATGAAACAGCCTATGTATTTAATGAATGAATCTATTTTCTACAATCAAACATTAAAAATATATTTGGGTGCACATATTTTAAGTCAGAGAGGAGAGGATATTTGAATAATTATCCTCAGGTTGAAATAGGGTCTTTGAATGATTGAAGCATTTCTCTGATTTTTATTCTTAATGGGATAGTGCTTCTTGATTCAGTTTATAGGTAACCTGATGTTTCTTTTCTTTTTTTCTTTTTTTGGCACAAGGCAAAAGGACCCTTCTGTTGAAAATGTTGGCACAATGAAGATACTATACATGAACATTTATGCAGTGGTGGAATTCAATTTTTTTTACTACCGGTTCTGTGGGCTTGACTTGGTAGGAGTGGCTTGGTGGGCATGGCTTGGTGGGCATGGCAGGGAAAGGATAATGCAAAATCTCCATTCCCACCCCATTCTAGGGGAAGGATACTGCAAAATCTTCATTCCTACCCCACTCCGGGGGAAGGATACTGCAAAATCCCCATTCCCTCCCCACTCCTGGGGGAAGGCTATTGCAAAATCTCCATTCCCACCCCACTCCAGGGGAAGGATACTGCAAAATCCACATTCCCTCCCCACTCTGGACCCAGCCAGAGGTGGTATTTGCTGGTTCTTTGAACTACTCAAAATTTCCACTACTGGTTCTCCAGAAACTGTCAGAACCTGCTGAATTTCATCCCTGCATTTATGGAAGTCAAACTGGGAAAAAACCTGTCAAGTGCTTTCTTGAGTAGCCTTGTCAAGCCTTTTGGAGAATACAACATTTTGAAGAAAGGAAGTTGAAGCACCAGCAAGCTTTGCAAAGTCCTCCTTTCAACACTTTGAACAACCCTACTATCTGTATCACAGTACAATATTGTATTATTATATATACTACATAGTATAGGCTACAGTAGTAATAACCTGCTTGAGATATTAAGAGCAGCCATTCTGAAAAATTGAAAAATTCTCCTCAGCCAAGTAAATTCTCCACCCAAAGCATCCAATGAATGATACATTTAACTGTTACATCTCTGTGAGATGCTTTGTTGTATTTTATTTATAAATCATGATGATCTTGTCTTGGATCTTCTACATAGTCAAGGTGAAACTGATAATAGATTTTCCATTGAAAACAGAATGAAGAGGAGAGCAAATTGTCCCTTCCCATAAAGTTTGTCCCTTCCCATAAATTCTTCAAGGTTGTGAGATACTATGAACCAGATTTAGAAAGGAAAATGGGCTATAAGAGGTGGCATTTGAGTGTAAAATTCCAACATGAAAACTGAAATTCAGTCAGATGTCACTGGATTTGCTAAATTCACAGACAAATAAAACTTCCAAAGAAAACATTTTGGTAAAAATGTGGTCTTTGGGCCAATGCCCGAAATAAAATTATTATACAGTAGCCTCCTTAAAGTAACTATTAACATAATCAGTCAATAGAAAAATAGAATCAATTGCTATCCTGGAGCTACAGAAAAGCAATTTGCATTAGAAAATGTTCTTTATGAGGGAAAGATGCACTTATCTACATTCACCCAGTAACTTTTCTACCATAATAAGGGCATGTTATATGTCACGGCATTATGTTTTAAAGTAGAACTGCAATCATGAAAGAAAGACAAGGAAAATAACATAATAAGTGCTGATAAAATCTTAGAATCAAGATTAACAACTATTGAACAAAACATAGATAAAAGATTACAAGCTATTGAACAAAACCTAGAAAAAAGAATTCAAAATATTGAACAAAACCTAGAAAAAAGAATTCAAAATATTGAACAAAACTTAGGAAAAAAAATTCTATCAGTTATTGAACAAAGTTTCACAGATTTGATAAAACAAATTTCAACACTAAAAAATGAAAACTCTAATGATCTAAATCTCTTCCAAACTCATCTATCACCACAAAATATACAACTTACAACTCAACCTAGACATCAAATTAATACAACACAACCCAATCAACAAACAACTACTAATCAACTAATCAGAGATGCAATGGAGAGAGGACAAAAAATAAATAATGCAATATTATTTGGACTTGAAAACACAAATGAACCAGATATCAATAAGATTCACAACATCATTGGAAATTATAATTCATCAACCATCTCCCCAAATGAAATAATTGCTGTCTCCAGAGATGGACCAGAATATAAAAACAGCGATGGGACAACAGCACCAAGATTTTGTAGAGTTATATGCACTAATGAGGACAGCAAACGCAAATTCATAAAGACTATAAACTCAATTGCTAAATCCAACCCTACCTACAGTAAACTTAGATCACGTCCTGACCTATCCTTTCTACAAAGGATACGCCTCGTGAACTTCGCACAGAACTTAAAAGAAGACAAGACAATGGTGAATCCAACCTATACATCGACTACCATGCTGATTGCATAAAAATAAAACCTGCAATCAAAAATCACCTCAAACCCCCATCACCCATAACAATCAACCAGCCATCCCAGTATTCAACCAAGTACCCATCCCCCTACCTCCCATTCAACCAACCATCTTACCAACTATCCAACCAACAGCCATCCAATCAACAATCCAACCAGCCATCCAACCAACCATCCAACCAACCATCCAAACAGCCATCCAAGCAGCCATCCAAGCAGCCATCCAAACAGCCATCCAACCAGCCATCCAAACAGCCACCCAACAATCCACCCAACCAGCCATCCAAACAACCATCCATCCAAACACCCAAACTACCATCCAACCATCTATACAACCATCTATTGTCCACAACCCCAACCTACTAACACCCAAACTAGGTATGCACGCCTTACCTCTACAACACCAATCATATCAGATCTCAAATGCAAATTGATAAATGCAAGAAGCATAGTCAACAAATTACCTGAATTTATCCTCTTATTAAACAGTGGCACATTTGATATCATTTTTGTTTGTGAAACATGGCTGAATTCATCCCTTCCTGACTCCATTATCTCAAACAAAGAATATCAAGTCTATCGATCAGATCGGAAAACCGAAGAGGTGGTGGAGTGGCTATCTTTACAAAAGACACTGAATCTAAAAATATCCAAGTAGCACATAAACTCTCTCTTCCTGAAACCATAGTATGCGACCTATCCCTTGACACTACTCTTGATTCTTACTATGCTACAGAGCCCCCGACTATGACATTACCCACGCAAATATGCTAACCTCAATGCTAACATGGACTACCTCTTGCCCATACCCTCTTATCTTCCTTGGTGACTTAAATCTACCTCTCATTAACTGGACAACCAATGAATGTTCAACTGACCCAATCCATACTACACTATACAACGCTGTTACAAACCTAGGTCTTGAACAACTTGTAACTAACAATACAAGACTCAACAACTGCCTTGACCTCATCTTCTGCAACAATCCAAACTCAATTTACGGTATACAAATTAAAGAACCTTTTTCAAACAGTGACCACTGCATGATTGATTTTCGTCTCAATATACGTCCATACTTAAATCGTCATAACACCAGAACTCCCAACTACAACTTCAAGAAAGCCAATTACGACCTTATAAACAACGATCTTTCACTTCTGAACTGGCAAAATCTGTTTGCAACCTGCATAACCGCTGATGACCTCTATAGAATCTTCCTACTTGAAATCAATAGAGTCATTAAATTATATGTACCACGAATGACTACCATGTCCAAGAAAACAAACTACCCATATCAATAAAAAGCTTCAATCAAAAAAAATCCTCTGGAAAAGAAACAAAAAGGCTATGTTACAAACTTCAGAAACCGTTACAGAAACATATGCAACCAAATTAAAACTGAATGCACAAATTACCACACCAAGCAAGAAGAAAACCTTTACGCACAAATTCCAATCGTGCCTTTTATAATTTTGTCAACAGTAAACTTAAAGATTCAAGATCCATCCCACCACTAAAAGATTCTAACAACAAAGAATGCAATGACGAAACAGTCAAAGCAAACCTCTTCAACATTTTCTTTGGCTCAGTTTTTGTTAACTCCGATAACACATATCCAACATTCCACAAACGAACCAGCAATGACTATGATGATCTAACTCATATAGATTTCACAGAAGACAACGTTGGTAAAGCTCTTCACAACTTAAAACCATCGCTTTCTATTGGACCTGATGGTCTATGTGCATATTTCTTAAAAACTTTCCATTAATATAGCTGAACCCCTAAGTATTATCTTTGATAAAGCTTTCACTACCAGTTCTCTTCCCAAACTTTGGTCACTAGCCACAGTCATCCCCATCTTCAAAAAGGAGACCCCAGCTTAGTCGAAAACTACAGACCGATCTCCCTTTGCTCGTCACCTGCAAAGTCATGGAATCTATCATCAATCAATCCATTACCTCACACTTAGAAACTAACAACCTACTCTCCAACAAACAATTTGGTTTCAGGAAAAGTTATCATGTAACTTACAACTTCTCCACTGCAAAAACATATGGACTTCAAATCTAGATCAAGGCAAATCAATAGATGCAATCTACATAGACTTCTGCAAAGCTTTTGACTCAGTAGTACGATAAACTTCTCCTTAAACTAACATCCTATGGCATCTCAGGACCCCTCCACAAATGGATATCTGCTTTTCTGTCTAACAGACAACAAGTGGTCAAAATTGGCAATGCTTTATCAAATCCTGTTCCTGTCAAGAGTGGCGTTCCTCAAGGCAGCGTCCTTGGACCAACACTCTTTATTCTATACATTAATGATCTTTGTGACCATATCTCAAGTAATTGTGTTCTCTTTGCTGACGATGTCAAACTATTTAACACCACAGACAACACTTCTATCATTCAAAACGACCTTGACCATCTAACCGCTTGGTCTAAAATTGGCAGCTCAAATTTCAACCAGCAAATGCTCAGTCTTACATATAGGAAAAAAGAACCCAAAAACTAAGTACATACTAGATGGACATTACCTTACAGATGACCCCTATCCCGTTAAAGACCTTGGAGTTTTCATGTCAAATGATCTAAGTGCCAAAGCCCACTGCAACTACATAGCAAAAAAAAAAAGCTCTAAGAGTTGTAAACCTAATTTTGCATAGCTTCTTTTCCAAAAACACCACACTACTAACCAGAGCATATAAAACATTTGCTAGACCAATTCTAGAATACAGCTCACCTGTTTGGAACCCTCACCACATCTCTGACATCAATACAATTGAGCGTGTCCAGAAATATTTTACAAGAAGAGTTCTCCATTCCTCTGAAAACAACAAAATACCTTATCCCACCAGACTTGAAATCCTAGGCTTAGAAAACTTGGAACTCCGTCGCCTTCGACAAGACCTAAGTTTAACTCACAGAATCATCTATTGTAATGTCCTTCCTGTCAAAGACTACTTCAGCTTTAATTGCAATAATACAAGGGCAACCAATAGATTTAAACTTAATGTAAACCGCTTTAATCTAGATTGCAGAAAATATGACTTCTGCAACAGAATCATCAGTGCTTGGAATACTTTACCTGACTCTGTGGTCTCTTCCCATAATCCTAACAGCTTTAACCAAAAACTTTCTACTATTGACCTCACCCCATTCCTAAGAGGACCATAAGGGGCGTGCATAAGCGCACAAACGTGCCTACCGTTCCTGTCCTATTGTTTTTCTTTTCTTCTTCCTATATATGTTTATATGTGTATATACTATATAATCTTTTTGTATGATGTTGTGACAAAATAAATAAATAAAAATAAAATAAAATAAATAGAACTGCAATCATGAAAGAAAGACAAGGAAAATAACATAATAAGTGGACAAGCCAAGGAGCATAGAATCTACAATTAAGAGAGCAAAAAAAAATCCAATGCAAAAACCTCATAAGAAATTAATATGAGGTGTTAGTGAAGAAATAAGACCATATTATAAGAAATTAAGGTCTTAGACATGAAAGCAAACATTTAATGTGAATTTTGAGATAATGTCAATCTATATATTTCCATAAGGCATGGATGCTTTCTGGGACATTGTTATATGTGTCTGAAACCAAATAGTTTCAATTTTAGGAAATGGCACAGTTCAATTTTTTATGAGTTATTGAAATATTACCTCCATGCACAGTCTCAAAAAGATTTCAAATGGGCTATTTTAACAACAGTGTTAAGGTGATTTTTGGATGGAGAATGAAATCTTGGAACAAGCCAATGGATAAAATATAGCAATGAAGGATTTTTGTTGCATTCCCATTAGGCAGACAAATGAATGCTGTGGACACATGACTTACCGTATATACTCGAATATAAGCCGATCCGAGTATAAGCCGAGGTCCCCAATTTTACCCCAAAAAACTGGGGTAAACTGGGGACTCGAGTATAAGCCGAGGGAGGGAAATGAGGCAGCTACCGGTCAGGGAAAGCCTCCCTCCCTCAGCTGAGAAGGCTGGCGGCTCCCCCGCCCCGCCCTCTCACTGCACCGGCAGGGCTTCCCCGCGCTAATGCAAAAGCCCGCCAAGTTTGCACCATCCGGTATAATGTGAAAAAAAGAAAAAAAAAAACTCGAGTATAAGCCGTATATACTCGAGTATAAGCCGAGGGGACGTTTTTCAGCACAAAAAACATGCTGAAAAACTCGGCTTATACTCGAGTATATACGGTAAATAAAATTTCCAGTATTCCTATATTAATGGAATGGTTATGGAATGGAATGAGTATGAAAATATTATTTGCAACAATATCCTCCAACTTACCTCAGTTGCAGTAAGCAAGATTATGATGCACTGATGTCTTTGGGAAGAGAGGACCCAAAAAGTTGAATTTAGAGAAGGCATCTTATAGTATATCTACTTAGCCTTTTGGGTTAAATGTGTTAATCCAAGTTAAAATTGATCTGATGCCTATTGCATTATTATTGATTTTTTAATTTCAATATTGTACTGTACTATTTATTGCTGAGAATGATATTCCTGGATATTCTTAATTTAATCAATGGTATGTGATAGTTAAAATTGCAGGTTATTTTTGTAATCAGCAGCCAAAAATCAGTAACGTTCAGGAAGCAGAAATCTTTGTTTTCCATTGTAATTAATTACTTCCCAGTGTAAATATGAAGCAAAGAATGTAAGTGCCCATTTGGCTCTACTGCAGTTAGGACCATAGATGAAAGTCAAAATTTCTCAACAGCTCAATATCCAAGCCAGATACAAAAATCTTTCAGTTTCTGCAGTTAACACAGAAGAACACTATGCAGAGTACATGTGGATTGTTTCTTGATCTTCCTTTGATGCAGGAAGATTGCACTGTCTGGAATCTGCCCAAGCCAGCATATACTCAATTCAGGTGGTTCTCCATGCCTGGACAGCATCAGCCTGCCATTACCCTCCATTGGAAGATCTGCTGTGTTGCAGTTTCTCAAGTATCCCCATTTTCAATTTCTTAAGTTACCTTTCTACTATAAGTGTATCATTCTTTGAATTGTTATAGGCAAATTATTGCCTTGGGAGGGTGTTTTTTTTTTAGAGAGACTTATTTGTTTGAATATGTGGTCTCTAGAATTGGAAATAACTTGATGGCACATAATTGATCGATTCTTTGTAATTTTGCTTTTTTGATTGTTTCTTCTGCTGTCTCTTCAATTCTTTAAAATTCATGCGAGCATTTTAATGAATCTGTTTTGTTCCTCAGTGGCTTTCATTTCATTCTACTCCTGAAATCAATGTGAAATAATATATATTTTTCTGCATATTTTAAACTGTTTCCATTTAATTGGATGGAATATGTGCATGTGTTGCGTACCAACATTTTGTGTGTGTGTGTGTGTGTGTGTGTGTGTGAATTTTATGCAGTTAAGAAGACTAGAGAATTGCAAAGACAGACTTTTAATAAGTAAAACAGCACCAGGATCCTATGGCACCTCAAAACAATAACATAAGCTTAGAACATCATTAAAATAAAATTGACAAGAATCCTGGGATGAGGTAGAATAACATGAGCTCCGTTTTCAAGTGAGAAAACCTTTTAAAGATCCAGAGGGTTGAATTGGCACAGTAGTAATTAAAATTATATGAAAATTGAGAGAGTGTGCTTAACTGAAATCAAACTTTTAATCTTTTTTTTTAATTTTTCCATCAATGCAGGGTAGTTGCACACAGAAAGGGAATATAATATTAAATTATTCACAGTTTCATTTAACCCTCCTTTTCTCCCCCTTGGACATGGAAATGACTGCCCTTTCAATGTTCACTCTTACAAACAAGAATCTTAATCATTTACTGCTATTTCAGGTACAATGTTCATTTACACTAATTACAATAATTTTGCAGAAAATCACCTTCCTGCTGTACTGAATAATAATTTCTCTCCTAATGTATATTTTAAATGTCTCGGATTTGATGTCATTTTGAAAGCTAAATTCATCAGCTGACCCTTGTAGAAATTGCTAAATTGAGCTTAAACCCCTTCCAACTTGAAATAGTTGACATCTGAGTCACTGCATTTATACATTTCCATTTTATTTTTCTTCTGCTTCCAAAATGGGTAGCATCATGTCTGTATAGTTTTCTAATCATTTAAAGTAAAAATTGGAGAATGGAGTTAACCTACCACAGAAGTACTTCTATTGGAATTTACAGTGTGAGCCTACTGGTATAACCAACATAAGACTTGCCTTCTCTGCCCTATGGAGCACCTATGCTTTGACATTTGCATTTATTTATTTATTTATTTATTTATTTATTTATTTATTTATTTATTTATTTATTTATTTATTTATTTATTTATTTATTTATCACATTTCTGTACCTCCTTCTCCGAAGACTCAGGGCGGTTTACAGCCAAGATAAAATCACACAGAAACAAACATTAAGAACATTATTAAAAATCTAATTCAAAATTTGGCCCAATAATTTAAAACTAATAAAATATAAAATAAACCCTAATAAAACCACTCATGTTAAAAACTGCGATTAGGACAACCCTGCACGATGGAATAAGAGAGTCTTAAGCTTGCGCTTAAAGGTCCGGAGGTCAGGGAGTTGGCTTAGCCCCAGAGGTAACTCATTCCACAGGGCAGGAGCTCCCACAGAGAAGGCCCTCCCCCTGGGAGCCGCCAGTCGGCATTGTTTGGCTGACGGCACCCTGAGGAGGCCCTCCCTATGGGAACGCACAGGTCGATGGGAGGCTATTGGTGGCAGAAGGCGGTCCTGTAAGTAACCCATTCCCAAGCCATGGAGCGCTTTAAAGGTGAGAACCAACACCTTGAATTGCACCCGGAAGACCACCGGTAACCAGTGCAGCCTGCGGAGGAGGGGTGTTATATGGGAGCTACGAGACATTCCCTCTATCCCCCGCGCAGCCGCATTCTGGACCAGTTGAAGCCTCCTGGTGCTCTTCAAGGGGAGCCCCATGTAGAGAGCACTGCAGTACTCCAGGCGGGAAGTGACAAGGGCGTGAGTGACCGTGCATAATGAATCCAGGTCCAGGAAGGGACGCAACTGGCGTATCAGGTGCACCTGATAAAAAGCTCCCCTGGTGACGGCCGTCAAATGCTCTTCCAGCAACAACTGTACATCCAAGAGAACGCCTAAGTTGCGAACTGTCTCCCTGGGGGGCAACGCCTCGCCCCCCACAGTCAGCGATGGAACTAGCTGACTGTGCCGGGATGCTGGCATCCACAGCCACTCAGTCTTGGATGGGTTGAGTCGAAGTCTGTTCTTCCCCATCCAGACCCGTACGGCCTCGAGGCACCGGGACATTACTTCGACAGCTTTGTTGGGGTGGTTCGGGGTGGAAATATACAGCTGAGTATCATCAGCATATAGATGGCAACTCACCCCAAAACCACGGATGATCTCCCCCAGCGGCTTCATATAAATGTTGAACAGGAGCGGTGAGAGGACCGACCCCTGTGGCACCCCACAAGTGAGGTGCCTCGCAGTTGATCTCTGCCCTCCTGCCAACACAGTCTGTGAACGGTCAGAGAGATAGGAGGAGAACCACCGAAAAATGGTGCGCCCCACTCCCAGACCCCCCAACCACTGCAGCAGGATACCATGGTCAATGGTATCAAAAGCCGCTGATAGATCTAATAGGATTAGGACAGAGGAACAACCCCTGTCCCGAGCCCTCCAGAGATCATCAACCAACGCGACCAAAGTCGTCTCCATGCTGTACCCAGGCCAGAAGCCGGACTGGCACGGGTCTAGATAGACAGTTTCCTCCAAGTACTGGGGAAGGTGCCATGCCACCACACTCTCAACAACCTTTGCCACAAAACGAAGGTTGGAGACAGGACGATAATTAGCTAACACAGCTGGATCCAGGGAGGGCTTCTTAAGGAGGGGCCTCACCACCGCCTCTTTCAAGGCAGCTGGGAAGACACCCTCCACTAAAGAAGCATTGATAATTCCCTGAAGCCAGCCTCGTGTAACCTCCCGTGTGGCCAGTACCAACCAGGAGGGACACGGGTCCAGTAAACATGTGGTCACATTCAGCCTCCCCAGTATCCTGTCCATGTCCTTGGGAGTCACAGAGTCGAACTCTCCCCAAACAACATTCTCAAGAACCGCCTCCGTCATCTTGCCTGGCACTACCCAATCAGTGTCCAGCCCGTCCCGGATCCGAGCGATTTTATCATGCAGATATAATCCAAAGTCCTCAGCAGGCCCTTGCAAGGGGTCTTCCCAAGTTCCCTGAGACAGAAGGGAGCAGGTCACCCTAAACAAGGCGGCTGGGCGGTTATCTGCCGATGCGATAAGAGCGGAAAAATACTCACGTTTTGTCACTCCTATCGCCACTAGGTAGGTCTGAATATGCGACCTTACTAGTGTTCGGTTGGATTTGGAATGGCTGGCCCTCCAGTCGCTCTCTAGGCGTCTTTTCCGGTGCTTCATCTCTCTCAGCTCCTCAGAAAACCAGGGAGCCAGTCGAGAACGACGCCGGGTCAGAGGCCGCAAAGGCATGACGTGGTCCAAAGCCCCCGCTGCCGCTCTTTCCCAGGCAGCGACCAGTTCTTCAGCCGAGCCGTGGGCTAGATCCTCCAGAAACGGCCCAAGCTCCGTCAGGAACCTCTCCGGGTCCATCAGGCACCTGGGACGGAACCAACGAGTTGGCTCCATCTCCCTGTGGTGTGGGTTTGCGGTTCGAAAGTCGAGACGAAGGAGCGAATGATCTGACCATGACAGGGGTTCGATAACTAAGTCCCCTAATTCGAAATCATTCCGCTACTGTCCGGAGACAAAAATCAAGTCCAGAGTGTTACCCCCTATGTCAGGTCCAAGGCCGTCATGGAAGCCATGAACTCCTGAGCCGTCGCCGATGTTTCGCCTACTGACGGCAGGATGGGGTATCCCCCATAACTATAAGTCTGGGGGTATCAACTGCCATCTCGGCTATCACATCGAGCAGCTCAGGCAGGGCTGTCGACATGTAGCAAGGAGTCAGGTACATGACCAACAAGCCCACCTGCATCCCCAGGCCCCACTTCACAAAGAGAGACTCACCTCCCTCGGCTCCAGACTCTCGTAGATAATAACCGCCACCCCCCCACCCCTACTTTGGGCCCTCGGCTGATGAAATGCACGGAAGCCCGGCGGGCACATTTCAACAAGGGGAACTTATGGGCCTTATCCTTATTTCTGTAAAGACACTCAGATCTGGCATTTTCCCCTGGCATTCTAATTCAATGCAATGTAAAGATTACACAATCCCTAAGTACAAATACATACATGTATATAAATACAATGCATATTTAAAATAATGCAATTGCCGGAATCCCTGTATCACTATTACAGTCACCTAATAATTCTTGCTAAAGAGTGCTTGAGAACAAATCACTTTCACTTATTAAAATATGACATTTATAATATTCAGGACATATCAGCAAATAAAAACTTCTGGAAATATCTACATTCTTTTATTATTTTAACAGTAGATAAATGGACAGAAAGATGGACACATAGATGTTGAGATGGATAGAGACAGACGGACAAAAATATACATGGGCAGAATGAACAGATGAATGGACTGATGAACACATGGATGGATGGACACACAGACTCATGGAATAACAGACACATGGATGGATGGGCAGTTAGGCAGACACGTGAACAGACATGTGAAGACCCTAGTAGATATATGGACAAACATATAGACATATTAACAGACATATGTATGCAGATACAGATGAATGTGGAGACTGACAGACAAACAGATGGATGAATAGATAGACAACAGACACATGAACATACATACACAAGGATAGAAGAATAATAGGTGGATGGAAAGCTAGATAGAAGGACAGACTGATTGACAAACAGATTGAAATGACAGATGGATGTACAGAGTCACTGACAGATGAAACTATAATTGGAAAGAAGGATGGATGTAGAAATATACTGATGGATAAAGAGACAGACATTATCTATTGACTATAGTTTAGAAAGTCTTACATTAAGTGCACTGGGAGGGAAGGGGAGAAGGGAAGGGGAGGGGAGGGGAGGGAAGGAGAGGAGAGGGGAGGGGAGGGGAGGGGAGAGAAGCAAAGAGAAGAGAAGAGAAGAGAAGCAAAGAGAAGCGAAGAGAAGAGAAGAGAAGAGAAGGATTTTTATTTTTATTTTATTTTTAGACTATTCATTCCTTTAGTTCAGAAAGGATGCATTTGTCCTTTATTGCTAAGAAATATTAAAAGGTATAATATCAAGTAAATTTCTTTCAAAAGTAACTGAGAACAATAATAAACAATAATAAAGGCTTAAAAATAATGAAAAGTAGTTTTTTTTAAAGAAAGGAGTATGATAATCTGAGTAATTGTAGGATATCTGTTACATTATCTTTCAGACAGATTTTGTAAAAAGCTGAGAGACAATGTCTGGATTGACTTATTGATAATCTTATATACTATACATTTTTATTGAAGAAAAAACAGCATAAAGATTGCTGGTGAGAGGAAATTCCACTTAGCTTAATGTTGCTGCATTCATGACAGGGACGAGACTGGAGGCTTTTCCTGCTTCACAGCTCAGTCTATTACTGAGTTATTTATTCCTAAATGTTAGCATATTCATAGTTCTTGCATGCAGCTATTTGTAGCTTGAAAAACCATCTCTCATTCACAACATTTTTAACAGAGGTAGTGAATACGTTCCACATCTGCAAGTTAAGGAGTCTTAAGCAAGAAAACCAAAGAACATACAGTTGCTATACAAAACATATTTGTCAAAAAGTTCATCTACCTCTCTGGGGAATAACCTAGGAGCTACCTGCAGAATCCTGGGGTAGGGGCAGGTGTAATCTCTCTCCAGCAGACCAACTAGTTTAATATAAATCAAGATCACTTGACAAATTAATATTTGCTGCTTTATCACAACCTTCACATTTGCAGTGCCTCTGAAAGTTTTCCTATGCATAATCCTTTTCCAGGAGAATTGAAAATTATGCTAAAGAATTAAAGCTTCCACCCCTATAGAAAAAAGATGAGTAAATTTAAACAGAAATGGATGAAGCCAGAAGTGGACTGCCAAGCTTACAAATCAGTTGGTCTTTGTTCTACTTCCCTAGGTGGCACTTCATTTGACATTTCCTGTGGGACCGCTAACAGAGTTCTAATTAACTGGATCTTCTCCAAAGAGCTGTAGTTTTTATAAATGCCGAGTCCAGCACCATAAAGTAGCTGAGCCATATCTTTTCCTTAAAGTACCTTAAGAGCCAATTGTAAATGTTGGTCTGCAGAATCCCAAAATAGCATTTGTATTTTCAACAACAGAATTTGAATGGTCCTTCAGATGAAGATGGAACAACTTGACTTATCCCCCTTAGTAAGTTCCTTGAAGGGGAATGATTTGAATCATGGATTTCATAATACACACGAGTTGTTTTGTTCTTCCGTAACTAATTTACTGTATAAAAATATCATGTCGAAATAGAAATATTGAATATAGAATAGAATAGAATAGAATAGAATTTATTGGGCAAGTGTGATTGGACACACAAGGAATTTGTTTTGGTGCATATGCTCTCAGTGTACATAAAAGAAAAGAAAAAGAAAAGAAAAAAATACCTTCATCAAAGGTACAACATTTACAACACAAATGATGGTCATAGGCTGCAATTTAACCCTTAGTGATAGCAACAAAAAGTTACAGTCATACAGTCATAAGTGGAAAGAGATTGGTGATGAAAACAATGAGAAGATTAATAGTAGTGTAGATTTAGTAAATAGTTTGACATTGTTGAGGGAAGGGCTGGGAAGTGGCTCAACAGGCTAATGCAGTCTGTTGTTAACACACAGCTGCCTGCAGTTACAATTAATGCAGGCTCGAGTCCCACCAGGTGCAAAGTTGACTCAGCCTTCCATCCTTTATAAGGTAGGTAAAATGAGGACCCAGATTGTTGGGGGGGGGCAATACAAGTTGACTTTGTATATAATATACAAATGGATGAGACTATTGCCTTACACAATGTAAGCCGCCCTGAGTCTTCGGAGAAGGGCGGGATATAAATTCAAATAAAAAAAAAATTATTTGCTTAGCAGAGTGATGGCCTTTGGGGAAAAACTGTTCTTGTGTCTAGTTGTTCTGGTGTGCAATGCTCTATAGCGTCGTTTTGAGGGTAGGAGTTGAAACAGTTTATGTCCAGGATGTGAGGGATCTGTAAATATTTTCACAGCCCTCTTCTTGATTCGTGCAGTATACAGGTTTTCAATGGAAGGCAGGTTGGTAGCAATTATTTTTTCTGCAGTTCTAATTATCCTCTGAAGTCTGTTTCTTTCTTGTTGGGTTGCAGAACCAAACCAGACAGTTATAGAGGTGCAAATGACAGACTCAATAATTCCTCTGTAGAACTGGATCAGTAGCTCCTTGGGCAGTTTGAGCTTACTGAGTTGGCACAGAAAGAACAGTCTTTGTTGTCCTTTTTTGATGATGTTTTTGATGTTAACGGTCCATTTTAGATCTCGTGATATGATAGAACCTAGAAATTTGAAGGTTTCTACTGTTGATACTGTGTTGTCAAGTATTGTGAGAGGTGGAAGTATGGAAGGGTTTCTCCTAAAGTCTACCACCATTTCTATGGTTTTGAGTGTGTTCAGTTCCAGATTGTTACGGTGGCACCACAAGGCTAGCTGTTCGACCTCACGTCTATATGCAGATTCGTCATTGTCTCGAATGAGACCAATCACTGTTGTGTCATCTGCGAACTTCAGTAGCTTAACAGATGGATCGTTGGAGATGCAGTCATTGGTATACAGAGAGAAGAGAAGTGGGGAGAGCACACAACCTTGGGGAGCCCCTGTGCTAATTGTACAGGTATTTGATGTGATCCCGCTTAGCTTCACCTGCTGCTTCCTGTTTGTTAGGAAGCTTGTGATCCACTTACAAGTCTGTTCCGATACCTGTAGCTGGTTTAGCTTAGTTAGAAGAGTGTCTGGAATGATGGTATTGAATGCTGAACTAAAGTCTACAAAGAGGACCCTTGCATAGGTCTTTGGAGACTCAAGATGTTGTAGGATGTAGTGCAGAGCCATATTAACAGCATCATCTGTTGATCTATTTGCTCGGTATGCAAATTGCAAGGGGTCTAAAAGCGGATCCGTGATGGTTTTCAAGTAGGAAAGCACTAGCCTTTCAAAGGTTTTCATGACTACAGATGTTAAAGCAACTGGTCTGTATCATTCAGTTCCTTGATGGTGGGCTTCTTCGGCACTGGGATGATGGTAGAGTGTTTGAAGCAAGAAGGAACATAGCACATCTCTAGTGATTTATTGAAGATATGGGTGAAGATGGGAACAATTGGTCAACACAGACTTTTAAGCAAGAAGGAGTTATCTTGTCTGGGCCTGCAGCTTTTCCTGGCTTTTGTCTGTGAAATAGGTCCTGCACTTCCTTTTCTGTGATCACTAGGGGTTGTGAACCCAATGGAATGGGGTCAGTTGTAGGAGGCTTGGCTGTTGTTGTTGTGTCTGAGATGGGGGTTGTGGTGATAGGTGGCTGTAGTTTCCTTTCAAACCTGCAGTAAAACACGTTCAGGTCATCTGCCAGTTGTTGATTTCCTTCAGCCTGGGAGGGAAGTTTGGCATAGCCGGTGATATTTTTAAGAGTTTTCCACATGTTTGCTGGTTCATTTGCTGAAAACTGATTCTTTAGCTTTTCAGAGTAGCTTCTTTTTGCTGCTCTGATCTCCCTTATTAATACATTTCTGGCCTGATTGTACAGCATTTTATCACCTTTTCTGTAGGCTTCCTCTTTGGAATGTCGTAGCTGCTTAAGTTTAGAGGTTTGTTGTTACTGTATATTCGCAAGTTCCTTGTAGGTACACATAGGTCTTCACAGAAGCTGACATATGAAGTTACAGTATCTATGAGTTCATTCAGGTCTGCAGAGGTATCTTCAAAAATATTCCAATCAGTGCAGTCAAAGCATGCCTGTAGCTTTAATTTTGACTCTTCTGTCCAGATCTTCACTGATTTAATTGTTGGTTTTGTGGTTTTAAGTCTTTGCCTGTAAGCAGGTACAAGGTGAATCATGCAATGATCTGAGTGTCCTAAGCTGCACGTGGTAAAGACCGATAAGCATCTGCTTTCAGTAAGCATATGCTTACTGAAAGTATTCAAAGTATAGATCAAAATTCCAAAAGGAGACTTATTTTAGAAATATGAAGAGAAAGAAAACACCCTGTTACTATGATTACTGATTATATTGACTTGGTGAATTCTGCTAACTACAGATGTTACAATTAAGCTACAGTTTGCATTGATATATCCCTTTTCCTCTATGAAACTCAAAGTGTGATAAATGGAATTACATTTCTTTTTATAAAATTGATCATGCTGAATAAAAGGGATTGTGTCCAGAGTCATCTAAGAGATTAGACTAAAATCTGGAAATAGTTTGCCACCTGCTTTGGGCTGCAGGCCTAAGCAACCTGGTTCCTGAAAGTCTCTATCTTGATGTGTCAGCAATTGCACTGGCATCTCATCATTCGTGAGCTTTTTCTTGATCAGAAAACCTTGGGCCTTTCTTTAACCATTGCAATAGAAATTAGCATCTCCTGGGTATATAGATATATGCAGTCCTTAACTCTCTTGTTGTGGTGCATGGTGCCACCAGTGATTACTGAAAACTAACTAGAGTTTGTTGTCTCTCTGAGCTGAGAAGCATATAGAAATTTTAGAGAAAGCCCTAAAATATGTAACACTTTAAGGAAATCTGCACATTCCCAGGAGAAAACTAAGTTCTATCCATCCATATGTGTGACATGGCTTTCCAAAAGACATTTAATAAGACCTTTGCCTCTAAAACTGTGTTCATCCTTGCATTGCACTTAGATCAGTGATGGGTTGCTCCTGGTTCTATACAACCAGTAGTAAAACTAGTGGGAGGCTCCATCCACCTGCCACAACATCATCATGGGTCATCTGTGCATAGCAGAAGCTTCTGCGCATGCACAGAAGAGTGCATGCTCCTGCTGTGAACCGGTAGTAAAGGTAAGTAGAACCCACCCCTGACTTAGATACATACATGGTACATTTGGTACTAGATTAAGTCATCTTACTTGCCTAATAGGAGATACATTACATGACTTCTTCCAAAAGAAGTCCAAAATCCCTTTCCCTTCCACTGAAAGCCATCAATATAGCAAATATTGCACAACTAAAATAAATGGTGAACTCAGGCACATATGGCAGTAAAAATATAGTTGTCTATGCTTTGTGATGATATTGCCACTAGCCAAAGCCAAGCATTGCAAGAAGCATCTTCATCAAATACTTTTTTATCTAACTTTCCAGACATTTCTCAGGATCAATGGCTCTTTCTGAAGAATGGACATTTCAGACCACAGACATTTTTTTTCTATTAAACTTTAAATTGGCGGTTGCCAATCTTTGAAATGGGAGCAAGATCCGGAAAAACAGAACAAGAACAAGATTTGCAGGTTGTTATGAAAACATTCAAGGGACGAGGTGGCTCAGTGGATAAAACGCTGAGCTTGTCAATTGAAAGGTTGGCTGTTCAGCGGTTTGAATCCCTAGTGCCGCATAACGAGGTGAGCTCCTGTTACTTGTCCCACCTTCTGCCAACCTATCAGTTTGAAAGCATGTAAAAAATGCAAGTAGAAAAATAGGGACCACCTTCGGTGGGAAGGTAACAGCATTCTGGGCGCCTTTGGCATTTAGTCATGTCGGCCACATGACCACGGAGATATCTTCAGACAGCACTGGCTCTTTGGCTTTGAAATGGAAATGAGCACTGGCCTCTAGAATCAGGAACAACGAGCACATATGTTCGAAGGGAACCGTTACCTTTCACCTATGAAAACATTCAGCAGTGTGCAGATAAATAAAGTATTTATTGTGTGTGCAGATAAATAAAGTAGATAGATTGCTAGTGGTAGAAAAATATTAAATAGGATAGTATAGATTCTTCAGAGTGATAATTCTCTTAAATAATGCTATGCATCCCTATGTCCTCTTCTTAATGGTCTTTGTTAAGAACAGTAGAAGATATTATGAGTGTTGCAATTAATTCTTCTTTCTAGCAAAGAGCTTAGCACACACAAAATCCAGCCTACATTTTTTTACTAAACATAAAAATGTAAAAAGAGCTCTTCCAGATGAGATATGAAGGCCATTTTAGACCAGCATGCTCTCTTTCCATCCATCCAAATGCAAATGGAAAGACTGGAAGCAGAGTAAGTATGTAGCGACACACTCCCATTCATTTTATCTGGCAAGTAATATTTGAGAGGCCTAAATTTTCTAATGAAGAATTGATTATTTTTTATCTTCAGCAGCTAGAGTACTTGGAAACATGCCATGTTATTGCAACAGCTCAGCTAATAACTGAAGAAGGAGTTGAAAGGCAAGCAGCCAAACATTTCAGAGTAATTTTAACTATTCTATAACTACTGTCTCATTATTCACTGCATAATGTACTGCTTAGATCAATTGATTGATTCAGTTTGCTGTCGACAATGCAAGAATTTGAAATAGTGTTTGGGAATCAGATTTATCTTTGTTAAAAGAAATTAGTGGACATGCCCTTATTTCTTGTATAATGATAACAAGCTCCAAAAAAAAAAAAAAAACCAAAAAAAAAAAAAAAACTGGAAAGAATTGAGAAAGCTTGATGTAAGGTTAACAAAATAAATGGTAGAAACTCAAGGGTATGTAGCAATCTAATGGCACAGTTCTTCCCATTTATAGCTCTCTGGCACTGCAACATTTTTTTTTCCTGAATATTTCTTTTAGCAGCCTACAGGGCACTAGAATACAGCTATCTCAAAGTCCCGCTCTCAAACCATAATGTGATTCTCCAAGCTTAATTTATTTATTTATTTATTTATTTATTTATTCAAATTTGTATACCGCCCTATCTCCCTAGGGACTCAGGGCAGTGCACAGGCAAATAAAATACATATAAATACAAAAATAAAATATCCATTAAAAAACTTATTAGATGCAGCCAGATAATTAAAAACAATATATATAATAAAACCCATTAAAATCTACATTTAAAAACCTAGTCCAGTCCTGCGCAAACGAATAGATGTGTTTTAAGCTCGCGGCGGAAGGTTCGGAGGTCCGGAAGTTGACGAAGTCCTGGGGGGAGTTCGTTCCAGAGGGTGGGAGCCCCCACAGAGAAGGCCCTTCCCCTGGGTGTCGCCAGACGGCACTGCCTAGCCGACGGCACCCTGAGGAGTCCCTCTCTGTGAGAGCACACGGGTCGGTGAGAGGTATTCAGTAGCAGCAGGCGGTCCCGTAAATAGCCCGGCCCTATGCCATGGAGCGCTTTAAAGATAGTTACTAACATCTTGAAGCGCACCCGGAAAGCCACAGGTAGCCAGTGCAGTCTGCGCAGGAGAGGTGTCACATGGGTGCCACGAGGGGCTCCCTCTATCACCCGCGCAGCCGCATTCTGAACTAACTGGAGCCTCCAGATGCCCTTCAAGGGGAGCCCCATGTAGAGAGCATTGCAGTAACCCAGACGAGACGTCACGAGGGTGTGAGTGACCGTGCATAGGGCATCCCGGTCTAGAAAGGGGCGCAACTGGCGGACCAGGCGAACCTGGTAAAAAGCTCTCCTGGAGACGGCCGTCAAATGATCTTCAAAAGACAGCCGTTCATCCAGGAGGATGCCTAAGTTGCGCACCCTCTCCATCGGGGCCAATGACTCGCCCCCGACAGTCAGTCGAGGACTCAGCTGACTGTACCGGGATGCCGGCATCCACAGCCACACTGTCTTGGAGGGATTGAGCTTGAGCCTGTTTCTCCCCATCCAGACCCGTACGGCCTCCAGACACCGGGACAGCACTTCGATAGCTTCATTGGGGTGGCCCGGTGTGGAAAAGTACAGCTGAGTGTCATCAGCGTACAGCTGGTACCTCACACTGAAGCCACTGATGATCTCACCCAGCGGCTTCATATAGATGTTGAACAGGAGGGGCGAGAGAATCGACCCCTGCGGCACCCCACAAGTGAGGCGCCGACCTCTGCCCTCCCGTCAACACTGTCTGCGACCGGTTGGAGAGATAGGAGGAGAACCACCGATAAACGGTGCCTCCCACTCCCAATCCCTCCAATCGGCGCAGCAGGATATCATGGTCGATGGTATCAAAAGCCGCTGCGAGGTCTAATAGGACCAGGGCGGAGGAACACCCCCTATCCCTGGCCCTCCAGAGATCATCCACCAACGCGACCAAAGCCGTCTCAGTGCTGTATCCGGGCCGGAAACCGGACTGGAACGGGTCTAGATAGACAGTTTCCTCCAGGTGCTGGGGAAACTGACCTGCCACCACACTCTCTACAACCTTCGCCGCGAAGCGAAGGTTGGAGACCGGACGATAATTACCTAAAACAGCCGGGTCCAGGGAGGGCTTCTTGAGGAGGGGCCTCACCACCGCCTCTTTCAAGGCGGCCGGAAAGACTCCCTCCAACAAAGAAGCACTCGTAATTGCCTGGAGCCAGCCTCGTGTCACCTCCTGAGAGGCCAGTACCAACCAGGAGGGGCATGGGTCCAGTAAACACGTGGTGGCATTCAATCTACCCAGCAACCTGTCCATGTCCTCGGGAGCCACAGGGTCAAACTCATCCCAAACAATGTCA
Organism: Ahaetulla prasina; assembly: GCF_028640845.1. Lineage (NCBI taxonomy): Eukaryota > Metazoa > Chordata > Lepidosauria > Squamata > Colubridae > Ahaetulla > Ahaetulla prasina. Next base: position 131,289,533 of record NC_080541.1, on the reverse strand, counting down.
CCAAGACCGCCCTCAGACGCCCCATCTGGATCCCCGCAATTTTGGTCCAGACCGTCCCGAAGCTGAACGATTTTATCGTATAGATAACCGTTAAACTCCTCAGCACGTCCCTGCAACGGGTCATCCCGCTCCCCCTGGTGAAGGAGGGAGCGAGTCACCCGAAAAAGGGCGGCCGGGTGGTTATCTGCCGACGCAATGAGGGACGAGACGTAGCAACGTCTCGCTTCCCTCAGTGCCACAAGGTAGGTCCTACTATAGGACCTCACTTGTGTCCGATCAGCCTCTGAATGACTGGACCTCCACAAACTCTCTAGGCGTCTTCTCCGGCGTTTCATCCCCCTCAGCTCCTCGGAGACCCAAGGAGCCGGTTGGGATCTACGCCGGGTCAGAGGCCGCAAAGGCACGACACGGTCTAAAGCCCCAGCCGCGGCCCGTTCCCAGGCCGCGACTAGTTCCTCAGCCGTGCCGTGAGCCAGACCCTCAGGAAATGGCCCAAGCTCCGTCTGGAACCTCTCCGGGTCCATCAGGCGCCTGGGACGGAACCAACGTATTGGTTCCGTCTCCCTGCGGCGGTGAGTAGCGGTCAGAAAGTCTAGACGAAGGAGAGAGTGATCTGACCATGACAAAGTTTCCGTGACTACATCCCTCAAGTCCAGATCCTTCAACCACTGACCAGAGATAAAAATCAAGTCCAGTGTGCCACCCCCAGTGTGAGTAGGGCCATCAACTACTTGAGTCAGGTCCAAGGCCGTCATGGAAGCCATGAACTCCCGAGCTGCTGTCGATGATGTGCCGGAAGATGGCAAGTTGAAATCCCCCATGACAATAAGTCTGGGGGTCTCCACCGCCACCCCAGCCAACACCTCCAGGAGCTCAGGCAGGGCAGCTGTCACGTAGCAAGGAGCCAGGTACACGACAAACAAGCCCATCTGACACCTATGACCCCACCTCACAAAGAGGGATTCACACCCGGCAATCTGAGGTACAGTGGTCTCCCTCGGCTCTAGGCTCTCCCTAATAACAACCGCCACTCCCCCACCCCTACCCTGAGCCCTCGGCTGATGAAGTGCCCGGAAACCAGGTGGGCATATTTCCACAAGGGGCACGCCCCCTTCAGTGCCCAACCAGGTTTCCGTAATGCCTATAAGGTCCGCGGCACCCCCCTGAATAAGATCGTGTATTAGGGGGGCCTTATTGACCACGGACCGGGCGTTGCACAGCATAAGCCGAAGGCCCAGGCTCTGAGGGTCTTGACCATCCGGGAAACGGGAGAAGGAAGGGGGATCGGGGCGCGCGATCGCCTGCAAACATCGAGCGCGCGCCCCCCCAGGATGATACGATCCCCCCCTTCCGCCATATCTGCCCCTCCCATTGTTGGCTTGCAACTATTTCATTACCTAACTAGGTATCATTTACAGTGATAGTGAATGTAAGATTAGCTCTCTGTTTTTGTACAGTAGTTTGCGCTGCCTGTATTGGGGAGAGTGTGTCGTTTCCTCCTTAGTGGTTCTTTGAAGTATTATATTATTGACTGTTGGTGTTAATCCTTGCTTATGTGGATGGCTTGGAGGAAATGTGCGCTGGTCTTTTTATTTCCTTCTTAGCTTTTTTGCTGAATAGTGTGCTAAATATGATTTATTTCTATGTGTCCATTGATAGCTGAATTCTATGAATTCAGGATTTTGGGATTTGGCTTGGACTAGGATGCTCACAGTTTCCCAATTGAAATTGTGGTTGAGTATATCCATTTATTGCGAAATTAAGGAATTTCATTATGTATTTTGACTGCTACTTGGGGTTCATGGATGCACTATATTGACTCCCTCCGTCTGTCCTACATAGTTGCCATTAAACATCCTTGCATTCTATGGTGTAGATGATTTTTTTTTATTGAGCTACTGGGTCTTTTGATGTACTTAATATGTTTTAGTTACTTAAGATGTCAATTATATTAATAATTTGAGATGCAATTCTTGTCATTTAACTGTGTCAAAATATCAGAAAATGTGCATTTTGAAACTATGCTCAGTTTATCCATTACTGAATTAAGGAAGAGAAAACAAATCTAAACTATAATTTTCCATTAAAGTTCAAGCATATTCATGAAAATGGAAAGTAAAAAGACAATAGGCCAGAAACTACTATGCAGTCATGATAAGATCTTTTATTCATACTGTATTGTATCTGTGCACTTCATTGAGATTTATGCAGACAATTGTTAAAGCTCTGCATTGTGAACAAACATCTCTAGCCCACTACAAAACTAGCATCTAATGTAGCCCCTGATGGTTTAAAATGAGCAGTGATGACTAGTGACAACTAGCTGTTAAGCACATTCAGATGTTTCGCTAACGGCTGGAGTAATTCAATTTGGTGGTAGGATCACAGCCAGAAAAAGAAAACAAAAACATGAAAGAGTGCTTTGCAGATTTTTGTTGTTGTTGTTCTTGTTGGTCGACAAAATAGACCAGGGGTAGTCAACCTTTTTATACCTACCGCCCACTTTTGTATCTCTGTTAGTAGTAAAATGTTCTAACCGCCCACCGGTTCTACAGTAATGCGCTGTGTATCATCATCTGTGCATGCCTCTCGCACATCGTGGATTAGGTTTGGGGGGGTGCCAGCTACCAGCTCTGCTTGTCTGTTACAGCTGGGTGGTGTGGGTGGAGATGCGCGAGCTATTCTGGGACAAGACTCTTTTGTTTGTGGTCGCATTATAGCGCCATTTAGTTTCAGTTACGTAATGTGAACTAAACTTATGCGCAGGCGATACAAATAGTATATTTTCAGAAATTTAAATTGTCACAGGGAATTTTATGAAAACCTAATGAAAATGTTTTTAAATAATGCTATGAAAATTTTTTAAAAAATCAATTAAATTAAAAAAAAAAGGAAAGTGCTTCAGTATTGGACAAAACCCCTACTGTCTACCATGAAAGCTAGAATGCCCACTAGTGGGTGGTAGGGACCAGGTTGACTACCACTAAAATAGACAATCTAGTGGTAACTCTAAGCAGGGATCACCTGAATTCTTATTGATTTGCACTGTTCAAAATCCATCTCAATGATTTGCATATGATTTTCTTTCTCTAAACCAGTGGTGAAATACAATTTTTTTAAACTTCTGGTTCTGTGCGCATGGCTTGCTGGGCATGGCAGGGGAAGGATATTGCAAAAACCCCATTCCATCCCTACTCTGGAGCCAACCAGAGTATTTGCCGGTTCTCCGAACTACTCAAAATTTATACTACCGGTTCTCTGAACTGCTCAAAATTTCCACTACTGGTTCTCCAGAACCTGTCAGAACCTGCTGGATTTCACCCCTGCTCTAAATATACATCTGTTCAATACATTTAAGTAATTTTAACTGGGAAAAAAAATGATTCTAAGATTCAGAAAAATTGAAGTTGGATTGCTGTCAAATTTCCAGTTCCTGAAAGGTTGGATTAGATGAAAGTGTATTGAAATTTGCAAAAATTGTTTTTTTAACCCTTTTAGCTTTTGGAAGACTTAATGCTGCTTCATGGCCCAGAACTGTGATTCATTCAGATTGCTTGCAGGGACTAAACAAAGTTTTGCTACATATTGCTATTAAACAAAAATGAGAGGTAAAATTTGGGGGAGATAAAAGTTAACAGACTTTTGGAGATTTTTTTTCCTTTTCTAAACTTGAAAAGGACAACCAACATCAGGAGTACTAAAGCCAGCAAAGTGAAAACACTAGCTGACCTTGAAAACCTAAGCAGGGTAGGATCTGGTAACGTGTTTAGGAAATATTAAGACTGGAAGAAGTAATAAAATCCTAGAAGGAGAAAATGACAAGTCACTTTTACACTATTACTAAGTAGGAAGGAAGCCCCATACGTTTCCAGATTACAATATTCTTTATTATTAATATTAAAAAGAGACAGGATAGAATATTTCCCCAAAGGAGAAATAGAGAAACATGTTCTTAAAGGCAGAAAGCAACCCCAGTCTTCCTGCAGTAGGAAAACAGCCTCAAGCAGAATAGACTGGTCTTTTGGAATGGAGATTTTGTATCCATTCAGAAAGACTAGGCCACTCCATTCATCAACTGGTATTCATAAACACCTTCAGACACAAGCTCCCACAGAAGACTGGAACTGATGGGATTAAGAATTTACATTCCCTCACCCAAATTCTAAGGACAGGACATGACCTTTAGGATATAATAAGATTTACGCACCACAATTAGAATAGCAAAAGACACAAAGCTAGTACTAAGTTGCACAACCCCTGGAGCAACTCAATCACCAAACCCCTATAAAAATCCATCCATTCACTCAGCCATTTTGTCATCCACCCCAGAAACAGGCTGCTGTCACTGAAGTTTCTGGAAACCAAATAAGCAGAAACCTTCTTTCCCTATAAGCAGCCTCCATTTTATTTCCAGTGTTTTTCTCCCAGCTTGACACCGAACTGGATTTTTCTTCCTATATAAGAAAACTGCATGAATGTGAGTTGCTAAGAATCAAACTCAGTTCAAGTCCAGAGAAATTTATGCATACCTAGGAAGAACAGTGCAAGAAACTGGAGGTGTCTTAATCTATGAGAGTGCCTGCAGTTCTTCGATTCCTATTGTAGGAATTTAGCACCCACCCCCCTCCTAGAAGAATGAAATATTTTAGAAAATATTTAAAAGGCAGAATATATTTCCCTGGATGAGAAATGGAGAAACATGTTTTAAAGACAAAGCAACTCCCCCCACCTTTGTCAATGGGCCATTAAGGCCTGAGCCAGTCCATTGTCTACATGACAAAGATAGGATTAGCCCCTACCCATCTAGCAACAGAATCTTACCACATGGCAAGGCTCAAGCAAGCTTGAGAGACAACCTACAACATTAGCTAAGACCCCTAGACCACCTGGGAGTTTGACAACCAATCAGGATACTCTTCCTGTGCCCCAGAAAGTTCAAAGCTCAGAAAAAGCATAAAACCAGGGAGCACATAGGATCTCAGCCCTTTTTCTGTTCAGGATCTCAAGCCATGTGATCCTGACCACCATTAAACCATCTTTCCAAGCAGTCTCCATGTTTCCAGTGTCTTTGTCCCCACTTGGAACTGAACCCAGATGGATATTTTTTCCAACAATTGGCACCCACAGATGGGACTCTTTAACCAATGGACCTGGCCCAGGTAAGCCTCCCTTGCTAGCAGCAGACCCATTGAGTCTGTGGGTAAGTTTTCCTGGACCTTGGCCATTTGGAACTAGGTTTTAAAGGGGTTTTGAGTGTTGAGCTCAAAGACTGCTTGGAAAGAAGGTGAGTACCTCTAAATTTTAATTTTAAAGCATGGAAAAGTATGGGAAATATGTGTATGCCTGCATGTGTGTGAATGAGAGAGCCCTTCTCCCAATCATAGCTGGATCTTGCTTCCTCTGTGCATTTCCTAACCGCAGAAAGACCAAAAGTCTGGAGAGCATGGGGGTTTTGCCAGAGCACAGGACCTTCTGTTAGGGCAGGAAGAAGAGTGTGTGGGATTCCACCTGAGGAAACAGTCTGATTCCACCTCTTGAGCAACCTCTAGCCACACCTCTGCCTACTGCTAGCTCCACCAAGCCGTGACCGTAGGCTAGAGAAAGCAAGGAAACTTTGTGTTTATCAGGAACGGGAGCCAAGTAAAAGGAAACTGAGTGTGAAGGGGACAATTAAAAAGAATAAAGATTACTAGTGTATTTTAGAGAAAGCAAAGCAGAAAGCAGAATCTAGGAGGTGCTCATACCTTCTGGAGGGGCAGTAGGTCCTCTGGGATCACCTTTTTGATCCAAAACGGAGCTCCCTTAACAGGAAGGGGCCCATACTTCAACAGAATGGAGTCAAAGTCCTTCCCAGAACCTTTTTTTTTCCTGAAAACTGTAGGAGGGACTACCCAGCTAAGCCAAAGTGAAAATAAAACCTCACATCGGAGAGGGAAACATGGAAGCAGTAGCTCGAGGGTGGAAATCCCTAGAAACCTGCTTGGGGCCTTGGATGCCCGCAGGCTGCCAGTTTTGCCTGGTATGCGAAATGGGGCCTTGGATGCCCGCAGGCTGCCAGTTTTGCCTGGTATGCGAAAAAAGAAATTGAGGAAATTGTGTAATAAATGGGCTTTGCTAAGAGATGAGAATAGGAAACAAATTTGGCTAAATAAAGGTACTTAAAAGAAAAGGGAAATATATAAATGGGAATGTTTGGGTTTCTGTTTGTTTTGTTTGCTTGTTTGTCTTTTTCTCTGTCTTCTATGGAACCACTGAAGGAATCTTTTTTTTCTGTTGTCTCTATCAATAGCTTCCTTTGCATCTGTTGGAAGAAATCCCCATCTGGGTTCAGTTCCAAGTGGGGACAAAGACACTGGAAACATGGAGACTGCTTGGAAAGATGGTTTAATGGTGGTCAGGATCACATGGCTTGAGTTCCTGAACAGAAAAAGGGCCGAGATCCTGTGTGCTCCCTGGCTTTATGCTTTTTCTGAGCTTTGAACTTTCTGGGGCACAGGAAGAGTATCCTGATTGGTTGTCACACTCCCAGGGGGTGGGAGTCTTAGCTAATGTTGTAGGTTGTCTCTCAAGCTTGTTTGAGCCTTGCCACGTGGTAAGATTCTGTTGCTAGATGGGTCTAATCTATCTTTGTCATGATGATGTTGAATTGCCCATTGACAAAGGTGGGGAGAATGAGTTTCTACCTCTGACCCATTGACAAAAGTGGGGGTTGGCAGGAAGTTGCAGGGAGCTGCTTTGTCTTTAAAACATGTTTCTCCATTTCTCATCCAGGGAAATATATTCTGCCTTTTAAATATTTTCTAAAATATTTCATTCTTCTAGGAGGGGGGTGGGTGCTAAATTCCTACAATCCCTACTTTTTTTTTTTTTTCAAAACGTGAGTTTTGAAACATGCTCTTGGCAAAAAATTAAAATGATCAAATCAGTGGGTGCTTTTAATTTTTCTGATGCAAAGGAAGCCATTGATAGAGACAACAGAAAAAAGATTCCTTCAGTGGCTCCCAAAAGCTTTCAACCATGAAGGTCTAGCAGCCAGGGGAAAAGTTCTGGTAAGAATTTTACAGTATCCAATTTTCTATGCCAATTAATTTCAGCTGTTAGATATCACTTTCTGTGAGCTTCCAGTCAGGTTTCAAGCAAGCACACATCCCAAAATTTTCACAGCCATGGTTTTCCTTTAAATTACAGGCTGCCCATTTCCAAGGGTTGGTTACTGAACCTGCCCTAGCTCTTACTTTAGTCTATCCAAGATTTTTTTTAGTCCAAATTGAGGTTAATCAGTGTGCAATCCAGGCTTTTTCCTTTCTTTCTTTTTTTTAAATTACACACAATGAGCCCTGGGACTTCTACTCATGAGACCACCAGTGCAACATATCTTGCTTTACTGGGCAACTGGGCAGCATCATTTGTGAGTCATAGTCAGGGCTTGGGTTTTGGATATCACTTTTTCTGCTATCTCTTCAAGAGAGGAATTGCCTGAGGGGGATGCCCCTCCCCCATGGAATTAGCAGGGAGATCTGACTCCTTGGGCTTTTAGTGCCACAGAGCAAAAATCAACCTAGAAGTCTTGTGTGGAGGTAAGTGAAGGGAATAGTTTCAGTCTAATTCTGAATGGTGTGTCTCTCTGTGTGTGCCTGTGTATGCAGCTACTTTTACAATACAGGCAATACAAACATTTTGGACATATTTCCCTCCCACCAGACAAAAATCTAAGGTGTTCAGAACTTGCTGTGGTAGCCACTCAAATACAATCCTTACATGAGTACTTTAGACTGATTACAATGTAAATGAGACAAGAAAGAAAACCTTACAATGAATTTTCCACCTCCCCCATAGTCTTTCCAGTTGTCTTCTGGGAATTGAAAAGAGTCTTTTAGTCTTTACTTGTACATCTCAGGGTCCTTTTTTTCATGTCTGCTGGGTAGCATGCTTGGTAATAAGGCTGGTTAGTCAGGCTTGGAAGGTCTGCTCCACTCTGGTTGCTGTGATGACTTTCAGTGGGGGCTGGATTCAAACTCAATTCCTGGCTCCAACAAATGGAAGGTCTCCTCTGGGGGCAGCATCTGGAACCATGTGCTCTGCTTCCACAGTTGCAGAGTCATCTTTTCAGGGCTGAAAGACATTAGAACAGGATCTCCTCCCCACTTTTGTGGGTAATCTTCTCAGGAAAGGCATTGTAACAGGATTAAAAAAAAGGGGGGGGTAGATATCTTGCAGGCAGAGTTTGAAAAGAAACAACACATCAGTATTGCAGTTACTAAAAGATAATGCAGTTTCAACAAAATGGAGACACAACTGATGAGAAAGAAAAAAAACTTCACATACTTCAGGAAGAGGATGAACAGGTAAAATCATTTAAACACACAGTAAATGCAAGACTGATTTTTTTTCTCCTTGTAAGTGAACTTAAAACATTTCCTCATAAACTTGAGTTGTTATTTTAAGATAAAGAGAGAGAAGGAGAAAAAAACAGAAATAAAAAATTCTTTGTACCCAGTTTCCGGTGGCCACACGAAAACAGGGTAAAGGCTCTTTCTTTCTTTTTTCTCTCTCTCTCTTTTCACCATTTTCATTGCTTCAATCTTTTGTTTTTCTTTTTCCCTAACAATTTAAAATTCTTGTCTCTAGAGATCAGATACATTTTACAGTTATAATTACCTCAAGGTCCCACAAAGACAGACATACACACATAAAAAACAAGGAGGACAAAGAGAGGAAAACAAAACTCTGAGATTTACACACACACTGATCATTCCCGCCATAAATCTCAGTTAAATTAGGGAAGGCACAAATCTTAACAGACTGACCACGTGGTTCAATAGAAAAAAGAGAAAGAGACAGACAAACAAACAAAACAAACAAAAACCCAAACATTCCTATTTATATATTTCCCTTTTCTTTTAAGTACCTTTATTTAGCCAAATTTGTTTCCTATTCTCATCTTTATTACACAATTTCCTCAATTTCTTTTCCGCATACCAGGTAAAACTGGCAGCCTCCGGGCACTCAGGCCCCAAGCAGGTCTCCAGGGATTTCCCTCCACCCTCGAGCTACTGCTTCCCATGTTTCCTCTCCGATGTGAGGTTTTATTTTCACTTTGGCTTAGCCGGTGGATCCTCCTACAGTTTTCAGAAAAAAGTTCTGGGAAGGACTTGACTCCCTTCTGTCGAAGTATGGGCACCTTCCTGTTAAGGAGCTTCCAGTTTGGATCAAAAAAAGGTGATCCCAGAGGACCTACTGCCCTGCCAGTAGGTACGAGCACCTCTTCAACACTGCTTCCTGCTTCCTTTTTAGCATACCAGGCAGTACTGGCAGCCTCCGGGCATCCAGGGCCCCAAGCAGATCTCCTGCTTCCTTTTTTTTCTCCTTTTTCTCCTTTTTTACTCTCTTAATTGCTTCATTCACACTTACTTTCCTCTCGCTCGGCTTCCGTTCCTAATAAACACAAAGTTCCACGTTTGGCTTCCCCCCCTTGCTTTCTCTATCCTACCGGTCACGGCTCGGTGGAGCTAGCAGTAGGCAGAGGTGCGGCTAGAGGTTGCTCAAAGAGGTGGAATCAGACTGTTTCCTTAGGTGGAATCCCACACACACTTCTTCCTTCCCTAACAGAAGGTCCTGTGCTCTGGCAAAACCCCCATGCTCTCCAGACTTTTGGTCTTTCTGCGGTTAGGAAATGCACAGAGGAAGCAAAATCCAGCTGTGATTGGGAGAAGGGCTCTCTCATTCACACACATGCAGGCATACACATATTTCCCATGCTTTTCCATGCTTAAAATTAAAATTTAGAGGTACTCACCTTCTTTCCAAGCAGTCTTTGAGCTCAACACTCAAAACCCCTTTAAAACCTAGTTCCAAATGGCCAAGGTCCAGGAAAACTTACCCACAGACTCAATGGGTCTGCTGCTAGCAAGGGAGGCTTACCTGGGCCAGGTCCATTGGTTAGGTTAGCTTGGAGTCCCATCTGCGGGTGCCAATTGTTGGAAGAAATATCCATCTGGGTTCAGTTCCAAGTGGGGACAAAGACACTGGAAACATGGAGACTGCTTGGAAAGATGGTTTAATGGTGGTCAGGATCACATGGCTTGAGTTCCTGAACAGAAAAAGGGCCGAGATCCTGTGTGCTCCCTGGCTTTATGCTTTTTCTGAGCTTTGAACTTTCTGGGGCACAGGAAGAGTATCCTGATTGGTTGTCACACTCCCAGGGGGTGGGAGTCTTAGCTAATGTTGTAGGTTGTCTCTCAAGCTTGCTTGAGCCTTGCCATGTGGTAAGATTCTGTTGCTAGATGGGTAGGGGCTAATCCTATCTTTGTCATGTAGACAATGGACTGGCTCAAGCCTTAATTGCCCATTGACAAAGGTGGGGAGAATGAGTTTCTACCTCTGACCCATTGACAAAAGTGGGGGTTGGCAGGAAGTTGCAGGGAGCTGCTTTGTCTTTAAAACATGTTTCTCCATTTCTCATCCAGGGAAATATATTCTGCCTTTTTAAATATTTTCTAAAATATTTCATTCTTCTAGGAGGGGGGTGGGTGCTAAATTCCTACACATCAGAAAAATTAAAAGCACCAATCAAGCCTCCCTGATTTGATCAATTTTAATTTTTTGCCAAGAGCATGTTTCAAAACTCATGTTTTGAAAAAAAAAAAAAAAAGTAGGGATTGTAGGAATTTAGCACCCACCCCCCTCCTAGAAGAATGAAATATTTTAGAAAATATTTAAAAAGGCAGAATATATTTCCCTGGATGAGAAATGGAGAAACATGTTTTAAAGACAAAGCAACTCCCCCCACCTTTGTCAATGGGCCATTAAGGCCTGAGCCAGTCCATTGTCTACATGACAAAGATAGGATTAGCCCCTACCCATCTAGCAACAGAATCTTACCACATGGCAAGGCTCAAGCAAGCTTGAGAGACAACCTACAACATTAGCTAAGACCCCTAGACCACCTGGGAGTGTGACAACCAATCAGGATACTCTTCCTGTGCCCCAGAAAGTTCAAAGCTCAGAAAAAGCATAAAACCAGGGAGCACACAGGATCTCAGCCCTTTTTCTGTTCAGGATCTCAAGCCATGTGATCCTGACCACCATTAAACCATCTTTCCAAGCAGTCTCCATGTTTCCAGTGTCTTTGTCCCCACTTGGAACTGAACCCAGATGGATATTTCTTCCAACACTATAATTGGAGATAGGCAGTCCAGAAATGCAAGATATAAATAAAGAATAAATTTATGCAACTTAGCCCTCATTTTTGTTAAAAGAATAGTTGTTTCTAAGACATTATTGCTTTATTATGTCTCTTCTCTTCAAAAAATTGGTCATGTGAAGCACAGCCTCTGGAATTTTTTTAATGTTCAAAGAAGTAGAAAGCATGAAGCAATATTGACAATGTATTCATCAGCAGGTAATAGGCTTTTCATTTCTCATTAGTTTAAAGCTTTATTTACATCCTATTAACACTGAGTTTTATTTACTTCATTTGGTTTAATTACCTATTTCTTCATTCTTTGAAGTTAAAAAAAAGTACAAAAACAACCTAAAATGAGGAGATGCAAATAGCTGTGTGTTATGCACTGATTTTCACAAATTCATAAATAATAAATGGTAGATACATTCTACCCCGAATACTGACAGTAATGCCTTCACTACAATGCTCCCTAATTCTGAAAGCCCCACTTGCTCAAAATGAGATTGCTTTCCAAAAGGAACTAAGGCTTCAGATAAATAAAAGACCACTAGACATAATCGACCCTGGGTTTATATTGGATTTGTTTAGCTTTATAGCTTGGCGGATGGTAATTCACATGGAAACATCATTAATAATTGCCAGAAGTTCTATTTGGAAAGAGACATTTGTGCAGAAGGTTTTGCCTTAATGAGGTTCCACTTGAAAATGAGCTAACATCTATTCAGTTAATGCAAAGGACTTTTTAATTAGTCCTCTTAGAACGTGATAGACCCCTTTTTTAAAAAAAAAAATGTCTTGACCACACACACACACAACATATACACACATAGATAGAGCTAGAGCTAGATAGAGACAGAGATAGAGATGTAAATATAGATATAGATATAGATATAGATATAGATATAGATATAGATGGAGGCAGCTGCTGGATTGATGCCAGACTCCACCTCCACCCCACCCCACCCCCAATGTTCTGCTCTCTACACATCCATCTTTTTGGGTATCATATTGATGTATACTTGTTTTCTTTTTCATTGTTTATTTTATCATTCTATTATTTTACTTCTGTTTCATTTACATTCTTTTTGTTTCTTCTTTAGTTGCACAGAGTAGTCCCACAGTGAGACAGATTGCAAATAAATTTATTCTTGCTACAGATATCAGCTCTACAAAGAAGCTGCAATTGCCTGCCAAGTCCTCCTTATCTCTTCAATGCTACTGCGGTCTGTTGCTGGAGCAACCCAGAGTTCAGAAGTAAACAGAAGTCCGAAAAGCCAGTTCCTGAGTCTTGCAATAAAGCAGCCAAAGTTTCCAAAAGTCAGTTTTTGTCCATCATGGACAAAAACTGTCCATGACAGTTTTATACTTTGTATAAAGTATATACAAAGTATATACTTTGTATATACTTTGTATATACTTTTGTATTTATACTTTGTATAAAGTATATACAAAGGGGTGTGGCTCCGTGACTCAGCACTCCCTGGGCCGGCCCCTTCCTTCCTTTTGCTGTGCACGCTTCACTCGGCGTCTAGCCATGATTGATCCTCCTCAGCTGGCTCTTGGGGTGTTGCCAGAGGGAAGGAGGGGTCAGAGGAAAGAGGCCGTGTCAGCTCCTCCTCCTCCACCTGGCCTGCCTCTAGAATCTGGAGTGGAGCCAGAGAGGAAGATTCTGCAGAGAGAAGCCCTGTCGGCTCTTCCCCCTCACTCTCTGAGTCACTCTCTGCCAGGAAACCCGGCTCGGCACCCGCAGACACAACACCCAGTGGCTTTTTATCATACTTGTTCTGTTTGTGTATTCCTAGTTAGAGGCATATTGTTCTGTTTCCCTCCCACAATACTCCCAACAAAGAGTCAGTCCAAGGCCTTCTCTTCTGATTTATTTACATAGATAAATGTCCTGGCCACGTCTACCCACGGGCCTGCCAAGTCTCTGGAGATAATGAGGAAATTATAGATAAGGCCAGAATTACTGCGTTTCGGGAACAGGAGAAGTCCGGTGGTGCCAGAAGGTCTGCGTTTCAGGAACAGGAGAGTCCGGTGGTGCCAGAGGGAAGAGCCGTGGATGGTACCCCACATTGGCAAAGAACAGGGTCATCTGAGTAGAGGTGTGCTGAGAGTTGTTAAAAGCAAACTCCGCCAGGGACAGGTAATCGGCCCAGTTGTACTGCTGCTGGTTGATGAAGCAACGGAGATACTGTTCCAGGATACCGATGACCTTCTCTGTACCCCTGTCGGTCTCCGGATGGTGCGATGACGACAGACACACCTGCACCTCCAATGCAGCCATCAGGCTCTTCCAGAAGCAAGCTGTGAACTGAACTCCATGGTCCGAAACCACCCTGTCGTGTCCCACTCCTCCGCTGACGGCCGGTTCAGGGAAATCCGAATCAGGCTTGCCTCTGCAGCTCTGCCCAAAGTCATAGCAAAGTCCTTAGAGCAGGCAGGAGACCAGTAAGTGACTTCAGCAAGATAAGTTCGACTTTGCCTGACTCAGAGATTGCCAGAAAGCAGATCCTTTATATAGGCCATGGGGTGTGGCTCCATGACTCAGCACTCATTAAGGCCTGTCCCTCCCTTCCTTCTGTTGCCTCCGCCTATCCAATCTTCTGATGCGAGGGTCACTCCAATCAGCTGTTGGAAGTAAACTTTCCTCAGGCTCACATGCTGTGGAGGAGGGGGAGGGGTCTAGCTGCTCCGTTTGCCTGGGCATGGAGCCAGGGCTGGGGCCGGGGGATGCTCCCTCCTCTGCAGCCTGCTTGGGCATGGAGCCAGGGCTGGGACCAGGAGGCATACATTCCTCCATGTTTGGGAGCAGATAAGCAGACCCCGGCTGCGGTGAGACCGGACAAGACACAACACACCCTGTCCGGTAGACCATGGAGGCGGAAGATGTGCTGCAGGAAGAGACGGGCCGTTTTTGCGGCTGTGGCAGTCCGCGGCATGGGATGAAGTGTGCCATCTTGGTGAGCATGTCCACCACACCAGCACCGTGGTGAACCCAGAGGACGGCGGCAGGTCCGTCAGGAAGTCCATGGAGATCACCCCCCAGGGTCTGTCGGGTGTCGGCAAGGGCTGGAGGAGCCCGGGAGGGGCCCCCGTGGCGGCCTTGGCTTGCCAGCACGGTACGCAGGATGTCACGTAGGCATGTACATCATGCCGCACTCGGGGCCACCAAAAGGTCCGTGTCACCAGATGGAGGGTCTTGAAGAACCCAAAATGTCGGGCCCCCTCCAGATGGTGTCGCCAAGCCTCGAATGCAGCCTTGATAGCCAGCAACTCTTTTTCCCAGATGGTGTCATTGCGCTCGGAAGGATTGAGTTTCCAGGAGTAGTAAGCGCAGGGAAAAAGTGTGCCACCATTCGTCGGAGCCTGTAGCAGTACCACTCCCAGAGCCACATTGGACGCGTCCGTCTCCACCACAAAAGGCCGGAACAGGTCGGGATGCCTCAGGACGGGTTCCGTGATGAAGGCTTTCTTGAGGGCTGTGAATGTTTCTTGCTGCGGGGGACCCCACCGGAACGCGACCTTCTTCCTGAGGAGCTGGGTAAGTGGAGCCGTCAGTGTGGTGAAGCCCGGGATGAAGGTCCGGTAGTAGTTGGCGAAGCCCAGTAGGCACTGATCATCCTTCACCCGACGAGGGGCTTCCCAGCTACACAAACCTTCTACTTTGCTATGGCTATGCCCTCAGGCGAGATGATATGCCCGAGGAATTCTATGGAAGTCCGGAAGAAGATGCATTTTTCCAGCTTTGCATTGAGTTGTTGCTCCCACAAGTGTTGCAGAACCAGACCGACGTGTCGAAGGTGGCTTTCCCTAAACCGGGAGTAAATCAGGATGTCAGATCACCACGAACCGATCCAACATGTCTCGGAACATGTCGTTCATGAAGTGCTGGAAAACGGCGGGAGCGTTGGTCAACTCAAATGGCATGACAGTGTATTCGTAGTGTCCGTATCGGGTGCCAAATGCTGTCTTTCATTCGTCTCCTTCTCGCATCTGCACCAGGTTGTAGGCCCCCCGGAGATCGAGCTTGGTGAAGATCGTGGCCTCCCGCAACCTCTCCAGCAGCTCCGGGATGAGCGGCAGGGGGTAGCGATTCTGCACCGTAATGGCGTTTAGCCAGCGGTAATCACAGCACAGGCGCAAGTCCCCTGTCTTCTTCTTCACGAAGAGGACCGGGGCCGAGAGAGGGGACTTTGAAGGCCAGATGAACCCTCGGGCCAGATTTTTGTCCAGGAAGTCCCTGAGGGTGGCCAACTCGGGCTCCGACATGGAATACAGGCGTCCCACAGGCAGTGGTGCATTGGGCAGAAGGTCCACGGGACAATCGTAGGGCCGATGCGGGGGTAGTCGGTCTGCCTCCTTCTCGCTGAACACATCGGCGAAGTCCATCAGCTCAGGAGGCAAGGTGATGGCAGCGGTGAGGACGTTCTGGCCGGCACAGGTGTGGCGGATGTGGTCGATGCACTGCAGACTTGGGAAAGAGATGGCATTCCGCGACCAGGCCACCTGAGGATCGTGGGTCCGAAGCCAGGCCAACCCAAGGACCAAGGGAAAATGAAGGTCCGCCGTGACATAAAACTGGATCGCCTCCTCATGGTCCCCAATAGCCAGGCGCAAAGGCTGGGTGGCGAATTTAATGGGGCCGGACACCAGTTCTCGTCCATCAATTGTCTCTACCCGCATTGGAGGGTCCACCGGAACCACGGGTACCGCAAACTGGGTCACAAAGGCCTGGTCCATAAAGTTTGTTGTGGCCCCTGAGTCCACCAGCGCATGTGCTTGGAGCCCGTCCGACTGGTTCCCCAACCATATCCATGTGTCCAGAATCATATGCCGAGGGGGCCCAGAGTCTACTTTCGCAACGTCCAGTGGGGGCTTAGTACGTGCCCGACCTAGGGTTTCCCCAAGGTCGCGCTTGCTCCGTTTCTCGATTGGTCACGCTGTGATTCGGGGGCGGCGTCTCTACTTCGCTTGGGGCAAGAAGCAGCGGCGGCCGGGCTCCCACAGTACAGGCATAATCCCCTTGGCGCCCGTTCCGCTCCTGGGCTGTCATTTCCTCCCAATCAGCTGGAACTTGGGAGGCAGAGAATACATGGGGGCAGGGCCAGTCAGAATTTTTACTACTAGTTCTCCAAACTACTCAAAATTTCTACTACCGGGTCTCCAGAACTGGTCAGAACCTGCTGAAACCCACCTTTGCCTGGGATGCTTGCAACCATCGTAAATACATGCCATTTGCCAAACACCTGAATCTTGATCACTTGCATGAAGACACTGCAGTGATCATAAATGAAAGAACCAATCATAAGTCACTTTTTTTAGCAACATCATAACTCTGAAATGTTGTTAAATGAATGGCCATAATGGAGGACTCTCGGCATTCAGCTGCTTCTTGGTTTTAGAACCCAGTGCTCTGCCTCCCTCAACCAGCACCCCAGAAGACACACGAGCTGACTGTATTTGCCAGCAATTTATTCTTGCTACAGATATCAGCTCTACAAAGAAGCTGCAATTGCCTGTCAAGTCCTCCTTATCTCTTCAATGCTACTGTGGTCTGTTGCTGGAGCAACCCAGAGTTCAGAATAATAATAATAATAATAATAATAATAATAATAATAATAATAATAATAATAATAATAATAATAATAATAATAATAATAATAATAATAATAATAATATTTTAATTTGTATACCGCCCTTCTCCCGAAGGACTCAGGGCGGTGAACAGGCAGATAAAATACAAATACACACAATAATTAAAAACATCCCTTAAAAAACTAATTTAAATGCCCAAATGTTAAAATAACATACTCCCCCATAAAATCACAAAACTTTAAAAACCCATCAAATAAAGATAAAAATCAGGCTAGTCCAGCCATACGAAATAAATAAGTTTTAAGTTCGCGGCGAAAGGTCCTAAGGTCAGGTAATTGTCGAAGTCCGAGGGGAAGTTCATTCCACAGGGTCGGAGCCCCCACAGAGAAGGCCCTCCCCCTGGGGGCCGCCAGTCGACACTGTTTGGCTGACGGCACCCTGAGGAGTCCCTCTCTGTGGGAACGTACCGGACGATGGGAGATAGAGGCCGGCAGTAGACGGTCCCGTAGATAGCCCGGTCCTAAGCCATGGAGCGCTTTAAAGGTGGTAACCAATACCTTGAAGCGCACCCGGAAAACAACAGGTAGCCAGTGCAGTCTGCGCAGGATAGGTGTTATGTGGGAGCTCTGAACCGCTCCCTCAATAACCCGCGCAGCCGCGTTCTGAACTAGCTGAAGTCTCCGGGTGCTCTTCAAGGGGAGCCCCATGTAGAGAGCATTGCAGTAGTCCAGGCGAGAGGTAACGAGAGCATGAGTGACTGTGCATAAGGCATCCAGGAAGGCGGATCAGGCGAACCTGATAAAATGCTTTCCTGGAGACGGTCGTCAAATGGTCTTCAAAGGACAACCGACCATCCAAGAGCATGCCCAAGTTGCGTACCTTCTCCATCGGGGCCAATGATTCACCCCCGACAGACAGCCGCATCTGCAGCTGACTGTACCGAGGTGCCGGCATCCACAGCCACTCCGTCTTGGAGGGATTAAGTTTGAGCCTGTTCCTCCCCATCCAGACCCGTACGGCTTCCAGACACCGGGAAGTAAACAGAAGTCCGAAAAGCCAATTCCTGAGTCTCGCAATAAAGCAGTCGAAGTTTCCAAAAGTCAGTTTTCGTCCGTCATGGAGCCCAAAGGCAGCTCCACACACTTTTATACTTTGTGGGGTGTGGCTCCGTGACTCAGCACTCCCTGGGCCGGCCCCTTCCTTTCTTTTGCTGTGCACGCTTCACTCGGCGTCGCTGCCTTGCATCTAGCCACGATTGATCCTCCTCAGCTGGGTCTTGGGGAGTTGCCAGGGGGAAGGAGGGGTCAGGGGAAAGAGGCCGTGTCAGCTCCTCCTCCTCCATCTGGCCTGCCTCTAGAATCTGGAGCAGAGCCAGTGAGGAAGATTCTGCAGAGGGAAGCCCTGTCGGCTCTTCCCCTCACTCTCTGAGTCACTCTCTGCCAGGAAGCCCGGCTCGGTGCCCGCAGACACAACACCCAGTGGCTTTTTATCCATACTTGTTCTGTTTGTGTATTCCCGGTTAGAGGCATATCAGTTGAAAGATAACTCTTTGAATTAGTAAAGTAGTTTAATTCTTATTTTTATTTTATTTTCCTCTTTTGTCTCTCACTCACATCAGTTCCTTAAACCCAATATATAAAGTAAAAGCTTTGAATTTCTTTACAGAATCAGCCCATTTATTCTGAAAAGATTTTAACTTTAACACTTTCTACCCTCCAGAAATTCCTGTATTGCTGCACTGCATACTCTGAAGATTTGGACTAGATTTTCTCCAAGATCCATTCTAATTTATGGAATTTCAGTGATTGCTTGGGCACTTTACTTCTCATGAGTAAACTAGCAATAAGAGAGGCCTTCTTTTGAATAATGTGGAGGGGGACAGCATAATGAATAGAACATGCTAATGTAGAATGGTGCAGTTGGGGGACCGTAGATGAAGAATGGAAAGTGGAGGCTATCACAACATCTGTATACACAAGAGAGCCCCATTAAAGTAGGACATGGCTCCAGGATTTCACTCTATATTTTCAAAAATCTTATTTATACCGCAAAGATTAAAATCCATGTGGAACATGCTCAATCTCAGCTTTATTTACTTCATGTTGCTTAGCTATGCCATTGCTTGTCCTCAAGCAATTACTAATTTAATTGCTAACTTCCTTGTAGTGCTGCCATTTTTTTCCCAGGTGGTAGAATTCAGGGATACAACACAACAAATGACTGAGCCTTAAGTGATCACAGGAAGAGAAGAAGAGACATTTCAGCTTCAAGAAGCAGCTTGCATAGTAATGATAACTTAATTATTATTTTTTCCTGTTCAGTTCTAATTGAATTCTCGCAGCATGATTTTTAAAAGTAGCATTTAAAAGTCCTTATCTGGGAGTCAATTCAGGGAAATGAAGGGCACATTTTATTTTCAAGAAAAAATAAAATATACATACTGTATCAAGCCCCCAAAAAGATTTCAATTTCAGAAATTGACAGATAAATACAGATTACAAGCAGTAAAACCCATTAAGGCTGATTTCTCTGCAGATTTCTGATTTCTGAAATTTTGTGCTATGCTGGGAGTAACTGCCTTCAAAACAGCAAATCAAAGAGTTTTTTTGTATATGCTAGATAAACAATAATATTAACTGAGTTATACTTAGTTCACATTCCTTCCCAATTTCTTGAAAGATTTCTGCTTAACAAAAGGGTTCTGTTTTTCTTATTTTTGGGAATGTCAGCCTCAAAACTTTCCTTGAGTTTATTATATTGTTGGAGGTGGCAGAAAGCTTGACTACTGCATGCCTGGCGTGAAAGAATAAGGCCATTTAACTTCCCATTAAATTGATTTATTGTTCATTCCATGCATAGGAATGTAGTCAACCAATGGTTAGCTCTATTTTGGCACTAGATAAGGGTTAACAGAAGTTGGACTTAGACCACTTGTGGAGTGTAGAGACTCTAGGCCAGGGGCGTCAAACTGGCAGCCTGTAAGCCAAATCCATCATGCATAGGCCATGCCATCGAAGGGAAAAAATTTCACGAAACATCATGTGACAGCGACGTGATGCTGTGTGTTTGACACCTGTGCTCTAGGCTGATTCCTCTTTTGATTCTGCCTCCTGGCTCTGCCACGCCTTCTAGATATTTTCACATTACTCTAAAACCTTCCTGGCTGACAAATCTTTCAAATTATTTTCATTAAATTGAATTGTTAATTCTTTTTCATCAAACTGATGGATAAATCTATAGACAAAATATGCAAAAAAAACCCAAAAACCAACAAAAAACTACAAAGTAGCAGTTCTATCTTACTAAAGCCCAATGATGAAAATAAGACTCAGCAATTTGCTGATTCTGTTTGCCAATAGACTACTCAATTTAAAGAGGAAATATTATAGTTTTTTTTTTATTTCCTATGTTTTATCTATTGCACCAGTTTCAAGCATCCTCCCCAAAGCTATGCTGAAAATTAAACCATTCTCCTTTAGTTTCACATTGACATATGTGAGCCTACAAACACACCTACCTACTTCTGTGTACATGTGCACATCAGTAGTGGGTTTCATTTACCTTCGCTACCAGTTCAAAACCGGGAGTGTGTGTGTGCGTGCATTTGCTTTGCTCACATGCAGTGCTTTTGCACATGTGCAGAACCTTCTGTGCATGCGCAGAGCATCTGTGGTGACATCCAGGTGGGTGGGCGGAGCCTCCCGCCACCACCACTACTGGTTCGCCCAAACTGGGGTGAACCGGTAGAAACCCACCACTGGTGCAGATGTATGCACACATTCCCCTATATCTATATCCTCTATCTCTTCATTTTAAATAAGAAGTTTTGTTCAGATTCTCATTGGTGAGATGTAATTGTCTTTACATGGATTATGTAGAGGCCACAACTGAGTCATTCATATAGAAAAACTAGGAAGCTATCTAGGACAAAATTTAGAAAGGTATCAAATTTTTAAGGATGGTGATGAGTCAAAATATACTTTGATTTTTTTTTCTAGTAGTCTGTCTCTCTGGAACAACATTAACTCTGGATTTTGTACAGCAGCAATCTCTCAATTCATTGTTTTTCAGCATGCCTTAGGACAGCATATTTTCTGAGCCTACTAATCCACATTTCATGCTGTAAAATGGGATTAATTGTTTCTCCCACATGGCTTTTGGAACAGGTTCTTATCTGCTTCACTTCTCTAACCTTGGTTTTGCTTTAATCTTAATTATTTATTATTTGTAAACCACCTGGAATTGCTATTGTAATTGAAGTGCCCTGTGTTAAATAAATAAATAAATAAATAAACAAACAAACAAACAAACAAACAAACAAACAAACAAAAACACAAAAACACAAAAAACAAACAAACAAACAAACAAACAAACAGACTTTGACAGTCATCCAGGAACTTCAGTTAGTGGAGCATGCAGCTGTTTTTATAGTTACTGGCACATCAGAATTTGCTTCTATAAATCATTGCTATGTTAATAGATGCACTAACTGCCAGTTAGCTTCTGGCTGCAATTGAAGATACATGTTGATTTCAAAACTCTTCATGGCTTAGTGTTTAGTTATCTACAAGACAAGGTTGCATTGGTAAAATTAATTACAGTTATTTGCATATATAATTCCAGGGATTCTAATTAGAGGGAATGATAGTAAGATGCACTGAGATGTGTAAATTTATGCTCCTCACAGACTATAGCAAGTAGGAAAGTTTTCAACCCCTTATATATATATGTATTGTGAGCTTCCCAGGTTTCCTAGAGTAAATTTTCAAATTTAGAAAATATATGATATAAATACAATGTCTGTGGATCTAGGTCTCTCTCCACCTGATGATATTTTAAGAGAGCAATGTCAAGGTTTAGCTAAGTCTGTCAAATTTCTGTCAGCAGAGGAGTTAGGCAAGCATGTATCTTGGCAACATTATTGTTTAATCTGTACATCAGTCCTCTTGTGGCCAGGATGAATAATGTATCTTATCATCCCTCTAAACTGACGGACTCACTGGAATCCTCCTATATGTAGGTGATCCCGCATTATCTCAGTCATCAATTGATCTAAAGCAAGCTTTATGTGCTTTAGTCACATATTGAAGTGCAGAAACATCTTAATTAATTATGCACATTCTAAGTTATTATTATTTCTTAAGAGTCCTAAAATTCATGCATGGCAATTAAATAAACACCTGATCAAACCAGTTCAAATCTTCAAATATTTGGGCTACTCTTTCATGTGTCCTAATATACACACAGAGTAAGTTGTCCAAAATGAAGAGAAGTCAGTGACGGTCCTACAGTCTCTTGCTACACTAGAAGTATATTATTCATACCAACCACATTCAAAATATCCTCAGCTAACAGAATAAAAAAGAGTTTTAAGGGACCTTGGAGGTCTTCTTGTCCAACCTGCTGCTCAAGCAGGAAACCTATACCATATAAGAGAAGTGGCGGTTGAGCTAGAAAGAGGACTCAACTTTTGTCTGCAGCCCGTTTCTGGCTTGAAAATGGAACCTGCACTACGGTGAAGAGAAGATGTTACTGGTTTCTCATACCAGTTGTTGAGAGTTTCCTAAGCAGATCTTTTGCTGTAACTGCTCAAACAAGAGAAAGCTGTACATTGACCTGTATTGCGAACATGTCACCATGGTGAACAGAAAGCATTTTAGGCTTTGCTACATTTGTTAAATTCATGCACAGAGAGGAACTACTTATAGGGCAGCTGGGTGGGAATTGTTTAGCTTGGAGCAGTCGTGGGTTGACAGTAATATCAAACTGCTGTGTTAGAAAATAAAAGCGTGCTGCTTTTCAACTTATTTAATTCTGAGCATCAATGCAAGGTGAGGTGCAGTGTAAAAACTATGATGGAGAATTGAATAAGAAACATTTTTTCTTGCTTACATTGGAATAGCCATGCAGAGGACAGCAAGGCAATGGCTGCTTTCGAGATTGTTTTTATGCAAAAGGTGGTCTTACATACTTTGTACCAGTTATGTAGGAAGAAGTGTATACAACAGGAACTTTGTTTTACTTTTGGAGCAGGAACATACTGAGGAGTGCATGCTGAATTTGCATTAAAGCAAAGAGGAAGTGCAAGAGAAGAAACAGGAAACAGATGGAAAAAAATTGGATTGTTCTATTTATTTTATTTATTTATTTATTAGATTTTTATACCGCCCTTCTCCCGAAGGACTCAGCCAAAAAAATAAAAACTCAGAATATATACAATTAAAACAAAAAATTTAAAACAGAGCATATTAGAAAAAGGCCGACATTAAAAATTTAAAAATTTTAAAAATTTAAAAATTTAAAAACCCTAACACAATAAAACCCCAATTAAAATTAATAAAACTATTAAGCCAGTCCCGCTTGAATAAATAAGTATGTTTTTAGCTCACGGCGAAAGGTCCGAAGATCAGGAACTTGGCGTAGGCCAGGGGGAAGTTCGTTCCAGAGCGTAGGAGCTCCAACAGAGAAGGCCCTACCCCTGGGGGCCGCCAGCCGACATTGTTTGGCGGACGGCACCCTGAGGAGACCCTCTCTGTGAGAGCGTATGGGTCGGTGGGAGGCATAAGGTAACAGCAGGCGGTCTCGTAAGTACCCGGGTCCTAAGTCATGGAGTGCTTTAAAGGTGGTAACCAAAATCTTGAAGCGCACAGTTCTCTTCTAGAAAGCACTACTGCTTCAACAAACCCACCTCTCTTTTGTTTGGAATCTTGGAAAATGCTGGCGCAAGAAAGGACATATTGGCTGCAGTCAACCTGCCATGGCCAACTCATTGTGGACAACTCAGCCACAGGACAACTCACTGTGGGACAAGAGTTGCATTAATATTGAAGAAATGGTGAAACAGAATAGTTTAAAAAAGGATGCAAAAGAAGGGACAAAATGAAATGTGAATGATAGAAATTAAAATAATGTTTAAATTAGTTTAAATACTTACATTTAATTGTTGAATCCTCCCACAGTCAGTTGTCCCACAGTCAGTTGGCTGTAGTGAGTTGGCCATCCCAAGTTGTCCCATTCAACATCTAGGATGCGAACTGTCAGATCCGTGAATGAGCAGGACCAATTTTACTTGATGCAATTGAAGCTCTGGACTCATTGCTTGCTTTCTTATCTTCAGCTCTGATTTGAAGAGTTTCTGAGAAATGGAGTTGCTACTTGCTTTTTCATGTTACCCAATAAACCATCTCAAAAGTTCATGGCCAAACTGTGATTCAAACCAGGAACATAATGGGGCAAATCAATATCCTTTAGCAACATTCCCATTTTTATTTGGACTTTTTACACCACCGTCTCTGCATAGGGGAGGGGGAGAAGCCCTAAATGCCAGACAGACCCATGTTTCAAAGACTCTTTTGTCAGGCAAGACTTACAAGGTTATTGTAGCACAGCTTTGAAAAGCTAATGCAAATAATTCTCCATTCTCAGACTGTTTCAGGCAACTGCAGCTCTCTCTCTCTCTCTCTCTCGCTCTCTCTCTGAACTAAGGGTATAGTAACAGGGTGTTTTGTATGTATTGTCTTTTCCTTTTTGATTAGATCTATTTATAATGTTAACCTTGCAAGCCCTGAGAGTACTTTACTTTCTCTAGAGCAAGCACCAAAGCAGTGTAAGGCAAGGGAAAGCAAAAGAGTGGGGTTTATTACAGATAAATCAAACTCTGATGACCCAATAGGGACTGACTGCTACAGTTGTAACACTGCATATAAATAACCAGAAGCATGTACATGGTATGACATCCCATTCTGTTGTAGTTTTTCCTAAAAGAAAAAAGCTTTTACCACGTCCCTTTGAAAACGTTGTTAGAGCTCCATTCATTTCACCTCTCAATACTGATGTATAAAATGACAGTTTTATAGCAGCTATACATTCCACAGCAAGCAAACGTGATGCCTTTAAGGTAAAAAAAAAAAAAAGTCCAATCATATTTTAATATACATTTCATCAGGGGTGGACTTCAAAAATTTTAGCAAAGGGTTCTCTGCCTGATTGCTGGGTGGCCATGGTGGGTGTGGCTTAGTTGGCCTCCTGCACCATGGCAAGGGGGGTGTTTTTGCCCTCCCCAGGCTCCAGAGGCTTTCCTTCAGCCTCCAGCAGGGTGAAAACAGCCGCCCCAGGTTCTGGAGGCTCATTTTTTGCTCTCCCTGAGCCTCTGCACATGCCCTGCACTCACCCGCATCCAAAACGGGCCACATGGGGACTCCTGGGAGGGGGGGGGAGGGGCAGGGCAGGGGGGGGGCAGCCAGGAGTAGGATTTGGGGGTTCTCCGAAATGGACAGAATCTTAGCTAGAGGTTCTCCCAAACCCCTGCGAACCTCCAGCAGCCCACCCCTGCATTTCATGTGAGTTTGTATATACATTACACCTAACCTGTTTTGAAATGAGCTTTGAAATATGAACTACAAATGTGATGAAAACAATCCAAATATCCTACAAGAAACTTGGAGAACTTTGTTTGTTGGAATGTTATTTAATTGCAATGACGTAACATGCATTTTGGAAATATATAGAAAAGTAAAATTATGGCTAAAATCCTGTACCTGTTACTTAGAAACCACCTGGACATAATGCAAGAAGGCCCTGACAGTTAGACTTATCTTAAGGAATTTCCATACAACTAGTTGTTGTTGTTTTTTTTAATTTCCAAAACTTTCTAATTCATTTTGCATCTTAGTACTGTTCTGATCATTTTAAAATATTCTGAATATTTAGAATATTCTGTTCTTTTTATTTTAGAATATTCATTGATCTGGGAAACTTACAGATGTGTACATTATTTTTCAAATGCTGGAAACATCATAGGCACCAAAATTTGCAGCTCCAAAAATTGCCTAAGTTTAAGTTTAAATTCTGCAGTACGTTAGCAGCAAAAAATTTTTAAAATCAAACAACTTTGTGATGTCAGCACAGGGCTGTAGTTATGTCTAATTGGATGTTTGCAGCCAGATATTGTAGCCTTTACCAAATTAGGAAATGTAGCCTATATCTTTTATATCCTTTTGAAAATTGGGATGCTATGAAGATGGGGCATGTTTACTTGCAGGGAAACACCATTCAGGGAATCAGTCAATAATAGCTCTCTTTGACCCATAAGTAAACATGGACAAATGCTACCTGTTAACAAATACTAGTCAATTAATCACTGCATTATCCTGTACTTCAAGTATGCAGTAACATCTCTTACTTACTTGCTTATTAATGAATTACACAATGCTTTGACCCATATACCGGATGACAACCTGAAAAAGAAAAGACCATATTTTACAGCCAAAAAGTGATGCTTCCTTGCAAAGAGAAAGAAAGCTAGCTAATACATTTAGCCCTTTGTTATCTGTAAAAAAACTGATAAAAGAGTGTTGAGAGACAGAAGATCTCTGTTAGACCTGCACTTACCCGCATCCAAAATTTTACTCTACTGCAATTAAGGAGAGTACCAGCAATCCATTTAGAGCAGGGTATCAAACTCGATTTCACTGAGGGCCGCATCAGCATTGTGTTTGACCTCGGGGTGTGTGGCTGGAGTGGGCATGGCAAGCTCTATGTCAGTCGTGTCAGGGATGCCTGTGGTGGCCCAAACCCTTTGCCAGCAAAAATGGGCTCCCGAGCTCTGTTTTCAGCTGTGACAGCCTCCTGCAATGAAAACAGAGCTCATGAGGGCCTCATGCAGCCCTCCAAAGCCCCATTTTCACTGGCAGAGACACTATAGGCCAGTCCTTTGCTGTTTCCAGGACTGCTCCTTGAAGCACCTTGTGGGCCAGCTTCGGCTCCCTAGCCTTTTGTTTGACATCCCTGATTTAAAGTGTATCTCCTGTTCAAAGGACTAACATCAATCATTAGAGCTTCATCAATTTCATCAACCCTTTTAGAGTCTTCCGGTAAAGATATGAAGAGTTGGATGTCCTTGAAAGCGTGGCAACGGTACTGCAGCAGAAATCTGTGGATTGAGGAAGGAAGTGAAACAATTTTAAAATTAATTATACAAAATTTTATCATTGGAAAATGTTGTTGTTAGGCAAAAAGTGATAAGATGGGATTTTTCAAGGGACTTACTAGAGGGAATCAGAAAGAACTAAATATTATAATTGAAGGAAAATAACATTTCATTTTGACTCACTAATACAGAATGGAAAAAAATAGTCTAACTTTGGATGAATTAAAGGATATTTATGAAATATCAACTCCAAAATTAATTTTAAGAATACCTGCTTTGATAAGAAAACTAGTTTTAAAAAAGAAAAATTTTACTAGACAAAAACTGAGACTTATTTCAATGTGGATTTAAAAATTACAAACTATAAAAATGAAGTAAAAACGATAATTAAAAGGGATTTACAAATAACAAATCAGAAGAATGCCTTGGATAACTTTCTTATTTTGGATTTTAAAAAGAGCTAGGTAGAAGTTTTGAAGAGTTTCTGAAAAGAGACAAAGAGAAAATGAAAAGAAATAAAGTTTGGGGATTGTAAAGTTTATTTAAAGGGATCAAAGATCACGATTTTTAGAACCAAAGGAAAGGAATATAAAGTTCTTTTATTTGATCAAGTTCAAAATATATGTGTTTATTGCTTCTGTAACCCTTAATGGATCTTTTTGTTGATCAGAATAAAATGATAAGAAATGAAATACGGGAAGAAATCTTTTATTGTATTTTCAGAGAAAGTGGTAAATTACTAAAAATATTTGTTTACTTGCTGTGATAAAGGGGGAAGCCTTTTGTTTATATAGTTCTTTTCTTTCTCTTTACTAATTTATTTTCATTTTCATTTTTTCTGTACTTTCTATCTTGTCTTTTCATTCTTTTATATTCTATTACTTTGTACTTTTAAAATCTTTTATTTTTTAGTAACATTATTATTCAAAAAAAGAAACATTAAACCTTTTCTTTGGTCATGGAGATGGCATCAGATCTTTACCCTACTCTTTGCAGAACAGCTTGTTCTGCATTGTTACCATATCAACAGCAACTGGATATACAAATTGCAAACCTACACAATGCCATGGTATAATTAAGACAACAGTTGGGACAAGGCTGGCTCAACAGCAGCAGCACACAGTAGTTGGCAGATCAACCAATGTTTCTTTGCTCTCATGGGTGTTTGCCAGAGAAGCCTGGAGGAAACCAGGATCACTTCCTGACTTTTACAACCCAGTATGAATCATTACAGCATGTCAGCCAGCAAAATTTCCTACAGATCGTTCCAAGGTGACATTTGTTCTGAGCTATTAAAAGAAGGGCCAGTCAAATGGCCGTGCCCCTTATTGAGGGCAAGGATCCATTACTTGACAATATCAAGACTTCATGCAAAGATTTAAAGCTGAAATTGACAATCTAGCCAGAAGAGCAGTGATAAATCAGATTCACATGCTGAGACAGGGCAACTCTCCAATTGTGTCTACTTGTCCTAGCAGATCTGGCAAGAGATATATACATGCTACAGGTTCCATCTATTACAAAAAGCCATCTGGCATGACCCAGCAAGACAGCTTTGTTGTTACGGTTCCTGCTCTTTGGATCATTCCCTGATAGATTAGATTAATTCCAATCCTGATAACCTCTCAGATGACTTTGAAGACCTGTTTATGTCTTCAGACATGGTAGTTGGAATAAGTGACAGACCCAGAGGGATGATTGGGTTGATGATTGTGATGGTTTTTACCTTAGCTGCTGTTCTGTGTTTATGTTGGTGTTATTTTGTATTTTTAACCACTGTTTCTCACCAGAATCACAAGGTTGAAATGAATGAACGAATGAACGAAGAAACAAATAAACAAACGAACAAAGGAACGAATGAACAAATAAGCAAACACATAAATAAATTAATAAATAATAAATAAGGATCAATCCAAGTGTCTTATTTCAGACGTACTGAACCATCTTCAAAAGCTAATTAAGAGATGTATATAATTGGCTCAGAATAAAGGAGAACCACAAAACTGGTGAACAAGGCATGGGGGCATGGACATCTTTGGTGCTTTTCCATCATCTCTCAGATTAAAAATCAAGTACTCGTATCTATAATCCAGAATACATTCTTTCACAGAAGACTCATAACTGTGTCACACTCCACCTTGAGCTATACATGATATAGCAACTATAATAAAAGTATAGCAAAAGTATATGAACAATATGTTATGTAACATTTATTAGTTAAGATTGGCAGAATTACAAGGCAAAATTAGATCAGATTCTAAACTGCAGTCATGTGACAGAAGATGGGCAGCCTATAAATTTTATAAATAAATTTTTTTAAAAAATTCTTAATGTTATCGGAGAAACTATGTCCATTTTAGCAATGATTTTTGTATTTTTACAAATATTGTTTTTATATAGTTGTATTTAATTGGATTGTAGCATGCCACTACGTATCACTTCTTGTGATATGGGTGGCTACATAAATTAGGTAAATAAATAAAGTACAATGTTTTGTTTTGTTTTGTTTGTTTTCAGTTCACTAAGGGACTACAAATGTAAAATGTTAACACTTCTAAACATGGAAGGGATGATCCTTCATCTCAATAACTCTTTTGGTAAGTGTATCTTTAAAAATACTTTACAATGAAAGTAAAATAAATCCTGGCTTTTTGCTTAAGAAAACATTCAAATTTACTGAAAATAAGTTTTTCTAATAAAACTCAATTATACTAATTATGCCATCATAATTAAAATAATATTGCTGAAGCTTTAATGCTGCTACTTTCTTCTGAATACTCTTAATTAAACCATTTGCAACATGAGCAATCATGGTGTGATTTAGAAAAAAATAAGTGGCAATCAACCATCTTAGGAAATTCAAAGTTCTGAAAGACTAAAATAAATGAACCCAAAGCCAACCACGCAAAGTAAAATATTAGCACATCGCTGGCAGACTATCCTGGTTCTAGTTCATCTTTGAACCAACCTCTACACTTAACATAAATGGTTTGATGAGGTGAGTGAAAGTAAACCTACTGTCTTGACTTCTGTCTCATTTCTCAAGAGCTATTTTATTTCTGCACTACCATAATATTCACCTTGTGGCTAAGAAAATTCTCTAAAATAAAGCATCTTAATAGCTGTTCTGTTAGCACAAGGCAATATTTACTATTTCAGTCTTTCTCTTTAATCAGGAAATTTATCAGACCTTCAGTTTTACCAGAAAAAATCTCAACTGTCTTGTTAAAAGGCACTTCCTGGGTGTCATTTTTGTAGGCAGTATATGCAACAATGCTTTGAACACCAGAAATAGATGCAAAGAAACTAGTGTCCATGTTCAGCAAAGAAACATTGTTATTCATCCCTTCTGCATAGTCTCTGTCTCTGATCTTAACCCCATCCAATCAATCATAATACAGCTGAAAGGGACCTTGAAGGCCTTCTAGTCCAATCCCTCTCCTCCTCCTATAACATTTCAGATGGGTGGCTGTCCAGTCTTATCAATAGCTGCACAGTACAGAGAAGTCAAGCTTACAAAACAACCTCAGATGTTCCTGCTGCTTTTCTGATACTGGTAGCACTTTGTTTCAGCTCTTATTTCTTTTGTGAACCAAGACACCCTATGCCACAAAACATAATTCCACAAAACATAAAATATAAGACCTCTTTGGTTCTTTCTCTTTGGATTGACACTTGTCCTGTGTCCCTAATAATTTTAAAGTGTTTATCTAAACAGCAGTTTTCCACAGCTTTGCATCTTTCAAATATGTCTACATGGCAACTCCTAGATACCCAACCATTATGACCAACAATTGATTTTAAATTGTAAAGAAGTGTGAAGGGTGCTATAACACACTTGTTAGTAAGATAGTATCCTCAGTATATTTCTCTATGCTCAGAATTCATTTCTCCCAAATCGGCTGCCCTAAAAATATAACAGTCCCATATGTCAAGAACATATCTCAAAAACAGACTACCAAAACCACATGGAATCAGCATAACAAACAAGCCAACTAAAGCCCTAAAACATCTTAATAAACCAAAAGTGGCCCCAGAAGACGAAACAGGAATCGTCTACAACATACAGTGTAATGACTGCAACATCCATTACGTATGACAAACAGAACACATCCATAAACACCAACTAGCAGTCAGAAGACATGGATTTCACAACATATGGACAGACCTAAACATGTGGATATGTTTCAACTGGGAAACTGTGACCATCCTACACCAAGGCAAGACCAAAAATGCTAGGGAATTTCTAAAAGCCTAGCACTCTGACAAATTAGCCATCAACAGACACATAGACAGAAACAGTAGCTACACACTA
Organism: Ahaetulla prasina; assembly: GCF_028640845.1. NCBI lineage: Eukaryota > Metazoa > Chordata > Lepidosauria > Squamata > Colubridae > Ahaetulla > Ahaetulla prasina. The sequence continues at coordinate 131,258,507 of NC_080541.1, read as the reverse complement.
TGCAAAGGGATAAATTACTCCAAGATTAATATCAGACCAATAATTAAGTAAACAATACTCCAATTGTTTGGAGTATTCTTTTTTGGAGCTTTCAAAGAAGCCAACAGTAAATCACAACCGAATAACTTCCAACACCACTCCCACCAACACTGACAGGCAAGGCATTAGGATATAAATGGACAGCACTCCTTACTAGCGCAGATGATATTGCCTAGTTTGGGTAATGAAATATCTGCAAGAAAACAACCAAGCTCAGAGAGCACCAAAGACCCTCATTTCAACCCTGAGATACAAATATTCTTCTTTATTGGCATCATGCAATGTATTCATGAAACTTAAGAACAATCACACAAATGTCTTTATGAACCTATACCCTACACCCATTCCAAAAACAGTGAAACATATGCTAAATCTTGCCATGATGAAAGTAGATGTTACAAAATGTGCAGAACTAGAAATGGAAGTTATGGAAATGGAAATGAAGATTAAGAAAAAACTGAGAAAGGGGAAAAACACCCTCACCTATTTCTTTATACTCTTTTTCTTCCAGAAGCCCATTTTTTCCCCTTAGTACAAAAGAATGAGGCTAGTATTGAAGACATTTTAGTAAAATTTAAGGCTAAAGGATAAAATTCAAAACATTTAATAATCAGAAGACTTGGTGTGCTATAAATAGTAAGGGGTGGAGAACAAGGTTGAGAGGTTTATTTGGCAAGAATGGCAGTAATCTGAAGTGAATATTTAAAAAAAAAACCCCATAACTTTTGCTCATTTAAAATAATTTTTGAGCTTTTAATTTTGGGCAGCTGCTAACGCAGTTCAAGTCTATCACTTGGCTTCATTTTTCAATTAGCATCTTTTAGCACTGTTGAAAAATGTGTCAAAGAAGAGGTGTGACAAGTTAGCTTCCATTGTCTCCAAGTGGGGAAGAATATATTGAACTATTGACAGTAGTTTTGGTGATAATGGAAAATCCTGGGTCAGATACTCACTGGCTATGTGATTAATTTTCACTCAAAGTTTCCTTTCAAGAACCCTGTCCCAACAGAGACAGAGATGTTGCAGGTGTAATGCAGGATATGTCTATCATCACAAATATAGAACCATCTTACCAGAGGAAAGCATGGTATGGAAGGGGATCAGGTGCAAAAGCTTAAATAGCTAAGAAAAAAAGTATTGTTATACTACAAGCATTGGTTTTCTTAAATGCTACATCTCGTTTATACAACTATTATAGGCCATAACTGAACATTAATCAAAAACTTTTTGAGACATCACTGATTGTGTTGCACCTTAATTTGGGGGCTTTTTTTCTGGCAAATAAACTGGAACCACATAAACAAGCATACAAGAATCCACAAATTGAAGATGAGTAGTTTAATTATAAAAAAAGTTATGAAGCCACTGTGAAAAGAACTCTGGTGATACTGTGCATTAAATCAAATTTTATTTATAGTGAGATCTCTGGTCAGTTTTTGTGCTTCTGTGTTCTGCCTGATCTATGCAACACTTGCTGAATAGTCCTATCAGGAGACATGCTTCATTTCTCTCTGTCTTATGTTTTGGTAGTGGACAGATGTATCAGGTTGTTTTCCTCCAAGTGTGTAATAACTACTTCTCACATTTATTTGACAAAGATCTCATAGTAATAGCTGTTCATGATGGACAAGAATGAAACCACAAGATCGTTCACCCTTAGTATGAATGGGCCAATCCCTCTTATACTCACAGAAGTTTGAGAACTTCATTTTTCTTCTCACCTGTTAGTAGGCTGTTGGCTTAGTGCTTGGTGGTCTTGAAACTGAACAGTTGTTCAATATTTACAGAACAGAACAGAACAGAACAGAACAGAACAGAACAGAGCAGAGCAGAGCAGAACAGAACAGAACAGAACAGAACAGAACAGAACAGAATTGAATAGAATAGGAATTCTTTATTGGCCAAGTGTGATTGGATACACAAGGAATTTGTCTTTGGTGCATATGGTCTCAGTGTATATAAAAAGACAAGATACATTCATCAAGAATCATAGGTACAACACTTAATGATAGTTATAGGGTACAAATAAGCAATCACATAAATAAATTAATAAATAATAAATAAGGATCAATCCAAGTGTCTTATTTCAGACATACTGAACCATCTTCAAAAGCTAATTAAGAGATGTATATAATTGGCTCAGAATGAAGGAGAACCACAAAACTGGTGAAGAAGGCATGGGGGCATGGACATCTTTGGTGCTTTTCCATCATCTCTCAGATTAAAAATCAAGTACTCGTATCTATAATCCAGAATACATTCTTTCATAGAAGACTCATAACTGTGTCACACTCCACCTTGAGCTATACATGATATAGCAACTATAATAAAAGTATAGCAAAAGTATATGAACAATATGTTATGTAACATTTATTAGTTAAGATTGGCAGAATTACAAGGCAAAATTAGATCAGATTCTAAACTGCAGTCATGTGACAGAAGATGGGCAGCCTATAAATTTTATAAATAAATTTTTAAAAAGAATTCTTAATGTTATCGGAGAAAGTATGTCCATTTTAGCAATGATTTTTGTATTTTTACAAATATTGTTTTTATATAGTTGTATTTAATTGGATTGTAGCATGCCACTACGTATCACTTCTTGTGATATGGGTGGCTACATAAATTAGGTAAATAAATAAAGTACAATGTTTTGTTTTGTTTTGTTTGTTTTCAGTTCACTAAGGGACTACAAATGTAAAATGTTAACACTTCTAAACATGGAAGGGATGATCCTTCATCTCAATAACTCTTTTGGTAAGTGTATCTTTAAATATTTAGGCGGGAAACAAGCACGTTGCTGATTGGTTGAAGCCGCCGGTTAAACAGTATATAAAGGGTTGTTTTTCCCCAGCCAGGTCGCTGGGTTCACCATATATTAAAGAGCTGTTGTCACTACCCTGGTCTCCAGCCTCGTTACTTCCCGAACTTAACACTGGCGACGAGGATGGGATCTTGAGGCTAAGGAGCACCAGAACCGAGCTGAAGCACGAAAGAACCGAACCCAGCAAACACAGGGCAGAAAAGCAGAGATGGCCAGTTACACTCCGCCCGCACCGTTTGACCCGGCTAGAGAGAAATGGGGAACGTATATGACCCGTTTCGAAAGCTTTCTAGAAGCCAATGAACTGCAAGGAGTTCCAGACAACCGCAAAAGGGCATACTTCTTGAGCCACTGCGGTCCCGAGGTCATCGACATCGCGGAAGCCCTGGCAGAGCCAACGCCGATACAATCGGTATCGTGGCAAACTCTGCAAACCCTGCTAAAAAACCATTTCGCGCCAACGCCGTCCAAATACGTGCGGCGTTTTGAATTTGGAGAGCGCCAACAGCTAGAGGGCGAATCCATTGGCGACTACATGGCTGCCCTGCGGAAAGCATCCAAAGACTGTGGGTACCGAGACCGGGACGAGGTGCTGCTGGAGCAACTCATCAGGGGGGACCGAGACATGCGTTTGCGGAGGCGACTGCTATCGAAAAGCAATCTGACGCTGGCAAACGCCCTGGACGAAGCCCGAGCGCATGAAATGTCCACCCAAGCGGCGGAGACACTGCAAAAGCCTCTCACACCAAAGGCGAGCACAAAGTCAACCCCGGTGCACCAAGAAGAGATCCAGACCGAATCCGACGGTGAGGATGAGGAAGGGGTCTGCCGAACCGAGAAACGCGGCAAAGAGGACCGGGACGAATGCGGAAGTTGCGGAGGTCAACACCAGCGCCAACGCTGCAAGTTCAAGGACGCAACATGTCGGCGGTGCGAGAAGAAAGGGCACCTAGCTCAAGTCTGTCGAGCTCCCCAACCTTCCCGCCGAAAATTCAAATCGGCCAATCAGAGCGCGGGATCGGCAAGGCGACCCGCGATTGGCTCAAACAAAAAAGGCGCGGATTCGAACCAAACGACTGTGGTCATAGGCCGCGCCTCAACCCGAGTGGAGAAGAAGATCTTCACCAAACCCAAAATAGAAGGAGTACGGTGCCGACTCGAAGTGGACACCGGGTCAGCTATCACCATCATGTCCTGGGACACTTTGGCGAAGTCACTGCCATCAGTCGCGAAGCGCCACCTGCAAACACAACGGCTACGAGTCCACGACTACCAAGGGAATCGAATCCCTGTTCGAGGGACCACCTCTGTCCGAGTCGAGTACGGACCACACAAGAAGACCCTGCCCATCACGATCGTCGAGGGGACCCTACCTAGCTTGTTGGGACTAGACTGGTTTCGCGCATTGGGCATGGGAGTGACTGGCATCTTCAGAAGTGACTGTAACCTGAAAGACATACTCATGAACGAGTTCGAGGATGTCTTCAAGGACTGCCTGGGCAAGTACAAGGGGACCCCTATTTCCTTCAACTTAGACCCCCAGGTAGCTCCCATTAGGTTAAAAGGCAAGGAGAGTCCTTTGCCCTTAAACCTAAAATTGACAAGGAGCTAGATAAGCTCATAAATCAGGGATTTTGGTGCCAGTCGATCACGCAAAGTGGGAGACGCCAATCGTCACCCCAGTAAAACCAGATGGGTCAATTAGAATCTGCGCTGACTACAAGGCGACGCTAAACAAAGCCTTACAGAAAAGCGCTTACCCAGTTCCTGGTGCAACACTTGCTGCACTCTTTGGGGCAAGGGCAAGTCTTTGCAAAGTTAGACTTGGCTCAAGCCTACCAACAACTGCCCGTAGACGCCAACACAGCCAAGCCCAAACGATTGTAACTCACAGGGGGCCTTCAAGTGTACCCGATTACAATTTGGGGTGAGTGTGGCACCGGGCTGTTCCAAAATTTAATGGAACGACTTCTGCAAGGGCTCCCAGGGTAGTTCCCTACTGATGATGTATTGATATCAGCAAAAACGTAGAGGAATTGGGGAGCGTTTGAGAAAAGTTCTGGGCATTTTCCGTCAGCCGGACTAAAGGTTAAAGTGAACAAATGCCAGATAGGGGTAGAATCACGAATTCTTGGGCCACCGAATAGACAAGAAAGGAATTCACCCCACTGAGAGCAAGGTCAAGGCAATCAGAAAGGCTCCAGCGCCCAAAAACAAAACAGAGCTACAGGCATTCCTGGGCTAGTGAATTTTTACGCGGTTTTTTTAAAAAACAAAGCGACCGTTGCTGAACCGCTGCATAAGCTTCTAGGGAAAAATACTGCTTGGTCTTGGGGGAAGTCGGAAAGTAGGGCTTTCGAAGCAGTAAAAAACCTGCTCTCGAGCGACAGCCTGCTCATCCAGTACCATAGCTCATTGCCACTAGTGCTGGTTTATGCCTCCTTACGGAGTGGGGCTGTGCTCAGCCCCAGACTTCCAAACAGCCCAGAAGCCCCTATAGCCTTCTACTCCAGAACGATGTCCTCCCCAGAGAGGAACTATAGCCAGTTAGATAAGGAAGCGCTAGCAATTGTGTCAGGGGTGAAAAAATTTCACGAATATGTTTTTGGGCGAGACTTTGAAATTGTGACTGACCACAGACCGCTGTTAGGAATACTGGCAGGCGACCGCCCAACGCCTGTGGCACTTTCGCCACGTTTGACTCGATGGACTATTTTCAGCCGCTTATTCTACAAGCTGCAGCATCGACCAGGAAAAGAAGTGGGCATGCGGATGCGTTAAGCAGATGCCCACTACCAGGGCGATCAAGACCCCACCCGGGACGCCCATCCTGCTGATTGACTCTTGACTCTGGCCCAGTCACATCTAAGGAAGTGGCTCGGCATCATACCGACATTATGTTAAGGACTGTACCGGTTGGGTACAAAGAGGGTGGCCCGCTGCGCCGGGCGAACGGTTTAAGGAATTTGTAAAAAAACGTGATGAGCTCTCGGCTCAAGGGGGGTGCCTGTTATGGGGTGATCGTGTGGTAATCCCGGATAAATTAAGGGGAAAGGTATTGGACCTCCTCCACGAGGGTCACCCAGGGATCGTAAGGGGCTAGCAAGAAGCTATGTGTGGTGGCAACTCATGGACTCAGAGATTGCTGAGAGGGTAGGGAAATGCCAGGCTTGCCAAGAGTCCAGACCTCTACCCCCAACGGCCCCAGTCAGGGAATGGGAGAAACCCCAAGGGCCCTGGTCAAGAATCCACATTGATTTTGCTGGCCCTTTCCACGGCCAAACCTTCCTGGTGGTTGTCGACGCTTTCTCTAAATGGTTGGAGATCATACTCATGAAATCCACCACGGCCGAGGCAGTAATCGCAGCCCTCGCCACCTATTCGCAACCCACGGGTTGCCTGACACTCTGGTGTCCGACAATGGCCCGCAATTCACGGCAGCCCAGTTTGAGGAATACTTGGCAGAGGAGGGCATCCGACATGCCCTCTCTGCGCCTTTCCACCCCGCGCCGAATGGCCTTGCAGAGCGCTCCGTCCGAGCGCTAAGGAGGCATTGTCCAGGCTCAAGCCAGGTGACTGGCAAACAAAGATAGATTTCTTTCTGGCCGCTCAGCACAGAACCCCAAGCACTGCTACAGGCAGAAGCCCAGCCGAATTATTGATGGACGGAAACCCGTGCCCACTTGACTGCTTGAATCCCCATTACACACCAGAGGGTTACAAGGGGAACTAGAAAACGAGAGAAATGGGCATAGGCGATCGAGTGTGGGCCCGCAACTATGGGGACGGCCCAAGTTGGCTCGCAGGGCAAATCATAAAAGCAACCGGTCCAAAGTCATACTTGGTCGAGTTACAAGACAACCGAGTATGGAGGCGCCACATAGATCAGATAAGGAAACGAATAGCTGAACAACCCGAGCTAAATGAGACAGATCATGACCACTCCTTATTTGAACCCACAGCTGACCATAACCCGGGGGAGGCGCAAGACTTAGCTGAGGTCCCGGAGGTCCAGCGACGCCATCAGGTTCGAGGAAACAGCAGGGAAAACTCAAAGTAATCCAAGGCCGGATGGCCAAGAAAAAGAGTCTGCAGTAATCCAGGGCCCGATGGCCTAGAGAAAGAGCTGGAGGAGAAAACCCCCCCCCAACCACCCCAAAACACCACCCAGGACTGAACCGCGCAGGTCCGAAAGAATTAGGAGACGCCCAGGTTATTTGCGTGACTACGTCGAAAAATAACATGTAAATAATATGTAAATAGTGGTAAAGTGTTTTCTGGGAGGGGAGGAGTGTTATGTATCTTTAAATATTTAGGCGGGAAACAAGCACGTTGCTGATTGGTTGAAGCCGCCGGTTAAACAGTATATAAAGGGTTGTTTTTCCCCAGCCAGGGTGCTGGGTTCACCCTATATTAAAGAGCTGTTGTCACTACCCTGGTCTCCAGCCTCGTTACTTCCCGAACATAACAGAAACAATATAAATATAAATCGTAAGGATACAAGCAACAAAGTTACAGTCATGTAGTCATAAGTGGGAGGAGATGGGTGATAGGAACGATGAGAAGACTAATAGTAATAGTAATGCAGACATAGTGAATAGTTTGACAGTGTTGAGGGAAATATTTGTTTAGCAGAGTGATGATGTTCAGGAAAAAACTGTTCTTATGTCTAGTTGTTATGGTGTGCAGTGCTCTATAGTGTCATTTTGAGGGTAGGAGTTGAAACAATTTATGTCCATTGTTAACATCAATAAATGTCAATGCTGCTGGCTTTTGGTTTAATTCTAACGAAACGCACTTACTATCCTTTGAGTTTTAAGGCATGTATGCTGTGCCACAAATGCTATTAGTATGTATAATGTAAAATGATACTACCATTATCTCCACTCCATGATGATCTATACTACAGCAGTTTCCTCCCAGTAACATAAAGTACTAAAGAAAACTTGTCATGAAAAAATAACATTCAACAATTGACAGAAATAATTTTCTTTAAGCTAATCTGGGTATCTTTCAGATTTCATAATACTTCACTTTAAATTTTAAATTTGGCAAAATTTGATGATTTATTCTAGCCCTTATACTCCCAGATGCTGTATTTAATTGGATCCATTTTTTTTCTTCCCTTTGTCTCTCCCTAATACCACCTTAATGCTTTTCTAAAGCTTTTGATCCAGCCATGCTGTTTGCAGTGAAAGAACTGCTGCTTCTATTCTCTTTTATATCTTGCACAACTGGGAAATTATTCACTCCAGTTATTATTATTATTTTTTGAGGTGTTCTACTCCTTTCTCCTTACTTAAACCTAAGCAAGCCATCACTTTCTAAGTGTTGTGCCAAAAATTTATTCATAATGACAAATTTTGGCTTGTTTAATTATTTAAATCTATTTGTAATCCTCCATACAACACAACACATATGCCAATTTCCCAGTTCTATTGTGAGTCACTAAAATCTCAGGAGTAACATGTTTTTATAGAAGTTGTGGAATAAAGTTCAAGGTTATTTACAAAAGAGTGTTTCCAAAGATAGGAATTGTGAGATTTAAAACCCAAATTTGATACTCACAACTCCAAGACAAGTCTGATTAACAAAATCAAAGATTTATTGTAAAAAAATATGAAAATAAAATAAAATAAAAAAGCGGTTGCAAGCGCGGCCTCTTAGACTCTTCCCAATTGGATTGAGTTCAAAGAGCGCAAGAAGCAGTTTTCAAGCTACACATTTTATACTCCTACACCGCCCTGAGTTCTTCGGGAGAAGGGCGGTATACAAATTAAAATATTATTATTGTTATTATTATTACAATGCACGCCACGCCTAAGAAATTCCCCCCTTACCCACTTTGTCCTTTTAGTTGTTTTACACCTTTAAGGGTCATCTTGGCACTTTCCGTCCATTCTCTGATATCTTTTCTTATTTACTTATAATTTTCACCTTGGGCCGATGTTCCTGTCTCCTGATAGGATTTTTGGCTCAGGCGTAAGTTTCTGTCTCTGGGGAGCTCTTATCAAGTCATAATACATTGTCTCCACAATTGATTACATTACCAATTGTAGTCACTTTGCATAGTCAGAAAACAGCAAACAGATAGTCTCACACTTTGGTATTATATTTGTTACAATTTATAAAAGAATAACCTTTATTTATTTCCTTTAGAATTATGAACTCTAATTGTCTTCTCAATCTGCCCTCCATTTCTAAATTCTTTTTAACTTCTAAATTTATTTCAGATGATGTCACATTAAACTAATTGTGATCATCATTATAAAAGTGATCACTATATTGTAATCCTAGTTGAAAATAATTTTATCCATATAATCACTTTGTTGGTTTTCTCTTGAAAGGATTACAATTGTATTTTTTGGTAGCATTGTTTAATTTTGCGGATGGATTATAACTCATACTTAAGTGCAATAATAGATGGTGTACAAACTGTGTATTATTTGCATTTCTTTGACAACAATTGAGAAGATCCTTGTGATTTTATATTTGCAACAGATTTTGTGATTTCAGGGGGAAAAAACATATAAAGACTGTATGTCTGTGGGCCCTACCCAGACTGAGTTCAGAAAACAGTTAATTAATTACAAATGTGGACAATGCCTACAAGAACTAGGTTTTCATGGATTTCTACAAGGATATTCTTAAATATTCACCATCTAGTCAAAAAGTCCTATATTGTCTAGTGGTCTTTATTCATATAGTAAGTAAGTTTGGCCCTGATTACCTTCATACCCAGAAAGGGACTTAGAATGAACTCTGATTAAAAACTGTAAAAACAAACTGATCAATCATTTAAATGGTATAATTTCTGACTTGATGTGCATGTAAAGAAGAATACTTTCCTTTTCTAATACTTAAATATGAAACCCCATGCATGACTTTCCTGAATACAGAAGGGGAGGGGGAAATGCAAAAAATGAGAATGGAAGCAAAAATTAGACATTCCTTTATCCTATCTAGAAATGTGTCTTTATTTTTGGAAAAGTACTCTTATGTCTTACAATTAGTACCTATTTTTATATGTCATTAAAAACATACACATTTATAGTATACTCCAGCTGACTGAATTATTTTATATGAATTGAAAATTGAGCTGAATTATATTTTCTTTATATATAAAGAATATATTTCTTTATATATAAAGAATATCTGTATTCTTTATCCAATTGCTGTAATTGTACATGGCCCCAGTTTTTAAGGAATTATTTTATTATTAATCTAAAAGCAAACAATTTCTGGGAACCAAACTTTAGTTAAATGCTGATATCACTTGTTAATAGCCTGTGGTGCAATAAGACTGACTGTGAACAGGTGATGATTACTGTACTTAGCACTTCAGGAGAATGAAAAAAGAATGATGGTAATCATTATCAAAATTACTCATTATGTGTCATGCTGTTAATTACCATTGAAAGACTTAGCATCTGGTTGAAATCTCCTATTTTGGAGCTACAGAGATTCAATATGGCAGGGAATGCATTTAAAGAAACTTTAATCAGAATATAAAACAATTTAGGACTAGGATGACGTTTCAGATTTACCACTCAGTGACTCATATAGAGGCTAGTTTACAGAGACTGGGAGACAAATCCAACTCCCTGAACTGAGCACAGTTATCCTAGAGAGGAATGGACCAAAACATCTGAATCACTCACACATCCTATGTTGTTCCCATCCTGCCTGAGGAGTTCAACTGGAAGAGAATGTGAAGGTTCATTCTCAAGGAATAGTCATGATGTCAGCCCTGAAAGCCATCTTTTGCACTGGACCTTCAGGCCTGCCACATTTAGTGCTGTGGGAAACTGGGAGGGGGGGAATTGTATGGAGCTGGGGAGATATATAGTCATAATAATATTCCTTTCTCTGGGAGTCAAGGACATCCTGCCCGGCACCCGGAGGGGTGTGACTGGGAGGCATCTCCAGTTGGGACAGTGCATTGATTGGGCCATGTGATGGATATGTGGGTGCTGGGCAGAGATTTGGATTTTCAATTGGGTGGGGAAAACCTGGAAGCTTTCAGATTTAAAGTAAGCATTATTCAATCATAGAATATTATTTCTGATTGACTGGACTGAATTGGAAAAAAGGACACTAAGCATATAAGTTGTTAAGCAGAAATCCAAGTGTTAATTTGAAACAAAAACAAAAGCAACCCCCCCCCCCAAATTATACCTTTAATTTAAAAAAAATGAAATTGTTTTAGATTTAATTGACCATTCAGCAGTGCCAGATCACAACACCTGTTTTTCTTTTCAATCTAGTTCACATGTAGGTGGGTGTAGTCAGAGGTGGGTTTCAGCACGTTCTGGCCAGTTTTGGAGAACTGGTAGTGGAAATGTTGAGTAGTTCAGAGAACCGGTAAATACCACCTCTGACTGGCCCCACCCCCATCTATTCTCTGCCTCCCAGATGATTGGGAGGAAATGGGGATTTTGCGTATCCTTCCCCTGCCATGCCCACCAAGTCACACCCGCCAAACCATGCCATGCCACACCCATCAAGCCACACCCACAGAATCGGTAGTAAAAAATTTTGAAACCCACCACTGAGTTTAGTGTAAGGTATCTTTAAGAAATATCCCAAATAGTTCTTTGTTTTATTCATATTGTTAGCCTTATTTATACACTGAAAAAATTGCACGTGTGCTATTGCTATATTTTGATGCATTGATTGATTCACATATCTGTTTCCCCTTCTGCATGCAGCATATTACTCTTGATATGTGCAACTTGAATGCAGTATTTTGGGCCCATATTAAAAGAAAATGAATCATAGCTAAGTGTAACTTAGCTCCTAAGGCATGAGAAACTGCTCCTATGAGCGTTTCTCATGCCTTCCCCAATATGTCATGTTCAATAATATTTGAAATATAATTCTTTTTATTTGAAGTCTCTCAGCAAATATGAGCATGGCCTTCATAATACAATATGTAACAGCCCATCACTGTTACTAGATTTTGAATCCAAGATATGAAGTTATTCCTGAATGACATTCTCCTTGTCCTTGGCCTAATCTAGTTAGTTGCCTGAAACATATTTTCAAGAGAATACACAATCTTGATTAATACACAACACACAAGTTGATTAAATGGATAATCTGAGTCTCCGAACTTGGAATGTAGCCATTTTTAAGAAGCAGGTCTATTAGAACACAGAATGAACAATCATTTCACAAGTTGGAATTCAGTACCATGAGCAAATTATTACTTGGTAATATTATGCTACTGTACCTTGTCCTGCAGTAAGGACAATTTCCCTCATACGTCTGAAATGGAACATTCCATTACATCAAAATGATATGGATGACCTTCTTGTGAATGGTTAAAATAGCCTGTCAAAACCTGTTGGGTGTAGTGCTTAAGGCACCTGGCTAGAAATTGGTATATTGTGATTTCTAATTCCATCTTACCCACAAGGTCATCTGGGTGATTTTGAGCCTGTTGCTCCAGCATAACCCAAGAAAGAAGAAATTGGCAAGTCATTTCTAAAAATCTCACCAAGAAAATGGCAGGGACTTCTTCATGAAGTTATCACTGATTCAAAGGCACAATGAAGAATCTCACAAAAGATAATCAGATAATAGCAGTAAAAATTAACTTGCTGTCTTTAAGGGGGGGAAAAAGCTGCTGATATAATTCATACCCTTTGTTTAAATGGGCTTTATCCTGAACAAGAGAAAAGAAACCAGTCTTGTCAAGTTCCTTTGAACTGTTTAGTTTCTGATTATATGTTTTCAAGTTTTTTTTTCTTTCTTTTTTGTTCATTATAGCAACGTTCTTCTTAATTTAATTCACATTGGCCTATTTAAAGTGATGTTTATTCCATCTGATGTACATCTAGTGTGTGTGTGTGTGTGTGTGTGTGTGTGTGTGCGTTTCTTTTCTATCTAATGAAGAAAAGTTTAAAAGACAGCCATGGTCAACTTTTCTGACAGAAGAGAAAGCCATAAATTGTTTTATATTATCTTCCAAAATGTAGTGTCCCAATGCTCAGTGTTTCCAATCAGAATCTTTTTCTTCCCCATTATGGAAAAATAATCAATATAGTAATCAGTGAAAGTAGACATTCATAACCTTTCTTGGTTGGCTGGAATTTGTCCCACTGTGAAGGTTTTTGTTACTTTCTTGTTCAAGGTTGATATCAGAGACCCTGATCAGAAAAAACAAAACAAAACTGGAGAACACAAATAGTCAGGAGAATTTTGCAATAGGTAATATAATGTGGAAATTAATTCATTTTTTTTAATTTAATAAACAGCTAAAGGACCATAGAAAGTGGAATAATAAAAATTGCATTTAATTCACAATATGAAAAGACTGGAAAAGAAAAAAATATATAGTAGGGACTCAGACCATGAAGCTGACTAACAGATAGATTTAGGAAGATGAAAAGGACAAGTCTTTGTTATTCTGATTAACACCACAGTTATTATAGGAATGTCAGGGTTCCAAGGAACACCCCCAATGAAATAAAGCTCTGAGGCTTGAGGTCCCTCAAAGTTCCAATTTATTAGAGATGTCATGTTGGTACTGTTGGGAAAACCCGAAATTGAAAGCTTCCAGGTTTTCCACACCCAGTTGACAGTTCATAGCCCTGCCCCACACCTACAAGTTCATCACATTGTCCAATCAACTCTTCACACTCAGTTGGATATAATCTTCAGGCAGTCTACATCAGACGTAGGCAAAAGTCCTTGAATATGGAATGTTGTTATTACTAACTTTATACCGCTCCAACAACAACCCCCTCCCAACTTCCCCAGCTAAAATATGTGGCAGTTAAGAAGCAAAAAGAAATTTACCTTCCAAAACTGACAAGGATTTTAAATACCTTGACTAGAAAATCTGATTGTGGCAGCTGATGGGAACTACCAACAATGGCTATTTAAAAAACAAACAAACAAATATTTAAAAACAATTGGTTTTCATGTATGATAAGGCACTTAAGCATAGCTCTTGCCGTTTATCAAAATAATAATACATGTGTAACAGAGCCACCTTTTCTGAATATTTATTGTCAGGCACAAGTAAAGCTTGCTCCTCAAATCCTGCTTGCAATTTTCTCACAACTATTTTGTTGGCTGCTTTGAAAATTAGAAACTGGGCAGGCTAGTCCCATCATTAGCTAGATAGAGACGACTGCTTCAGGCACCAAGTATTGGGATAATAGCCAAACTGGTAGCCTTCCATCCTGTGGTTCCTCTGAGATGCCACGAGAACGCCCCCCAGTAGTTCTAAAGTTAAATTTAATTGCCAGTCCAGTCATTGATAGAATGAAAAGTGCTTCCAACTATTTAGAATAGGCATTAAAATGGCATCTGGTATTCTCAATAGATTGAATAGACAAGATTATTTATTTGTATAAGCAATTTCTAAGGCCATCCATTTGTCCATGACTTGGGGCGGTTTACAGAATGTTGAAAAGAGCAAAAACAGCTAAGATTAAGTCAAATCCAAAAAGACAACTGTGCTAAGAAAAGGGGGAAAAAGTAGATACACATTAGCATTGCTTGTGGTTATTAGGGTCACATAGAAGCAAAGTTCAGAGTCTGTGGAAAGATGCAAATCTTAAACGCCTTTCTAGAGATGAGGATGATCAGAACAATACAGGTGGAGAAGAAGGTATACTATTCTATATGGCAGGTACAAAAACAGAAGATATGCCTTCTGGAATCCATAATATTCAAGTGATGGAACCTGGAACATGCCAAACCTGACATATATTATTGGATATTACTTATCCATTCAGTTATGACTGATGCTTGGTGATTTTACAGGCCAGGTTAGAATTAGGGTGTCTTCATGTCTTTTGATCTTGTACCGCTCCTTTGAGTTGTTCTTTGCTCTTGCTGGTATCAGCTTTGATGGTGATATTATTGAATAGATGCAAACAACTTGGAAAATTGATCTCATAAATAATCCAGCACTGTGCCATGAAGACCTTTATTACCATGTTTCCCTGAAAATAAGACAGGGTCTTATTGTCTTTTGACCCCCCAAATAAGAAATTGGCCTTATTAATGGGGGTCTTATTATTTTGGGGGTGCACATGGTGGTGAGCATAGGACTAGATGTCCCATTGCTAATATCGCCTCCCCTCCCTATTCTTTGCACCGAACAGCCCAACACATCCCACCCCAATGGCAACAGCTGCTTCCTTTCCCCTCCATCTTTTTATTGAGAGGGGTGGCAGGTGGGGTGGGAAGAAGAGAGACACATGGAGTGAGATGTGGCTCCCCTTGCTGTCTCTTCTCCTCCCCCCTTGCCAGGCTTGACAGGGCTCCTGCCCCTTGCTTAGCCACCCATCCCTTTAGGGATGCAATTTGGAGGTGGCAGGTAGGGCAGCTGAGAAGCAGGATGCACATTTTACCTTTCCAGCTCCGTCAAGTTCCTTGCCATTTTGTCCAGAGAAACACGCTGTAAAAGAAAACCTTCTTGTGAGTTCAATCAATTTCTTGAACTCGCGAGAAGGATTTCTTTTACAGTGTGTTTCCCTGGGCACAACGGTAAGGAAAGTGATGGAGCTTCAAAGGTAAGATGTGTGTCTCACAGCCCAAAACATCACACCCCACCAGCAGTAACAGTAACAGCAGTAATAGCAGCCTGGCTGCTTCCCTTCCCCACCATCTCTTTATGGAGAGGGATGGCGGGTGGGGCAGGGGAGAAGCTAGATGCATGGAGCGAGATGTGGCTCCCCTTGCCAACTCTTTATCCCCCTTGCTGGGCATGGCAGGGCTCCTGCTCCTTGCTTAGCCACCTGCCCCCTTTAGGGATGCAATTTGGGGGTGGCATGTGGGGCAGGCGAGTAGTGGGATGCAGGTCGAGAAGTTTGATTGAACTCACAAGAAGGTTTTTTTTTACAGTGTGTTTTCCTGGACACAACGGCAAGGAAAGCAATGGAGACCTGCATCCCGCTTCTTGCCCGCCCCACCTGCCACTCCCAAATTGCATCCCTAAAGGGATTGGGTGGCTAAGCAAGGGACAGGAGCCCTGCCATGCCTGATGAGGGGGAGAGAAGAGACGGCAAAGGGAGCCACATCTCACTCCATGCATCTTGCTTCTCTCCCACCCCATCTGTCACCCCTCTTGATAAAGAAATGGCAGGTAAGGGAAGCAGCCAGGCTACTCTTGCCATTGGAGTGGGTTGGGACATGTTGGGCTGCTCGGCCAGGGAGGGATGGGCATGTCCCCTCCTTCCCCCCTCCGGCCTCGCCTCTTCAACTCATTTTGGTTGCACAGCAAGCAACCAGAGGAAATGGTGGGACCGGCTTCGCATGCATGTAAGTAGTTGGTGGGGGGCTTATTTTTTGGGGTGGCTTATATTATTGCATGCATTGAAAAGCTCAATTGGGCTTAATATCCAGACATGTCTTATTTTTGGGGAAACATGGTAGCTAGCCACTACTACTTTGAATAATACCATAAACCTACTAGTTTCCTGTTTCCTACAGCTAACTATGTTATAGGATCATACCAAGGTGCACCTATGTATAACAACTTAAACTGCTACATTCTGGACATATTATACTTTCTGCAGGCAGCCCTGTGTATAATACATCCAGTCTCTGGAAGACTAAGTGACCATGAGAAAGCACATAAGATGGATTGGTGCAATATTCCCCTGACCACTTGTTTTTTTAAGTCCAAAAGGATCACTAAAAAAGACATCATGTATGTATACATACTTTGTAGAGAGAATGCTGCCTCCAGATGAATCATCTACTTAAAAAGAGTTGAACCAATGAACCAACTACTGACAAAAAGTTTAACCTGGTATCTCTCATTCAAAAATGTCTTGCTTAAAATTGACACTGTACAAGGACGTGTATCAAATAGTAATGGTATATAAAAATATTGCCAAACGTGGAAAATTAATTGAGGCTGTCTTAAAAATAAATGTGTCACCAATCTTCCTTTGTAATTCTTCGGTATATTTTTTGAATTTAGATCCCTTTTGGCTTCTGTCCCTTATTTTCATTTATGTGAATTGGTACATCTGGCTTTTTTGAAGTAGGCAATTGCTTTTATTAACTCTCATGCATTTATGTATAGGGATCTTATCAAGGGACTCCCATCCTCTTGTCTTCATTATGATTTGTGTTAATGAAATGTTTCCTCTGAAGATGAGAAGTTCATATGATATTTTTTTTTAAAAAAAATAACTGATTGGTATGGGATGGTGGAGCCTCAATAGCTACTGAGCACTTAAAAAAGCCTTGTGTTTTTAACATTCTAGGAAGCTGCCCATTCTAGGAAGCTGCCCATCAAGATTCAAATTCAATGACAGAGAATCACAAGAGGATTGCAAGCCATTCTGCAGAATTCAGCAGTTTTGTCATAACAAAATTCACAGGAATACTATAGATAAATTTACAAATCACTTAAGAGCAAGTTGTTAGTTCATCTTAAATGGCATTGATTTCAGTTTGCTAGGGAGTCTCAGTTGGGAAAAAAACAAATTCAAGTCTTGCTCACAAAATGCATATCTTTTATGATATCAGTTATTTGGTTTATTTATCTGAAATACTTTAAAATTCATATACACTTGCATCTTTGAAGTTGAAGTTGAAATGAATTAATGCAATTTTTTTGCAGTTGTTCATTCTTTCAATATTTATTTCGTCAGGCATTTGCATTAATTACTAAAATTACTTTTTTGAATCACATTAAACTAATGTCATTTTTTCCACTTTCTCCTCAAATGCATACTTTTGCCAGGAATTTTCTTTAATACAACGCTTAGGTATTCATTGCTTTTGCTAATAAACACTACTTTCTGTACTTTTCCCCAAGGATACTTTATTTTTTTAAGCATAGCTTTTATTTGAGTATCGCATCACACTTGATTTTGGATTTTTATTTAATATTTGAAATATATGAGTACTTATAAATAGAAGTACTTATAATAGAAGAGTACTCCACTCCTCTGAATACAACAAAATACCTTATGTCACCACACTTGAAATCCTGGGTTTAGAAAATTTAGAATTACGCCGCCTTCGACATGACCTGAGTTTAACTCATAGAATCATCTATTACAATGTCCATCCTGTCAAAGACTACTTCAGCTTCAATTGCAACAATACATGAGCACACAATAGATTTAAGCTTAATGTTAACCGCTCCAATCTTGATTGCAGAAAATATGACTTCAGTAACAGAGTGGTTTATGCTTGGAATGCACTACCTGACTCTGTGATCTCTTCCCAAAATCCCAAAAGCTTCAACCAAAAACTATCTACCATTGACCTCACCCCATTCCTAAGAGGTCTATAAGTGGCGTGCATAAGAGCACAAACGTGCCTACCGTTCCTGTCCTATTGTTTTCCTTCGTTATATCCAATTAATATAGTTATTACATACTCATACTCATATATATGCTTATATATTGTATAAATATTTCATGCTTATGCTTATATATACTGCGTGACAAAAATAAATAAATAAAAATAAAAATAGATGCAGCTGCTTTAATAAGTTGCAAAGTGATACTATTTCATGGTTCTGCTTAAGATCAATCAATCAAATGTTTATTTAGTTACAGACCAGCAAATAGCATATAGAAATCACAGTTTTATATCTATCTATCTATCTTTCTTTCCCTATCTATCTATCTATCTATCTATCTATCTATCTATCTATTTATCTGTAAACTCTAAAATTTCTCCAAGCAATACACCAAATAATTTCACAGTTCTATCAGTTTACTGCAGAAATTAAATCCAGAAGCATACACAGGCAGACTGATGCAGCATGATTCATTAAGTTCTTTATATATATAATAATACCTGAAGTAAATTTACAATACCAACAGCAGATATCTATCAACCTTGTAACAATTACAAGTCAAACCCAAGCAGGAGAGAACAGTTAGTTTCATTTCAGCAGAGCAGACAAGCCCAGGCTTGTTTCATTTCAGAACTGAGTACAGAGCTTAATACAAAGAGCGCCTCCTCTATACAGGGAAGTTAAGCTTCTGCACAGTTGCCTAAGCCATGCCCAGACTTCTACCTTAAGTTTCTGTTTCTAAACAGCCTTCATTGGCTGAGCCTGTTACCATGCCTATTCATTGGCTGACCTTGTTACCATGTCTCCATTCAGTCCCCATTGGCTGATCTATTCCAATCCATGAATATTCACATTCTGTCATCCCTCTTATATACAAAAGTTAGATGGGAGCTCAACCTCTGACTTGCTGTAATTCCAAAGCCTTTATTAAGAGTAAACGGGAGATGCCCATTAAGAAAGGAAAAGGAAATAAGTAAGTCACAATAGTTTCATCTCTCTTCAGCAACTTTCCTATCTTGGGCAGCAAAGCTATAGCAATGAATAGGAAGGATCTTTCTTTTGATATATTCTCTTAGAAGACAGATTACCTTCCTTCTGACTAGTTTTCCAGCAATGCTTTTAGACAGACTGTTGTTTCCAATTCGGGTAGACAAATGGAATGAGGGAAACTGCACATGCATTTGTCCTTGTGCAGTTGTTGCTACAATTAGAAGATTAAAAAAACCCTCAATTTTACAGAGCAATTTGCACTTGACCAACTACTGCAGCAATATATCAAAGATGCAGTCCCTCCAACTATCTATTTCACATCCCTCCTAACTCATGCTCTTGCTTCTGTCTTTCTCGCTGTACCCTGACTCTCTAAATTTACCTTCTGATATATGTTTCGATATTTTGTTATTATTTCCTGATCATAAGCAATAGCATGGCCTTTTTGGTTTTATGTGCTTGTAAACTCAACTATTGCATAGCTTATCAACCAGATGGTTTACATCTTAGCCCAATGTAACAAACAAGCCAAACTATTTATGTTCCGTAAACTAGTCTGTGCACTAATGGCTGTGCATATGAATGAATGAATGAATAAAATATCATTGTCAACAAAATTGGCATCAGAATTTTTGCCCTTCTGAACAGTTCTAAATTTTTGGAACACGAACTTACAGATGATCCTTTTTCTAGGTATACAAACCTTCCCATATACAGTGCTTTTGTCATGCCCCTGTCAGAGTCTGAATCCGAAGGGGAAGAGGAACAGCTGACAGAGAGTGAGAGAGTGGATCTGTTGACTGTGGAAGAAACTGGGGAAGTGCAAAGTCAGGCTGGGCAGAGCAGGGGAGAGATAGAATAAGGGAGAGGGATTCAGATGATACCAAGACCCACTGAGACCCACCCCCATCCTTGGCAGCACAGGGAGGAACGGAGATCAATGTGAGTTGTGTGGCTTATGAGGGAGAAAAGGGACCCAATCCTCTTTACAAGGCACAGGTGCTGATGGAGTTTAAAAGTAGAGGCAAACGGGAGGGCCGGTTGTCGGGAACAAACACTGAGTTTATCTGGTGTTTATTTGAATTCTGGCATCCTCACAACTGGTTTGATTTACTGCTGTACTATTTTACTTGTGGAATTCCTTATTTTGCTTGCCCTGCTGGATTAATTACCTTGTCTTGCCTTTGGATTTTTTGTTAGAAGTTTTCGGCTTACAACGTTTGGGACTGAAGTACTGCCAGCCAAAGACTATTACAGGTTGGTGGAAGAGCTCTCTCCAGGCTGGAGAGTTGAAAGAGACATTGGGGGCACAGTTGGTGATAATAAAGGGACTCATATCAGTTCTCTATCTGTGTTGCCTTTGTGTCACGTCCCAGGTCATCACAGCTTTGGAATCTTTTCTGTTTCCCAGAAACTTACTAGAAGGGATCATTTTCATAATGCATTCACTATAAACAAGATACATATCAATACCATATGAATAGTGATCACTTAGTTTCATCATATTTTTCAGCAATCTAAAAAATAAAATAAAATGCTTCCCAATGCTCAGCATAAATGTTTGAAATATATATATATGTGTGTGTGTGTGTGTGTGTGTGTGTGTGTGTGTGTGTGTTTTCTGAGGTACCTACAGAAAGACCTACATATAATATATATATATTCAATATGTAGACTTAGGCATGTGACATATGCAGTTGCACCATTTACATTTTTTTAACCTTACTATAGCTTTTCGCACCATGAAACATGTAATAGCATAATGTTTTTTTTAATCTGTAGCATTCATACATATGTACATTTTGTATGCCATTTTTTTCAAAGAACAATTTTAAAGCAAAGTGTTCCAATAAATAACATGTAATAGATAGACCTTATCACTGACATAAATATTACATAATAATATGATCCACTTAGACAGATGATGCGTCTTCAAATAAATAAAGTAGAAATCTATGCTAAATTTCTCTTGCATCCCACCTTATGAGAGTTTCCATGCATGCAAATCAGGTCGATTTGTTCTTCACATCCCTATCATTTGTTAAGAAATGGCTTAAAGGTAAAGGATAAAGGTTCCTCTCGCACATACGTGCTAGGCGTTGCCGACTCTAGGGGGTGGTGCTCATCTCCGTTTCCAAGCCAAAGAGCCAGTGCTGTCCGAAGACATCTCCGTGGTCATGTGGCCGGCATGACTCAACACTAAAGGTGCACGGAACGCTGTTACCTTCCCACCAAAGGTGGTCCCTATTTTTTCTACTTGCATTTTCTACTTGCATTTGAGATCTTGCATTCTACTTGCAAGATCTCAAATGGACAGCTAACATCAAAAACATCATTAAAAAAGGACAACAAAGAATGTTCTTTCTGCGCCAACTCAGTAAGCTCAAACTGCCCAAGGAGCTGCTGATCCAATTCTACAGAGGAATTATTGAGTCTGTCATTTGCACCTCTATAACTGTCTGGTTCGGTTCTGCAACCCAACAAGAAAAACACAGACTTCAGAGGATAATTAGAACTGCAGAAAAAATAATTGCTACCAACTTGCCTTCCATTGAGGACCTGTATACTGCACGAATCAAGAAGAGGGCCGTGAAAATATTTGCAGATCCCTCGCATCCTGGACATAAACTGTTTCAACTCCTACCCTCAAAACGACGCTATAGAGCACTGCACACCAGAACAACTAGACACAAGAACAGTTTTTCCCAAGGCCATCACTCTGCTAAACAAATAATTCCCTCAACACTGTCAGACTATTTACTGAATCTGCACTACTATTAATCGTTTCATAGTTCCCATCACCAATCTCTTTCCACTTATGACTGTATGACTATAACTTGTTGCTGGCAATCCTTATGATTTATATTGATATATTGATCATCAATTGTGTTGTAAATGTTGTACCTTGATGAACGTATCTTTTCTTTTATGTACACTGAGAGCATATGCACCAAGACAAATTCCTTGTGTGTCCAATCACACTTGGCCAATAAAATTCTATTCTATTCTATTCTATTCTATTCTATTCTATTCTATTCTATTCTATTCTATTCTATTCTATTCTATTCTATTCTATTCTATTCTATGTGCTTTCGAAACTGCTAGGTTGGCAGAAACTGGGACAAGTAACGGGAGCTCACCCCGTTACACGGCAGCACTAGTGGTTCGAACTGCTGAGCTGCCGACCTTTCGATCGACAAGCTCAACGTCCTAGCCCCTGAGCCACTGCGCCCCGTTAAGAAATGGCTACTTGTGTGCAAATAATCTTTTTTATTGGCTATGCCTCTCCCAACCTATCTAGGAGGGAGGCAGATTCGGTGAGAACTCTGATAACTATGATTGTGATCTACAGATATTACCATTGTAACTTGGGCTCTTGCCAGGCAAAACCAATTATTCAGGATCCATTTTTATATTATAAAATATTCCACTGGGGTGCAGAGCTAAATAATATTCTTGGATCACACTCACATTTTTAATTTCTCTATCAGTGTTGCATCCAAAACTAGTCTTCAGATGGAAGGGCAAGAGGGCCTTGTATTGGATCATTTTAATGGAAAAACACAAGTAAACAGAAGAAAGAATAATCTGAAGTGCAATGTAATCAAAACTTGGGGAAAAGCTTATTATAGCTGTAAATCAGTGTGTGTAAATCAGCCCACACTATGTAGAATAAAACCTTTTTTTTTCTTTCATCCAAGCAGTTGGATACATTGCTTTATTTTACATTTCAATAAAAATGTTAATATATGGCTGCTATTAGTTTTTGCTATTTGATTATGGAAATAACATACAGATCAAAGCAAATGCCATAAATTAACCAGAAAGTCAATAAACAGGCTTATGGTGGCGCTCCAAAATTGGGAGACAGAATGCATCTTTCTCAACAGCACCCACCCCCACCCATCCACCCAATTTAACCAAGCTGCAGTTTAACTCGGAAAGACATTGTTCAGTTGCTTTGAATACAAAGGATCTCAGTTAAATTCTAACCCTGGCATCTCCCCAGAGGTGGAGTGCATTTGTCAGAGGTAGACGTGTGGACAATATTAAGCTACATGCAACAATTGGATAACAACAGTTTGATGCTGATGCAAGCCATTACACTAATTGGATGGATCACAGCCCTGTAAAACCAAGTGCTGGGAAATTGGTATGTGACCTTCATGAAACCCTTACTTGCAGTTTTAATACTGGTAACTATGCATAGCCTAGAAGTATAATTAGAAGGGAGTGAGATATGAGGATTAAAACAAGGATGCCAGAGACTTGTAGAGGAGACCAGCAACCCCCAACCTTTTGGGCATCAGGGACTTGTTCCGTGGAGAGAGGTTTTTCATTGGACTGGAATAGGTATGGTTTCATGTGCTGCCTCAGGATGGGACTTTGTTTGTTAGCACGGCCCAGTTTCTGACATGCTGTAGACTGGTACCAATCCATGGACCAGGAGTTTGGGGACCCCTGGAGTAAGCAACTTTTTCCAAAACAGATCAAGCTGTTACCTGATTTTGGAAAGCATTGCTTTCTAAGTCATTTATGATCCAACCCCATTTTACCCAGCACCTACCTACCTACCTACCTACCTTCCTTCCTTCCTTCCTTCCTTCCTTCCTTCCTTCCTTCCTTCCTTCCTTCCTTCCTTCCCATTGTGGTCCACCAGCAGCCTGAAGAACTGGCAGCAGAATCAGACAGAGAGGATGCTGGGGAGGAACATAGGCCAGTCCTGGAGTTTGGGGAAGCCCCGCATGAGGGCTCTGCATGGGAGGCAGAGATGGGGCCAGGGCCATCTGGGAGTTATGGGCAGACTCCGGAGCCTCCAGAGTCAGACAACAGAGAGGCAGAGGAATAGGAGGAGCCTGTTCCTAAGGTGCACATGCGCAGAGCTGTCAGAAGGCAAGAACCGATAAGACAAAAGGGGTGACTTGGGAGTAAGGCTTAGAGATGATTGGCCCCTCCCATAAGGCTTAAAAGAGGAGCAAAGGCACGTGGGCATTTTGCAGTAAAGCAATGTTGTTAATTCTGTTGCCAGTCGGCATCTCTGTTTAATTCTGGAATATGTGTGGCTTTGCCAAGTAGGTCTTTGGCAGAGTGTCAAGGTAGTTAAAGATTGATGATTATCCCGAAGGACTTCTCCCGAAGGAGTGACTCAGGAAGCCTAAGTCACAACACTTCCTTCCTTCCTTCCTTCCTTCCTTCCTTCCTTCCTTCCTTCCTTCCTTCCTTCCTTCCTTCCTTCCTTTGTATTTGAAGGATTGCCTCTGTCCAATTACTCATCAGATCCAGCAAGAAGGGCATGCTGATCCAGATCCAATTGGCCAGCAAATGTTGTCTGGCAATGCATTGGAGGAGAGGCTTCTCTTTTGGGGTTCCCACATTTTGGAACACTATTCTCCTGGCAATCAGATTTGACCCAACCTAGCTGCCAACCTTGCTGTAGGGATGTGGGAGTGGGGTAGAGCTTGTATAGGGTTTGACTGATTTTTATTGATGAATGTTGATTACCTCAGCTGATACTATTTCTATTGTTTTTAAATTAATGTTCTGGTGTTTTATACTGTATTAATTATTTGAATGAAGAGCTATTTTGATGTGGTAGTTAAGGTGACAGGCTAAAAAACTGAGAGATCATGAATTTTAATTCCATCTTAGATGCAAAGCTAGGTGGCTGACCTTGGGCCAATCATTCTTTCTTACCAGAGGTGGGTTTCAGCAGGTTGTGACCAGTTCTGGAGAACCAGTAGCAAATTCTGAGTAGTTTGGAGAACCGGTAGTAAAAATTCTGACTGGCCCTGCCCCCATCTATTCTCTGCTTCCTAAGTCCCAACTGATCAGGTGGAAATGGGGATTTTGCAGTAACGTTCCCCTGCTATGCCCACCAAGCCTCGCCTACCAAGCCATGCCACGCCCACCAAGCCACACCCACAGAACCGGTAGTAAAAAAATTTGAAACCCACCATTGTTTCTTACCCTAGGTGGGAGATATGCCACTACTTCTAAAATCTTGCCAAGAAAACTGCAGGGCCTAGTCCAGGGAATTGCCTAGTATCAAGACTGACTTGAAGGCATATGTAATAAAATAATAATAAAAAATTGGTAAATATCAGATCAGTAAATATCTGCTGAACTGTTAATCTTCTATATGAACCTTAGCTAAGAAGTGAGTAAAATTGTGTTAGCTTTATATGAACTTGATTCCATGTGGAGAATTCACACAGTGACACTTCAGTAGGACCTTGTTAACTTTAGTCACTGAAAGGAGGTCTAGGGATTATTTGAGACCTTCTAATTAAGGAAGGAAACTATAGTGGAAAAACTATAGCATTTGATGATCCAAATCATCAGTCTGAGATCCGCTCCTCACAGGCTCTGAAGGTAAATGGTTCAATTTAAAACCCGAACTTCGCATTTTCAAGTTCTACTCCATTCTGGCTCCTCTCACAAACAGAATATAAAGAAAAGGCTCAAAATACCCTTCTATAAAGCTCTTGCAGTGTACAATAATTGAATCTCGTATTGAACCTAAAAAAATTACAGAGACACATTTGACTATTATCACTTTCATCTGAGAAGGCACTTATAAGTGACAAGGACAGCAAGACTGGGAGCATCAAACTGGGCAAGACAATAAATCTCTTTGTTGCCATTTTTAAGTTGAAATGTATTACTAATACACTGAGATTTCATCCAAAAGCATTTACACCTTGGCTTCAGCTGCCCTGAGCAGTTTATAGGTGCGCTCAACACTAACCAGTATATTTAACTTTAATGAAAAATTACCTACTTGAAAGAGAAACGAAAGGCAATATTCTACTGACAGGTTTAGAAAAGGATGCTAATTTGTTAAACTAAAGGACACGTGATTCCTGATAGAAGCATTTTTTTCCCCAGCTACTGTTTTAACTAAGGTATGTAGTTGTATTTATCAAAGATGATAACTTTCTTCTGGTCAATAACTGATAGGTACAAAATGAGGCTGTTGATTTCTATTTATTTATTTATTTTTATTTATTTTATTTGTCATAACAGCATACATAAGCAGAAGCATGAAGTAACTATACAATATATAAGCATATATATGAGTATAAGCATGTAATAACTATATAAATTGGATATAATGAAAGGAAACAGTAGGACAGGAATGGTAGGCACGTTTGTGCTCTTATGCACGCCCCTTTAGACCTCTTAGGAAAGGGGTGAGGTCAATAGTAGACAGTTTTTGGTTAAAGCTTTGGGGACTCCTGCTCTTCTTTCTCCCTTCCTGCTTGACTCATTTCCACAGGTTTAAATAAACTTGTCCATTGTTTCAGTTCCAGCTGTTATGAGTGGAACTGCTAAGGAAATAAGGGCAATGGGAAATTACTCCAGAAAATTGCACACATCTCTGCCATGAGCAACTGAAAAAGGATGTTTGGGATAGGTGCTAGAGCTGTGATGGCCTATTATATGGATTATAATAAAGCATTGCCTCTTTGTCCAGAATAAAAGAACAATTTAACCCTATTTGTTTGTTTGTTTAACCTCAGTTGTAGATTTAAAGCTATGGAATCCTGTTTTATTAATGGAGATATGAACTCAATGGCTTTGCTTTAATTTTTTGCATTTGTAAATCTCTACATAGATCACGGCTGTCAAGCTCATGGCATCACATTGCCGTCATGTGATGTATTGCAATGGTTTTTTCCCTTTGCGGAGCTGGGGTGGGTGTTGCCTGGCATACTGCATCTGACCTGCGAGCCTCCAGTTTGACACCCCTGAGTCATAGATGAAAAGAAAATGGAAGACCTGTGCTATAGATCTGGACTTGGGAGGATTCAGTTCAGTGGTGGGTTTCAATTTTTTTACTACCGGTTCTGTGGGTGTGGCTTGGTGGGCATAGCATGGATTGGTGTACATGGCATGGCTTGATGGGCGTGGCAGGATACTGTAAAATCTCCATTCCCTCCCCAATCCAGGGGAAGGTTACTGCAAAATCCGCATTTCCTCCCAATCAGCTGGGACTTGGAAGGCAGAGAATAGATGGAGTAGTTCTCCAAACTACTCAAAATTTCCACTACTGGTTCTCCATAACTGGTCAGAACCTGCTGAAACCCACCTCTGATTCAGTTATTGTTCCTGGCCTGAAAAAAAGACTATATCCAAGAGCAAAAGGGACAGTATTTATTCTAGGCTGTAGAACTTGCAACTATCTGCAGAATTTGCTCCTGAGTGTTGTAAACTCTCTTATCTAGGATTAGAAGCAAAAGATGATATACTGTATATTGATATGCGTACTCCCAGATTGTAATGCATGAAATTATGGTGGGAACGTCATGCTGCTTATAGCTTATGCTTACTATAAAACATGCAATCAAGGTTTTGAAAGAGTAATACAAAACCCCATCATACAACCACTACCGCTTTACTAATATGTCCATTCATTTCCTTCTCAGCAATTTGAATACATCAGCTGCCAAGCTTAAATACTACTTATTTAAGTGCTAGAAAGAAAACCACACTTGTTTGGAATATCAGACTGAATCTTTTTGTCAACACTTTTACTCACTATGATCAACAATTTCTCATGGATAACTGCTGTAACAGCATCATACTAGGATGTCCTCAGAAATTCTATATGCCATTTTCTGAAAACTGGTTAGGTGGCTCAGTGGCTAAGATGCTGAGCTTGTTGATCAGAAAGGTCGGCAGTTCGGCGGTTTGAATCCCTAGATCTCCTGCATTAGTAGGGGGTTGAACTAGATGACCTACAAGGTCCCTTCCAACTATGTTACTGTTAGAAAATCATTTAGAACAGTTTAATTTTTGAATTCATAGCAGAGAGCTTTGGATAGAATACTTTTAATGAACTAAAAACTATTTAGGGAAGCTCTATGTCTTTTTATTTGATAAACACACACTTAGCTAACCTCCCAGTAGTTTTTTTCCATAGTTTTGAGATCCTGAACCAATATTTCATACATATTTTTCAGCAAAAGTAATGTTTCTCTTTTTTTCAATTTTCCAAACAATATGTCTTCTGTCCAATTTCAACAGTGGACATATTTCTCACTAAAAGTTAGATTTGTTTTAACATTTCATAATTTTATATCAGTTTAATAAGACTATGCAATTATAGGAGAAAAGCAACAAAAGTGCTCACAGCTATTCACTGTTATGGTCTACCAATTTATTAGTCTAGGCCAGAGGTCTGCAAACTTGGCTCTTTTAAGACTTGTGG
The DNA here is from genome assembly GCF_028640845.1 of Ahaetulla prasina. Lineage (NCBI taxonomy): Eukaryota > Metazoa > Chordata > Lepidosauria > Squamata > Colubridae > Ahaetulla > Ahaetulla prasina. Next base: position 131,230,148 of record NC_080541.1, on the reverse strand, counting down.
ACTTCAACTCCCAGAGTTCCTCAGCCAGCAAAGCTCTGGAACTCTGGGAGTTGAAGTCCACAAGTCTTAAAAGAGCCAAGTTTGCAGATCCCTGAGCTATGTGATATACTGTGCAAAATAAAATTTGCAGACCCTTGGTCTAGGCTTTCCCTACATTTTAAAAATTCTGTAAACATAGCGTATAAATAAGATTCATTCAACTATTTAGATTAAAATTAAAACTCTACTGAACTAAGGAAACATATATGAAGCTAGATTATAATGATGGAGCTGACTCTGCCTGTGAGCATCATAAAATAGCTGCAGTTTCTGAAGCTTTTCATTCTTTATATATTACCTTCTTTGCTTGTGTCAAAGCTTCCCTGCCCTACCAATACAAAGATTTCTATTTCTTGCAATTATCCTCAATAAACATGGCTTCCTATTTCATCCAGTTTGTTCTGTTAGCTTTGTCAAACTTTCCATTTTACATTCCCATGGGGAATGTCTCAAGTGACCCCACAAATCTCACTGTTTAAAGTGCTGAAAGAAATGCCATTCCAATCTTAGATAATTCAAAGTTATTTACATGAATTGAAAGAATAAGGAAAAAAGGCTGGTACACTAATACAATTAAGAAAAATAGAATAAAATATTGAAACATTGTTTTTTATGCAGCGTAAAGAAAGAAGTACTGGCATATATCAAATGTCCTATTCTGGATTTGAATCTAAGATTGACTCACCAGAAAGCTCTTCATAGGAAGTTGAGGCCACCTGTAGATAAGCAAAATCCTACTGACATTATAGGAGTGAGTGGACCACTGGGAGTATCTAGCAGCTGCTGAATTATGAAAAATACTGAAAACTAACAGTGATTCCAGTTATTGCCTCACTTTCTTGTGCATTGCCCTGATCCATGAAAGAGGGACAAACAAACAAACAAGTTACCACTATTTATAAGAGCTGTCTTGATTGATTGACTGACTGACTGACTGACTGACTGATTCATTCATTCATTCATTCATTCATTCATTCATTCATTCATTCATTCATTCATTCATATATATCCTGGTTTTCATTCAGGAGCTCAAGGCAGCAGGCACAGAATACATTCTTCCTATTTTTCCCCACAGCAACTATCCTGAGAAGTAAATTGAGTTAAGACAAAATGAGTAGCCATTTTAATAGATGGACTAGATGGAAAGTCTAATTCTAAAATGTCATAAAGTGGGTGTTTGGAAGTCAGGGAAGAATTCATGGACTTTCCTGCCAGCTTATCAGTGGAACATTGGCAACTTAGAAATAACTCTGCATACATGGTTCTGGTTGCCTGATGTGAAGCAATTTGGAGAGGTGCAAGTCTATCTCCTAAACTGTAATCTAATATCAATAAAAAGCCAACTTTAATATTTTCTTCACTGCATCTTTCACAGTAGAAGCTTGCACATTTGACTTTCTGAGAAATAAAATCAAATGAAAAAGAGAGGCTTTGTAAAAGGACAAGTTTGCATGATATTTACTAAGTCCCTTAGGCATCAATGTAATAAAACTGTTACTTGGAGCTTGAATTCTTGACAAATTTTTACAGCTTCTCGATACAAGATTATATAACATAAATTTGCTTCCTGCACAAATTCAGTTTCTATTTATGAACTAAAGAACTGCAGTGATTCATGTAGGAAGAATATTTAATAATATATTTACATTACAGTCATATGGCCAAATATTCCTTTTTTCCCATCTGTTCAGAGTCAAAGACTCTGGGTGTACTTCCCAGAGTATCTCAAAAGTAGATACTAATTAAAATTTTAATATTAGAAAAATATATATTAATAAATGTATGTAACAAAATCATAGTACCTTACTTAATGCATTATTTTTTTGCTCCTGGATATTTCCTGTTAGAATGAAATTCACCAGATAGGCCATGTCCTTGTGACTCTGGACACACAGAAATAGCAGGATATATTCTTCTCCTATGCTCCTAATACAAGGATATTTGCACTACTCTCATCTTATGACTACTATATAAATGTTCAGTGTACACAGGACAGTTTTACATCCTCATGTTGCTTTTGGATGCTAACCTGGCTGCAACATATAATATTCAATGGGTAATAATTTATATGTATTTTTGTACCTTCTAGTTTACATATATTATAAGGTAAAGGTAAAGGTTCTATTCGCACATATGTGCTAGTTGTTCCTGACTTTAGGGGGTGGTGCTCATCTCCGTTTCAAAGCTGAAGAGCCAGTGCTGTCCGAAGACATCTCCATGGTCATGTGACCAGCAAGTCTAAATGCCAAAGGTGCAAGGAATGCTGTTATCTTCCCACCAAAAATGGCTCCTATTTTTCTACTTGCATTTTTATGTGCTTTCGAATGCTAGGTTGGCAGAAGCTGGGACAAGTAATGGGAGCTCACCCCATTACGCAGCACTAGGGATTCAAACTTCCGATCTTTCGATCGACAAGCTCAGTATCTTAGCCACTGAGCCACCACATTCTAACTGTACCCATCCATTTATCTGGTTTATGATTTGATTCCATTATTCTAATGAAAGACTACCTCTTACAAAATGGTAGCTCTATGTGTCATCAGATGAGTGCCTAAATAGATGTAAGCTTGGATTGTACATATATATCATATTTTCCAAGATATTGAATCAGTCTTCAATTACAGTTCATTTACCAATGGACTGTCAGTCAGTTATTGTATTTTCTTATTTACAGAATTGTTTCATACAAAGGAATAAGGGAATCACTGAGTCAATGAACATTCCATTCAAAGTATTCTTGTTCACATCATTGCAGCAGCAACAACAAAAGCAACAGATCAAAGTCAATGAGCTTGCTGTACGCTACCCAGATTCACTTGTTTAATGACATGGTTGCTTATATAAATTTGACAAATGAAAAAAATAATCACTGCAGAAAGAGGAAAGGGGAAAGGAGGTTAAGAGTGAATATGAACAGGTATAATTGGATGTCTTTTTGTTATGTTTCGATGAGAATGAAAATTATGAGGTTAGCACAGTTTCTCCAAAGAATTAGTAAGTTCTAAGCATGGAAGTAAACCATGTAAAGCAGAATAACTTTTGAAGACTCTTGATAATGCAGTTGGAAAATTTGACTGCTGAGGTATGTGAGTACTACACAAGACTAGAAAGACACAGACAATCAAGTCCATTGAGTATCTGAAGGTAGGATAGAGACTCTGTGCCAATTCAGGATGGCATAATATGGGAGAGACTTCATGGTCATTGGAAACTGAAAGAAGTGAATTTAGAAGCTGGATGTGTTTGTTTTACAGATATAAAAAAAAGATCTATGACTCTTTTGAGATTCTTTTTGAAGCCATATTGAAAATTTGGGATCTGTCACCCCAGCTTTTTTGCCAACAGAAAGCCACTGACATTCCAAATTACACAGTTTGATAATCATACGGTTGTTGTTTTTGGTGCTTGTTTGTTTCAGGATGTCACTGTCTAGGAAAGCAAACAAACCAAATACCATTTACATTCCTTCTGTTTTGTCTAAAATCTGCTGAATCGTCAAATACAGGTAGTCCTCAACTTACAACAGTCCGTTTAGTGACTGTTCAAAGTTATAGCAGCACTGCAAAGAATTGAATTATGACCAGTTTTCACACTTATGATCAATGCAGCATCCCCAGGGTCAGATGATCAAAATTCAGACCCTTGGCAACTGACTCCTATTGATGACGGTTGCAGTATCCCAGGGTCATGTGATTCCCCCTTTGTGACTTTCTGACAAGCAAAGTCAATGTGGAAGCCAGATTCACTTAACAACAGTTTGTCTAATTTAACAACAACCATGATTCACTTAACAACTGTGGCAAGAAAGGTTGTTAAATGGGGCAAATTTAACGTTTTACTTATCAACAGAAATCTTGGGCTCAATTGGCTGTAAGTCAAAGACCAGCTGTACTCTGCATATATTTTTTTCCCTTTCAGCAACATAAACTACATTATGAAGTTATATATCGTTTTTTCATTACTTGGTCCAACTTGCATATATCTGCAGTGCCTAGTGATAAACAACAGGGATCTTTCTTTTCCTCCACACCTTTATGTTTCCAATTTTCTTCTTCATTTGTTAGTGCCCTCTGGAGGGAGCGAGACTGTGCATTTCACAGTTTCTGCATCCTACCTTTTTCCATCTGACAGAAACAATCTATGTCAATGTCATTAGCTGCAATAACATTTTGATGGTCTCTGTGAGGTGAAGGCCTCAGATCTGTAACAATAATTAAAAAGGCAAATACAAGAAAGAAAAACTTGAACTGGAATAGGCAAACTATTAGAATGGCAGATTGCTAATTACTTTCAGCTCTTTATCGATGATACTTTCAAGAATCATTACCCATTCTCTTTTGTTTCATTAGTTTCATTACAGCTTATCTCAAGGAAACATGTTTATAGTTGTTGTTCATTGTCCTGAAATCTCACCCCTTTCAAGGCACTTAAGTAGTTTTCACACAATACTGGGATGAAGGGGGTATTAACCAGACAGACATCAATGAAGGATGGAAAGGTTTTGTGGTTAGAAAAAGTACATTTTTTAAAAAATCCATTATATATAAATATACCATCTTAGCAAATTCCGTGGGTTCACAATACCTGTTGTCATAGGAACTGCACTATCCAGGTAAATTGTAGAGCATGTCGAAAAAGGTTTATTATCTATCCCCTGTTCATTCAAGAAGAGAAAATATAAGAGAACTGTAAAGGGTAACAAAAATAAGGGTGAAGAGCCATCATATTTGGCGCCAGCCTAGAAAAGGCCGTCTGATCAATATCACAGGCACCAGGCAATTATACCATTGGAAACAAAGCAAGGAAGACTTCATCATTTTCATTTCATTGCACCAGGAAGGTATTTCAATGGAGTTTGCATTATACTTTCATTCAGAATACTTTAACTGTCAATAATAAAATAAGATAATAATTCCATAACAAAGTAGTGTGAGCTATTTACAGTGTTGATTCTGATAGTGGTACAAAACATTAGGAAAAGTTATTTTTCCTAATTCAGATTGAAATATGTTATTACAAGAAATCATAGAGTCTGAAGGGAAGATTTAAATCCCTGTGTAATTTTCCTAGATGGTGTAGAAATATTATATGTATTGTATTATATGTATTGCAATATTATATGTATTGTATTGTATTAATATTTATATAATTTGTTTAAAATTGTAATAATAAAGTTTAATACAAGAAAGAAAGGGAGGGAGGGACGGATGAAGGGAAGGAGGGAGGGGGAGAGTGAGTAATATGTACAAGGAAAAAGAAAAAAACAAACCAAAAGAGAAGAAGCCGTTTCTTTTCTTTGGGGCTTTTGTTTCAATTGGGGTTCTTTTCATATGGCTTCAGGTTGACACAGCCTGGAGTTGAAGGGTGTGTGTGTAGAAATAGATGGGTTTTGTAGCCAAAACAAAACAGCTTTCTTATGAGTCAGAAACATTCCAATGGCTGGCTGGCCAGAGGAGGAAGAGAGAAGTCACCAAACAACCAGCCAATATCCAGATTGGACAATGTGATTTATTGTTTTGAGAAAACAGGAAACTTTTACTGTTAATGTGGTGGAAAGTGCGGGAACCTTCAGAGTTGGCTTTCCACCAGTTTGTGCCAAGATGATATCGCCAAATAAAACTGTTCTTTGAGGAACCAACTTGCCCAAAATTCTGTTTGTGATGGGTGTATTACTTGGAACCCTGACACTATGTCTGGTTTACTTCGGTCATGTCATGCATGCAAATTCATTTGAAAAGTGCTAGGAATGGTTAGTAGATCAAGAAGAAGGGGCAAGTGAAGAACACACGAAGCTGAACAGCCAACAATTGAATGAACCTGTGCTTGACAGGGTAGCATGGAGAGCATATCCTATAAAGTCACCAAGAACTGGACATGACTGAAGGATTAAAACTAGCTATTGTAGAAGGACCATCGTTCAGTAATAGAATTCACATTTTGCATTCCAATACACTCACTGGTATTACCAGAAGGTCCAAGAGATATTCCTCTTGGAGACCTTCTGCCAATCTATGTAGACAGTATTGGATTAGATGAACAAATAACCAATCAGCTTGTTCTGATCACTCTTCTGTGATTTGCTGTTTTTCCTCATTTTTTTTTTAGTTCAATAACAGCAACATGAGACAATGGCATAAAATTGCCATTCTTCAGTTAATTTTTGTTACACGTGAACATATTTACACTTTCATTTTCAGCTTCAGCAAAATGCCAGTTACAGGACAATCCAATCCAAAGTTGCTTGTCATATTCTCGTATGTTTGCTTTGTAAAATCCTTTTGAGTTAATACAATTGAATAATTCACGGCTGACCCCATTTTGTGAAGCTTCCATTCCTTCTCAAACTTCTGTTTAAATAATGATGACTTTTTTTTCCCTTTGCATTTGATAAATGTTCCAGTCAGCGTTAAAGTCAGTGAGGTGTGAGAGAAAAAAAAGAAGAAAATAAAGTTTTGGGGAAAATGTAAAGAATCTAATCAATTATGTGGAGTAGTTTATGAACAAATAATAGGGCTAAGAAAGAAGGCAGTGATGTTTCATCACTTAATGAGGTAGTTACTTAGGAAACGAAAGACTAAATGGTTATTGAAATGACCTTATACCTGTGGGTTTAAATTGATGAAATTATGTAGGATGGCAATTTGTGAAAAACAAGAAAGGGATTTTTATGGCCATTGTTTATCAAATGACCTCTCCCCCTTCCATTATTTAACATGTGTTTTTTTTAAAAAAGCAAGTACTTATTACCTAAATCATTCTCTTCACATTCTTAGTCCTTTGTACAACCAAATGGTGAAATTAAAAACAAGTGGTTGACACATCCTACTGATTAATCACCATTTTTAAAAGCTCCTGTATAGAAAGCTAATCAGCAGCTGAACTTCTCACATCCAGCAGCAGGAGAAAAGTTGATTCCAGCCAACATCCAGATGGTATCAGTAGGACATCAGTTTGACTTCTGGCAAAAAATTCATTAATCCTCTAGTGACTGTTGGACTTCCAGCTAAGGTCTGGAATATATGGTGTGTTTTTTTAAATCAACAGTATGCTCTTATTTTAAAATATAGCAAATACTTCTCATTAATTTTAAAACATACGAAATGTTGCTCTCAAACAATACAGTACTAAAAAAAAAATGAAGTAAGACACTAAAGAATAAGGGAGAAAGATTTTTTCATTCATCCAAAGAAGCATCCTTACTTATATTATTTTGCTGAAGTTCCTGTTTATAGAATGAAATGATATTCCTTTCCAAGCCTTTGTCTATGGATATTCTCAGTCATCCAGGTCATGGTTGTCCCAGAGATTCTTTTTTCAATTGGACTTTCTTGAAGATGTTTTGCCTCTCATCCAAGAAATGTTTTCAGTTCTGAAGAAGAAACGGAAGAAGCTTCTTGGATGAGAAGCGAAACGTCTTCAAGCAGAAACAAGAAAATCCAGTTGCCTTTTGGGGGGGGGGAAACATCTTTCGGATTTCCAAGCCTTTTTTTTAAATAAATACTCCATCTACAGGGAAAATCTAATCCAAAGTTGCTCTGTTGGACAAGCCTCTCCCTTATATGCAGTTCTATCATTCCTCTCTATCACAATTGTTTCCTGTATCACTCAAGGTTTCATCTCAATTGTTCCTGTGATGCATTTCATGTATTACTCACTCTCTAATAAGATGGCTTCTGCACAGTGATGACTTGTAGTATGTTTACTTACTCTACATGAAACATGGGAGCATCCTATACATGGGGGCGTCTTATAGACAGAAAAATACAGTATTTCACAGCTTTAATTGACTCATTTTCTGGATAGCTAGCATATTCCTTCTCTTGTCTAAAAGACCTGCTCTGGTCCTTTTAATTACTGGTCTTATCTGGCCTGAACTTAATGTGCGTTTATCTAAGAAGCATCCTAGTATTTAGAGGGAAACCTTAGAATTAGAATCACAAGGTACATATTTATCTTCTCTGAAATTAAAATCTATTATTGAGTACATAGTGCTATTGTTAGGATTCCGACCGATGCCCTATTGCATATCCTCTGGTCCATTCAGCAATAATATTCTTGGCCTGAAATGATTGGACAACACCTCCCTCTGTTTAGAATAATAGTAATATGCAGTTACTAGAGTATATTTTGAAATATAAATTTCTCATTCCTAAATATGCATTATGGACACTTCTGATTCTAAAGAGGACTTTCAGCTTCCAGTTATAAGGAGCCTAAAGGCTGTCAACCAGCTGTGTGTGTGATGAATCAGACACAGCTCAGGGAGTTGCTGATTCTGATAGCAGGGGAGTCACAGCCTTTTCTTGGGAAAGTGCCAAACCTTAAATCATGCTACCAGTTAAAAAAAGGCCAAGCATTGGAGATCAGCATGACATCTGAAGAGGAGTGGGACATCAGCTGCTCTAATTAGGCAATGCTAGGAACTCAAGCTACATAAAAGTGTCCTTGAGACATTTTCTCTTCTTGAAACAACCTACCTGTTTCCTGACTGGTATTCCTTTGATTTTCTAACTCCTGTTCTGTCATTGGTACTTGGCTCAACCTTAGAATGGCTTCTGTAGATTCCTCTAGCTGTTGATCAATGGCTTGTTCTGAGAAAACCTGCCTTTTTTTCTTTCTCTCTTCAAGCAAGCGGTCTTGCACCATTGATATAATTTACATGACAAGAACTCTTTTGTTTGAGCCTTTCTGGTGCTCTACAGCCTGCTGCTACCTCAGCCTTGGCTTCTGTTGAAAGAATTATGACAAGCCAATTAAATTCCCAAACTTGTAATTGCCTTGATTTCTGTTTGTCTCGGCTGCATAGGACAATATGTTAATATAATACATTTTAGAAACCCTGGGATACATCAACACTGAAAGCAGATATGAAGCTAGATGAAATGTACTTCAGGCTTTTATAAACATGGCGACATAGTTATATAAAAAAGGTAAATTTGTGTTTATATGTGTTCTTTAATTCATCTTCACACACTCTCAATGACAGCATCATAGCCAATTCTTTTTCCAGGATCATTTGTGACATTGAACGTTTATTGAGTTTCTTAATGGTTGTAAATATGAGTACATGAAGTTTCCATATAGTGTATTAAAACAAAATTGAGGGACAGTATTTGGAATTGGGGTTTCTATCCCACTGAAAGTGTTTATCTTTACCCCACAGGCTCAGGTATTTTTTTTATTGTAACTTAGATTTCTTCCACCAAGTATGCAATATAAAACACTTAAAGAAATTATTTTTAGAACTGTACATCATAAATAGAATAGAGATAATGAGAAATAAAATATAATGATCACGTAAAGCAAGGGTAACAGCTTACATTTCTTTTATCTTAGTTGACAAGTAGTTGACAAAAGGAAAATAGAGTTTCTCTTTTCATTAGTTTGGCTTTTATCCCAGTATATGATTGGATATAACCTAATAAATGATGTCAATCTCTTTGCTATGTTCTCTAATTATATGATCACTTTAATCTATCATGGAGGGCATGTGCCTTTGTTTTTCAGAAATAACTTGGGGAGATAGAAAGATTCCATGTGTCTTATAAATTGTATTTTCCTCTGTATTTCATTACTTCCTTAGTTCTCAGAGTTGATTTTGTTCTTCTTCAAGCATTTGTATTCTACTTTCATAAATTAATTTCAGATTATAGTCTGCTTTTGTAAGAAAAATTGGAAGTATAAATCCACTGGTAAATGGTTGCCCCTTTTATCTATCAAAAGTCGCTGACCTATTAAACTTCTAATATTGTTACACCACAGTTCTGATAATTTGATTTTCACCAGAGTATCTGTGAATACTTCTTTCCTGTAATCCACAAATTATTTTTGAAATGTATTATTTGCAATTTTTGGCATAATTTTAATTTTATCATGCTTGACCCAACCAAAGATGTATCTAGTCTAACATCCTATTCCTGTAACAGCCAATTAAATGCCAATATGAAAGAATAGAATAGAATGGAATGGAATGGAATGGAATGGAATAGAATAGAATAGAATAGAATAGAATAGAATAGAATAGAATAGAATAGAATAGAATAGAATAGAATAGAATAGAATAGAATAGAATAGAATAGAACACTGTTGAACTCACCACATTCCTAAGAGGTCTGTAAGGGGCATGCATAAGAGCACCAGCGTGACTACCATCCCTTTCCTAATGTTCCCTTTAATTGTATTCATTTTATGTATACATAAAATTCATGGCTGTACTTATATATATATTATCTAATATGTACTCGACAAAATAAATAAATAAATAAAATAATAGTTTTTTAAAAAGAATAGAATAGAATAGAATAGAATAGAATAGAATAGAATAGAATAGAATAGAATAGAATAGAATAACAGAGTTGGAAGGGACCTTGGGGGTCTTCTAGTCCAACCCCCTGCTCAGGCAGGAAACCTTATACCATTTCAGACAAACAGGTGTCCAGTCTCGTCTTTAAAACTTCCAGTGTTGGAGCATTCACAACTTCTGAAGGCTCTACAAACCTACATAAGCATTCAATTTGTCACCTTTTTTAGGTGGCACAATACTTCTGATAACATAGGTAATACTGCTAAGGGGATATGTAATAAAGGGAAAAATTAGAAAAACAGTAAAATATTCAGTCAGTAGCAGGAAATAAATAGATGACCTTAAAGAAATAGCCTGAACTAAAGTCAAGCTGGACAGATGATTTGGCATGTTCAGTGGACTTTTCAGCTGTTAAAAACTAGATAGCCTCAACAACTTAAGTTTGTTTAATTTTCTTAGATTTATTCTACACTTTACAGTATAGTAGCCACTTTAATGCCTCTCTTTTGTGAAACACTTTGCTTTTCCATAAGCTCACTAAATGAAATAGAGAATTAGGGAAGGACAGAGATACATAGAGACTCCATTAGAGAACTTAAATAAAGAAGAAGCTCAATGATAGCTGTCCTTCCAGAAAAGACAATGCCTGGAAGGGAATGAAACTGACAGAAAATTACTATTTGTGAAACAATATATAAGCACCTGTTCTAGACCACCCTTCAAGTCATGCTGTGAACTAATACACACACACACACACATTGCATTTTGGAAGGGAGGGAGAGAGAGAGGGAGGGAGAGAGAAAGAAAGAGGGGAGAAGAAAGAAAGAAAGAAAGAAAGAAAGAAAGAAAGAAAGAAAGAAAGAAAGAGACAGGCTGAGGTAGAGGAAATGAGACTGGCTAATTGCCTGTATCTCTGGCTTCATTGATTTGGAATGAAAGATGCAACAACAGAAAGACTACTGCCAACACTGGCTGAGGTTGTCACTCTATAAGTATACAATTTGGCCATCCTCCATAACACAACGCAGCTTACTAATGCAATTGGTCTTGGCAGTTCCAACTTGATAGTCATTGACTCAGTGAACATTGCAGCTGGTCTTTGATTTCAATGAAAACCATTTTAATATTAGCAAAGGAGATTGTCCTCACCTGCTTCAAAGCATAAACCACAGCAAGATGCCACAGCTGTCAAAGCTGCAGCAACGGGATTGATATTGCCACAGCTATTGATCAGGCACTGGGCCAGGTTACTAGATGAGCTTATTGCTTGTTTTGAAAGACATTGGATTCAGATACACTTGGTTTGTTTCTCTTTTCTGAATGTTTCAGGACTTTTTAACCTAATGCTAGTGCAGGCATAATAAAAAATAGATAAATAAATATTGTGAAACCGATTTAAATAATATTAAAGAGGGAATTAACTCATTTTTTTCATCAGTCTTCACACAAAAAGGAACTATAGCCCAACCTAAAAAAAAAAAAACCCTGTAAAAGACAGACTAGAAATAAAAATTATTTCTGACCTTGATGAATGTAAATCACTGGGACCTAATGGATTATATCCCAGAGTTCTGAAGGAGCTGGCAGATGTTATCTCAGAACCATTGCATTGTATCTTTAAAAAATCTTGAAGCACTGGGGAGCTATTAGAGGGTTGGAAAAGAGCTGCTGTGGTTCCCATCATCACAAAAGGAAAAAAAAAAAACCCAGATCCGGGAAACTACAGAAAAATCAGCCTAACTTCAGTAGCTGGGAAGATACTGGAAAAAATATTTAAAAAAAAAAAAAGATCTGTGAACATCTAGAAACAAATAAATAACTAGAAACCAGTAAGATTTTGTTAAAACAGATCATGCCAAGCCAAACTTGTCTCATTTTTTGACAAAGTGACTAAATTTATAGATCAGTGAAATGATGTGGACATAGTATACTTAAACTTCAGCAAGGCATTCGACAAAGTAGACCACAACCTACTTCTTGGTAAACTAGAAAAAAATGTGAGACTGACAGCATGATCACCAGATGTAACTATCTGACAAACCATATTCAATGAGTCATCCTTAATGGTACTAACTCTACATGGAGGGAAGTAAGTGCTAGGGTACCCAAGGTTCTGTCTAAGGCCCATTACTCTTCATAGATGACTTAGATGAAGAAATAGAAGGGAAACTGATCAATCTGAGATGACACTAAGTTGTCAGGAATAGCCAACACCCCAGAACATAAGCTAAGGATCAAAAAATTCTTGACAGACTTCAGCAATGGGTCCTATCCAACAATATAAAATTTAATGTAGAGAAAAGTAAGGTTTTACATCTAGGCAGGAAAAATCAAAGGTACAAGTCAGATTAGGTGAAACCTGGTTCAAAAATAGTAACTGTGAGAGAGGACCTTGGAGTCCTAGTGAATGATCACTTAAACATGCCAGCAATGTGTGGCAGCAGCCAAAGAAGTTAATATAATCTTTGGTTATATAAATAGAGGCATAGAATCATAATCATCTGAAGTATTAGTACTGCTTTATAAATCCTTATTAAGATCACACCTGGAATACTGCATCCAGTTTTGGTCACTACATTACAAAAAAGATGTTGAGACTTTGAAAAAAAAAGTGCAAAGAAGAGCAACTAAAAAGATTGAAGGCCTGGAGACAAAAACATATGAAGAACAGTTGCAGGAATTGGGCATTTCTACCCTAGAGAAAAGAAGGACTGGGGTAACTTAGCAGTATTTCAGTATTTAAGGGGTCACCACAAAGAAGAGGCATCAAACTATTTTTTTCCAAAGCACCAGAAGCACGACAAGAAACAATGGATAAAAACTAATTAAGGAGAGAAGCAACCTGGAATTAAGGAGAAACTTCCTAATAGTGAAAACAATTAATTAGTGGAACAGCTTGCCTTCAGAAGTTGTAGGTGCTTTAGCAGGGGAGGTTTTTAAGAAAAGATTGGACAGCCATCTGTCATAAATGATATAGGGTCTCCTGCTTGAGCAGGAGGTTGTACTAGAAGCTCTAAGGTCTCTTCCAGCTTTATTCTAATTGATTAGTTACCTACTTAAGCACATGAAAAAAGTAGCTTCAAATTTAGAAGTTATAAGTCACCCTAGTGAATGTAAAGGTATAGTGAAGCTTAATTGTCCACAGAGCTAATCTCTTGATAATAACCTGAGATCATATTGTCCATCCATGGAGAAGATCATTCTATTGCTCATCGGGGCTGATATCAGAACTGTTACACTAATTTCACTCAGGCTAATATCACTGCTGCTGATGTATGAGCTTGCATGGAATGAATTTTAGAGAATTTTGAATTATGGAGAATAATGACTGTTTCAAAGTGAATTGTTAGTCAAGAAATAAAAACCCAATTCATCACCAAAAGTATCAGCAGAGTAATGGAAAAAGGCATAATGGTTATTGATGAATAAAGAGTGAAAAGATCCGAAAAAGGAAAGGAAATATAAGTTGGCAGAACCTCTAAACCTAGTATCAGCTTTCAGCAAGCTCAGACATTAGAGCAGAAAGTATGAATTCAGAATCGATTTCTGCAATCATATGGCATCCAGGTAAGGCAAGGCATATACAATCTTATTAACAACTTTAGGGTTTCCCAACAATAACTCATTTTATTTATATGTCATCCAACTCCCAGCAATTCTGAACGGTTACTGCCTAAAAGAATGGATCTTTCTTCATCTAATTTCACAAAAGCAATATCTACAGCATTTAGTATATGCCATTCCATAATGTTTTACAGCACCCGTTGGGTGGTTTACAATGCCAGCATATTGCCCCCTACAATCTGGGTCCTCATTTTACTTGAGCCTGTTAGGATCAAACTTTAGGCTGTGGGCAGAGTCAGCCTGCAATACTGCATTCTAACCACTGCGCCACCAGGGCTCTTAGTGGCAATGTAGGTAGAGAGGTGAACCTGAGCCATCTGTAAACTGATTTTGAAGAGGGCAAAAAGAACTTTTGATTGATTTTCTGGGATTTTGTAGATCACAGATTTGGGTCATGGAACTTGAGAAACTATGTCTATATTGCTAAAGATCAAACTAGGGGAAATGTCATGACAAAATGCAGTCTTTTCCCTCAGGATTCTACTTTAGCTAAGCCCAATAATACGATGTGGCTATTTTTGATGCAAGGTCTTTGCAACGAAAGGTCTCCTTGGTCTTTGTACATCCAATTTGTCATGTCTTATCTACCTCTCTATTTCTGGTTGACCCTATAACAGAATTTCCATAATATATTTTAAATGCTATTATGCCTATTCTTATTTCGAGTTTGATTCAGTATTTCTGAACTTTCTTCTCACTCCAGTCAGTGACATAGCAACTTGCATTTCCATGAAGCCCTTGTTGTTATTCCTCACCTACATCTCCCAACTTTGCTTTGTGTTGGTCTTTTCTTCCAAGAGATCTAATAAGGTGTCATCCCATATCATTTTTAAGCTGAAGAATAAGTTTTTTAGTGATCACACACCATACTATTTACTATATTGTCAAGCATGGTTACCTGACCTACCTGGAAGGTTACAACACTTTGTTATTTACATACATAGCTTCTTCTGCCAGTCTCAAGAAGAGTTTCACATGCCATAACTATGCTAGTGAAACATGCAGTAAAAATAATGACAGCACAAGACTGACCTCTGCTCCAGTCACTCTTTCGCCATAGATTCATTCAGTGAACCAGAACAGCCTGAGAACAGCAAAGGCTTGATTCAGCTGTCACAGTTTTCAACTTGATATCTTGAAGGCAATGTATTTACCAAGCTTTTCCCTTTGTAGATGACTGCTGTAGTGGGACATCAAAAAGAAATGTGGTACTTCAAAGAAAAGAAGTTTCATTCCGTTAAAAAAGAAAAAATATATATTAAAGTACGTTGTAAGCAAAGCCGACATATTACATGATGGGCTTATCTATACTGTCTGGTTGCCCTGTTGCCAGAATGGCCAGACAAACATTTCTGGCAGACAAAAATGGACTACATTTCCTTTATTAATTTCCCAGTCAAGTGTGCAATCTCTGTGTCACTTCTAAACTATACTTTCCCTGTTATGTCACTACAAATGTTACTGTTTGTCTGAGCTAGAACATTTCAGTTTGTTGCATGTAGCTTATTAGCTATTTAAACAAATCCCCCTTTATCTGAGCCAATTTTTATCTACTTTTGTATATATATCCTGTGATCGCTGCTGAAGTAGCATGATGGTTATGATCTTCACTTAGCATAAAGAAGGCTTCAAGCCATTCTTTTTGTTTTTTAATGTTCAAAGACATAACTGTGATTCTAGTCACCTGAAAAAGAAGATGCTCCCACATAGTACAAAGCCCATAAACACAGAAACCAGTGTGTAAATGCAGGAAAAGTCACCAAAGGGAGGAAAATAATTTGCTATTTCTTTCCTAGAACTGAAAGGAAGTGGGCACAGCAGCAGGAGAACTGCCATTGGTTGAATTTAGCCGGTTTTGGCCAGTTCAGGTGAACTGGTAGTTAAATTGCTGGCCCCACCCCTCCCCGCCCCTTCCAGGGGCCATTTTTGCTCCCAGGAGGCTGCAGGGAGGCCTACTAGGCTCAAAACAGGAAGCAGCACTTCCCCCCAACAGCCCGTTTTTGGTCCCAGGGGGTGCAGGAGGCTGAGTGTTGTCTGTCACACCCCATAGCTATGCCCACCATGGCCATGCCCACCCAGCCGGTCATTAGGGCAGAGAACCGGTTGTTAAATTATTTGAGTCCCACCAATGGAACTGCCCAATGGAAGGATTAGTAGCATGCAATCCAAACTACTGTTGCCAAAGCATTTGAATCTAAATAGGTTTTTCTTAAGTCTGTTTACAATCAAACTGATATGAGCACAGGCTGGAGACAATTTGAATTGTTAAGTGTAAGTATTTATGACATAGTAATATAACCATTTATACCCTACGAAAGCAGTAGGGTGTTTTTTTTTTACAGCTTTGAATGGGTATCAATTATCATAACCTGATTTTAAATATCCCAAATTAGAGTGTTTAATTTCAGATGCCTTTTTTTCCTTCCATGATAACAGGGGAGGAGAGACAGAGTTGTATCTCCTTTTTTCTTAGAAATCTTGTTCCATAATGCTTCTACCACAGCAATTAACAATAGGGATCACGGTATCAGTTCAACTTGCTAAGTCTCCTTCTCATTCCCTGTAGGGATTTTTTAATGTAGGAAATGTTGCTAGGAAAGGCAAGCATCGTTGCTTTGTTGTTTCCTTTTCAGTGACACTGTTCAGGGTCACTGAGAAGGAGGAGAATTAAATTGCCATCTTCCTCTCCCAAATCAGAACTCTGGTAGCACATTTTTAGGTAAGCAGAATTTATAAAAAACATGTAAGATTTCATGACATAGCTTTTATTTCAAATACGTACACAGTGTGGTGAAATTTTATGTAGTAGTTAAATAGGAATGAGTTGTGTCATGGACATAAAGGGAAGTTATGAAGAAGTACGTAATATGTGAGATAGATTACAGGTTTCTCATCAATTATCCACAGTAATTTGCTAAACATCTTTTTTTGTTTATTAAGGCCTTTTGAGTTAGCCTGAGGCCTTTGATGTAGCCTTTGTTCAGCAAAGTTCCCTTTTCCAATACTGATGCTGTTTCATTGTTATAAAATAGCAATCTTGAAATCTGTAATTAGGTGCCCAGGGAGGATAAAATATTCTCATATTACTTTATCTTTGTTATGACTCCCAATGTCAAACCTGTATCTGTTAATTCTTTTGTGCCGGACTTGGTTTGTAAAAACCAAGAGGGGAATTGCCTGTTGTGGTCCACCAGCAGCCTGCGGAGCTGGCAACGGAGTTAGTCAGCGATGATGCTGAGGTGGGACCAGGGCCATGGGGGAGTGAGGTGCGGACTCCAGAACCTCCAGAGACTGATAGTAGGAGGAGCCTGTTCCTAATGCATGCATGAGAAGAGCTGCCAGAAAGCAAGAGCAACTCAAGCAAAGAGGACAACTCGGGAGTAGGGCCAAGAGATTATTGGCCCCTCCCATAAGGCTTAAAACAGACCAGCAATGGCGTTTGGGCTTTGCCAGAAAACAATGTTGGTAGCTACCAATGTTGGTAGTCAAGTATCTATGACTTATTTATTTATTTATTTATTTATTCAAATTTATATACCGCCCTATCTCCCGAAGGACTCAGGGCGGTTCACTTCTGAATGTTTGCCAAGAAACTTCTGAATGTTTGCCAAGAAACTTCTGAATGTTTGCCAAGAAAGTCCTTTGCAGTTTGCCTAATTGGACCAAGGTTTGCGATAGGATGAGGAATTTGTGTTGGGAGGAATTTGCTTTAATGTAGTTGAACTATGCTGGGAATGAAGTAATTCTCAGCTCTTCGAATAAAGTTTGTTTTTTCACTGACTGAGTTCCTACTACCTATTTGGCCCTGGGTCACAACATTGCCTGGCAAATGATGGCGTATAACACCTTAGAGGAAGAACATGGAAAGGCATCTTTAATCTTGTATGTGAAGTTGTTGAAGGTAGAGCTACTGCTGTGGATATCAATGTGAATGCAAAGTAGACATCTGGGTTTGTTGTAGGGTCTGATTTCATGTTAAATCACACTTTGTTTACTGTGGCTTGTGAAATTGTTTAATGCCTTGTGCAAAAGTTTAATAAATAATATCAAAGCATTTTAATCTCCTAGGACATTTGATTATAGAATTTAAGGTTGCAGTTTTAAAATAATAAAACTGTACCTGCATCATAGAGCAGAAGTCTCATACATGAAAAGGTTTCAGACAATCTTAGAAGATCTCTAACAAAAACAATTGATTTTTCACACATTACATTTGCTAATTGATAAGATACTTGTAATCTCTCACACGTAACCTGCATCCACTTATCCATTTTTTCTTTTCGTTCCTTGTTTCATCTCCATTTAAATCCCACATTAGTTAAATCATTTCACTCATATAATGAAGTGAACTACAATACACAAAAGCTTACATGTTTTAATAAATTATGTTCATCTGAAAAGGTATACTACTGGACTCCTTTTGATTTTTGACTGGCAAAGCTTAATATAGATCTTTCATAAAATCTCTCCCTCACAGTAATTTTGCTGGTTTCTCTGGATGGATAATCTGTAATCATCATCATCATCATCATCATCATCATCATCATCATCATCACCACCACCACCACCATCACCTTACTGCAAGAAATAAACCAACAAATGTACAGCATGACTACAGTTGTAACTAAATATATGTGATGCAAAAATCAACAAACAAGAAAAAAAGCCAAAATGAAAGATCAGGGTGGAAAATAAAATCAGCATGCTAACAATCAGATGCAAACAAGCTAGAACAGATGAAAGAAAAGCTGAAGAATAAGAAAACCAAAGAATATCTAATCAAGATATATCTCCTGGAAACAAGGAATATTAAAGAAGCACTAGAAATAATAAAGTACTAAATAACAGTTATAGTGAAGAAGATCAGCAGATTTAAAGCTTGAATTACATACTAGAGGCATCAATGGTCTATGACAACTGTCAATGGCCATCTTGCTGCAATGAACTCATCACAGGACAAGTCATCAGGGCTAATTTGCCGCAGGACAACTTGACACAGGATAAGAGTTACACTAATATCGAAGAAATAATCAAATAAAATCATTAAAGAAAGGATGCCAAAGGAGGGACAAAATAAAATGTGAATGACAAAAATTAAAATATTTTGTAAATTATTTTAAATAATTAAACTGAATTGTTGAATTGTCCCGCAGCGACTTGTCCCATGGCGAGCTGGCCTTGGTGAGTTGGCCACGGCAAATTGGCTGTGGCGAGTTGGCCAATGGCGAGTTGGCTGTGGCAAGTTGTCCCATTCCTCCAGTCAAGACTTGACAAAGAAAAATCAGTGCAGTTTTGGGCACAGCTATGGAAAAACTCAAAGAAATACAACAATAATGCAACTTGAATAAATGATACTGTATAGATAAGAAGCAAAAAGAAACTGAACTGAAATAACCAAGCATACATTGTTAAAGAAACTGAAAGACTAGGTTAGGGACAGATCATCATGCAGAAAGTCAGTCTATGTAATTGCTATGACTTAGTAATAATCAGCCTACCTTTATTTACCTTAGCATTTGAGGATGAGATTTGCTGTGCTCCTAATTTCTACTAGTTATATCCTGTTCAATGAGATGGGTAATGTTCAAGTAGTCTTCATTATTTCTCTTGGAAAATTTATATCAGATTTATTTCCCAATTCCACTGAACTTTCTGGGCTGATTCAACTACTGGAAAAGGAAAAAAAATGGTTCATATAGTATGTATTTCAGCATAAATAAATACAACAACATTTGTAAAATGAATAACTGGAGTAAGGTCTTAATATAATAAATATCAATTGAAGTTTTATTAAAAGAAACATAACTTTACTAAAGTTTACTAAATTGTAATATTTTGGAAAATTATTGTACCTGCACAATCATAGGGCAATAAGACCTTTGACATTCACTTTATTAACTTTATTGAATACTCATTTACAATATGTTCTAATTTTGTGCATGTTGCTATTTGCTTAGTGAAGTTCTGTAGGAATTTAGCACCCACCCCCCTCCTAGAAGAATGAAATATTCTAGGAAATATTTTAAAAAGCAGAATATTATACCTTCCTGGATGAGAAATGGAGAAACATATTTTAAAGACAAAGGAGCTCCCTGCAACTTCCTGACTCCCCCCCACCTTTGTCAATGGGCCATTAAAAGCCTCAGCTAAGCTCACTCATTCTCCCCACCTTTGTCAATGGGCAATTAAGGCTTCAACCAAGCTCACTCAATCCCCCCATGATTTGCAACACAATACAACTGAAACTCACCACATGGCAAGGCTCAAGCAAGCTTGAGAGACAGCCAGCAAGGCTAGCTAAGACCCCCACCCCCTGGGAGTCTGACAACCAATCAGGATACTCTTCCTGTGCCCCAGAAAGGTCAAAGCTCAGAAAAATCATAAAACCAGGGAGCACACAGGATCTCGGGCCCCTTTTCTGTTCAGGATCTCAAGCCATGTGATCCTGACCACCATTAAACCATCTTTCCAAGCAGCCTCCATGTTTCCAGTGTCTTTGTCCCCACTTGGAACTGAACCTAGATGGATATTTCTTCCAACAATTGGCACCCACAGATGGGACTCCAAGCTAACCTAACCAATGGACCTGGCCCAGGTAAGCCTCCCTTGCTAGCAGCAGACCCATTGAGTCTGTGGGTAAGTTTTCCTGGACCTTGGCCATTTGGAACTAGGTTTTAAAGGGGTTTTGAGTGTTGAGCTCAAAGACTGCTTGGAAAGAAGGTGAGTACCTCTAAATTTTAATTTTAAGCATGGAAAAGTATGGGAAATATGTGTATGCCTGCATGTGTGTGAATGAGAGAGCCCTTCTCCCAATCATAGCTGGATCTTGCTTTCTCTGTGCATTTCCTAACCGCAGAAAGACCAAAAGTCTGGAGAGCATGGGGGTTTTGCCAGAGCACAGGACCTTCTGTTAGGGAAGGAAGAAGTGTGTGTGTGGGATTCCACCTGAGGAAACAGTCTGATTCCACCTCTTTGAGCAACCTCTAGCCGCACCTCTACCTACTGCTAGCTCCACCGAGCCATGACCGGTAGGATAGAGAAAGCAAGGGGGGGAAGCCAAATGTGGAACTTTGTGTTTTCGAGGAACGGAAGCTGAGCAAAAGGAAAAGAAGTGTGAAGGGGGAAAAAAGAAATATATAGGAACTATCGGTGTATCTAAAAAGGAAAGCAAAGCCTAAAGTGGAGCATGTGGAGTGAGAGGAGGTGCTCGTACCTGCTGTAGGGGCAGCAAGGTCCTCCGGGATCACTATTTTTTTTATTGGTGATCTTCAAATAAGAGTTCCCTTAAGGAAGGGGCCCATACTTCGACAGAAGGGAGTCGGAGTCCTTCGCGGATACCTTTTTTTTCCGAAACTGCGGGAGTGCCCGGCTATGACAAAGTGAGCCTCACATTCCGAGGATCATGGGAAGCGTAAGCTCGAGGGTAGAGGGAAATCCCCTGAGAGACATGCTTGGGGCCTGGGACGCCAGGCAGGTGCCAGTGTTGACTGGCATGCGAGAATAGAAATTGAAGAAATTGTGTAAAAAAATGGGCTTTGCTAAGAGATAACACCAGGAAGACAAATTTGGCTAAATAAAGGTACTTAAAAGAAAAGGGAAATATATAAATAGGAATGTTTGGGTTTTTGTTTGTTTGTTTGTCTCTTTCTCTTTCTTCTATGGAACCACGTGGTATGTCTGTTAAGATTTGTGCCTTCCCTAATTTAACTGAGATTTATGGCGGAATGATCAGTGTGTGTAAATCTCAGAGTTTTGTTTTCCTCTCTGTCCTCCTTGTTTTTATGTGTGTATGTCTGTCTTTGTGGGCCCTTGAAGTAATTGTAACTGTAAAATGTATCTGATCTCTAGAGACAAGAATTTTAAATTGTTAGGAAAAGAAAACAAAAGGTTGAAACAATGAAAATGGGGAAGAGAGAGAGAAAAAAAAAGGAAAGAGCCTTTTTCCTGTCTTTGTCCGGCCAACAAAATAGTAAAAAGGACTTTTCATCCTATTTCTGTTTTTTTTTCTCCTCTCTATCTTAAAGTAACAACTCAAGTTTATAAGGAAACATTTTAAGTTCACTTACAAGATAAGTTTATGAGGAAACGTTTTAAGTTCACTTACAAGAGAAAAAAAAAATTCAGTCTTGCATTTACTGTGTGTTTAAATGATTTTACCTGTTCATCCTCTTCCTGAAGTATGTGAAGTTTTTTCTTTCTCATCAGTTGTGTCTCCATTTTGTTGAAACTGCATTACCTTTTAGTAACTGCAATATTGATGTGTTGTTTCTTTTCAAACTCTGCCTTCAAGATATCTACACCCCCCCCTTTAATCCTGTTACAATGCCTTTCCTGAGAAGATTACCCACAAAAGTGGGGAGGAGATTCTGTTCTAATGTCTTTCAGCCCTGAAAAGATGACTCTGCAACTGTGGAAGCAGAGCACATGGTTCCAGATGCTGCCCCCAGAGGAGACCTTCCATTTGTTGGAGCCAGGAATTGAGTTTGAATCCAGCCCCCACTGAAAGTCATCACAGCAACCAGAGTGGAGCAGACCTTTCCAAACCTGACTGACCACCAAGTATGCCACCCAAAAGATATAAAAGGAAGGACCCTGAGATGTACAAGTAAAGACTAAAAGACTCTTTTCAATTCCCAGAAGACAACTGGAAAGACTATGGGGAAGGGTGGAAATTCATTGTAAGGTTTTCTGTCTTGTCTCATTTACATTGTAATCAGTCTAAAGTACTCATGTAAGGATTGTATTTGAGTGGCTACCACAGCAAGTTCTGAACACGTTAGATTTTTGTCTGGTGGGAGGGAAATATGTCCAAAATGTTTGTATTGCCTGTATTGTAAAAGTAGCTGCATACACAGGCACACACAGAGAGACACACCATTCAGAATTAGTCTATTCCCTTCACTTACCTCCACACAAGACTTTTAGGTTGATTTTGCTCTGTGGCACTAAAAGCCCAAGGAGTCAGATCTCCTGCTAATTCCATGGGGAGGCATCCCCTCAGGCAATTCCTCTCTTGAAGAGATAGCAGAAAAAGTGATATCCAAAACCCAAGCCCTGACTATGACTCACAAATGATGCTGCCCAGTTGCCCAGTAAAGCAAGATATGTTGCACTGGTGGTCTCATGAGTAGAAGTCCCAGGGCTCATTGTGTGTAATTTTTTTAAAAAAAAAGAAGAAAAGCCTGGATTGCACACTGATTAACCTCAATTTGGACTGAAAAAAATCTTGGATAGACTAAAGTAAGAGCTAGGGCAGGTTTAGTAACCAACCCTTGGAAATGGGCAGCCTGTAATTTAAAGGAAAACCATGGCTGTGAAAATTTTGGGATGTGTGCTTGCTTGACCTGACTGGAAGCTCTCAGAAAGTGATATCTAACAGCTGAAATTAATTGGCATAGAAAATTGGATACTGTAAAATTCTTACCAGAACTTTTCCCCTGGCTGCTAGACCTTCATGGTTGAAAGCTTTTGGGAGCCACTGAAGGAATCTTTTTTCTGTTGTCTCTATCAATGGCTTCCTTTGCATCAGGAAAATTAAAAGCACCCACTGATTTGATCAATTTTAATTTTTGCCAAGAGCATGTTTCAAAACTCACATGTTTTGAAAAAAAAAAAAGTAGGGATTGTAGGAATTTAGCACCCACAACCCTCCTAGAAGAATGAAATATTCTAGGAAATATTTTAAAAGCAGAATATTATACCTTCCTGGATGAGAAATGGAGAAACATATTTTAAAGACAAAGGAGCTCCTGCAACTTCCTGACTCCCCACCTTTGTCAATGGGCCATTAAAAGCCTCAGCTAAGCTCACTCATTCTCCCCACCTTTGTCAATGGGCAATTAAGGCTTCAACCAAGCTCACTCAATCCCCCCATGATTTGCAACACAATACAACTGAAACTCACCACATGGCAAGGCTCAAGCAAGCTTGAGAGACAGCCAGCAAGGCTAGCTAAGACCCCCACCCCCTGGGAGTCTGACAACCAATCAGGATACTCTTCCTGTGCCCCAGAAAGGTCAAAGCTCAGAAAAATCATAAAACCAGGGAGCACACAGGATCTCGGGCCCCTTTTCTGTTCAGGATCTCAAGCCATGTGATCCTGACCACCATTAAACCATCTTTCCAAGCAGCCTCCATGTTTCCAGTGTCTTTGTCCCCACTTGGAACTGAACCCAGATGGATATTTCTTCCAACAGTTCTAAGAAGGATTTGAGTCCATGGCAGTCAATGGAAAGAAAACTTTGAAAACTGGAAGGCAGATTTCAACACAAAATTAAGAAATTTGCATTATTGCTGTTACAAAAAAAGACAAGAAATATCTCATTCGTTGCAGTGAATAATATTCACTCTCAATTGTTACGCCACACAGAAATTTTACAAAAAACAAAAATTGCCACTGGATCTAATTCTTTTATAAAGGTAGTAGCCAGCCAGCTGTAAAATTTATTTGATTGTCATAAGTCATCTGGCATAAATGTCAAAATTCCAGTTAGAATAGCAGAGAATCTACAGATGGGCCTGGCTATTTTATAGTCACCTGCTATGACAAATTATATGTAGCACTATATGTTTAACACCAACATCTACTTCCTTCCTAGTTGTTTAGTGCTTGACCCACTGAGCTCAATCACAATGTATTTCACGTTTATCCTACACTTACAAGCAATGAAGACCTACTGCACATTTTAGGTTGGATAGAAGAGATTTTATAGTATCTTTTTTTTCCCCAATTACCAAATCAAAAGTAACTATCTTGCAATAAAAAAGAAGTAAATTCTTTTCCATGCCATTTTGTTCTAATTTTCTTTTACTGTCTTACAGCAGAGGAGTACACTATAAGTCTTCAGATCAAACTCAATTTCTAACAATTCTTTGTAGTTTTCCTGGCAACAACACAGAAGCGGCTACTATTCCATTCTTCTGGAAGTATGTGTACCTGGCCCTTTAGAATGAGAAAGCAATGAGACAACCATTAAGGGAGAATTTTTCAGGAAGGATGATTCAGTTCTGAGAAAAAGTGAAACATTGAGAAAGAAACACAAAATAATCCCACTCTGATTTTGCTTGATACAAAATGGAGTAGAAAGAAACTCTGATAAGCTTTAAAGATTTTGTTACTTTACAACAATAAGCAGTGAACAACATTACTGGAATCATAGCAATGTCTGTTTCTTGATTTCTCCTGCCCCAAAAGTTTGACATCAGTCTATTTTTTCATCCATAAGATGACATTACACTGTTGTATCCAGACAACAAAGTTTAATTCTAGTTTGCTTTACAGAAGCCAATCCCATTCTGCTTAATAGCATTTACTTCTCAATAAGGGGATATTGGGTTAAAGATTTAATATTCCAATTAACAGAATCCTCTTACTTTAAAAGAGGATTCTATTCTGTTCCAGTAAAGAATTGGAAAGATTTATCTTTTTTTTTCCTGGAACACTATATTATTTACTATAAATGCCTCTTGCTTTTCCACAAACTTTTATCATTCAATTTGACAGAAAATAAACTTCTGGAAATAATAATAGCAAGTTAAACTTGTACGCTTTCTGACTCACAATCATGCTTAGTGGACAACAATCAATAAATTACAATAAAATCTGTAAAACATGAAAATAAAGATAAAAATATCAATACATCATCCAAAGAAACTTAAATTTATTCTAAAATATTCTAAGATTGAGCCATAGGAAAGGCAGTCTCTTTTCTGAGGAAAAAAAAATCATGAATTGAATGACATTTAATTTTTTTACCCAAGATGCATCAGAGAATATTCAGGTCAGCTTTCAAAGATGAAATCTTTCAGTCACTATTTTTGTTTCAAGAATTAATATTCATGTGAAGCTGGAGCTGAAACTGTCCCACCCATATGTCATAAGCCAATCTGAATAATCATATGGTTTGAAGATGATATGAAACAGATTTAGGAAAACAAAAATAAAGGATGACGACTTCTCACTTATTATGGAATAATGGTATGGAATGGAACTCTGGCCTGAATGTTAAATGGTTGAGAGAACAATATAAAGTACTTGAAGAGGGAGAAAAAATTAAAATGTAGAAAGAATATTTTGTTATCCAAACAAATAATATGGATTGCTGTTACATAAATGCTTACATTACTACATAAAAATATAAAACAGCATCACCTATGCACAAGAGAAAGTACTAAGGAATCTTTCTTTATGAAGTATGAACAATTTTTTAAAAATATACATTCATATTGTGTGTGGACAGGGTTGGTTCTGGGTATCATTCATATTAATCCAATTCGCAGTAACAATATTAGTAATCTCTATCATATTTATCAAATTTAAGCAATCCTTATTATATTGTTTAAACATACATAAACAAAAAATGCCTAGCTCCTCATCTTTATCTCAATCTTCATCTATATCTTTCTTGTTCAAACTAAACATTTCTCTATTATGTATAGGCAAAGTTGTTTCTGGGTATCATTCATATTAATCCAATTCATACTAGCAATGTTCTTAATCTCTATTAAATTTATCAAATTTAAGTAATCCTCATTATATTATTTTAAACAAAACAAAATGCCTAGCATCTGTAAACTTCTAATCTTTCTATCTATTATTATTATTCACTCTAATAAAAATTTATATTCTAATATTTCTCCTATCTGATTTTATTTCTGCCTCTTTCAGCTTAAAATCAGGCTCCTATAATATTTGCCCTTACTATAATAAGGGCAATAAAGGATGACAACTTCTCACTTATTATGGAATAATGGCATGGAATGGAACTCTGGCCTGAATGTGAAGTGGTTGAGAGAACAATATAGAGTACTTGAAGAGGGAGAAAAAATTAAAATGTAGAAAGAATATTTTGTTATTCAAACAAATAATATGGATTGCTGTTATATAAATGCTTACATTACTACATAAAAATGTAAAACAACATCACCCATGCACAAGAGAAAGTACTAAGGAGTTTTTCTTTATGAAGTATGAACAAGTTTTCAGTCACAGATAATAGCTAAGATGATTAAGTAATAGTAATTTCTGGAGACGGATGGAATAGAAGGGTAGAGATAACAACATCCCACCCTGCATTTTATGGTCTTTTTGTTTTTTTACATTAAATGCAAAACACGTTTCAGAATCATTTTGGGTTGTATGGTACACATCTTGAAATATATCCTATGGGATTTGAAAGCAACAATCCAGAGTTATTCACCCTTGATCTATTGAAGTGAAGTTTTTTTATAACAATAGACAATATGACAAGAGGTTAACTTAGAGACTTGTAATCAAAAATTGCTGCTGGTGAGTTTTTGTTTTGCTTTTTATCTTCTTCAGGTCCTCTTCTCCTATAAACTGAAAGCTGTTTCCAAACAAGTATAAACTGTTTTGAGGCAGCTGTATTCTCCTTCTAAAAAATATATAACTATAAGGTATTCTTTCATAGGATTTTGTCTAGATCATGGTAAAAGGATGATGATGATGATAATGATGATGATTAATTTGATGATGATGATGGTGATGGTGATGATGATGTATCACAGATTTTCCTCCCATCACTGAACTGTTCAGTTTCACAACAGTTAATTTGCAGATTGCATTGAGGAAACAGTTTTGTGCCATCATCTGTCTTACTGAAGACAAACTATAGGGGCATTCATATAAGTCTGCTTACAATGGGATATCCCCTCCCCGAATCCACCTGGGCATACAAATGCTTTAAGGATGTTCTTGTTGATTTACATGCTCAACTTACAATTATTTTAGGATCTTTCAACATAATTCTCCTTTTACTATCTGTTGGACTTTTCCATATTCTTGGATCCATCATATCTTGTGGATTTTTATTCAAGATCAGGATAGCACAGTGGCATGTTCAACTGAAACAACTTTAGGAAATAGACTTATATCAGATCAGATAATTATTTAGGAAGCACCTCACAGTAATGATGGGGGATTGTAACTACCCTGACATCAACTGGGAGGCAAACTCTGCACCAAGTGGAAGATCCAACAGGTTTCTAACAGACCTAGAGGACAACTTTGTTTCCCAAAAAGTAGAGAAGGGAACAAGGGGATCAGCCATATTGGACTTAATTCTCACTAACAGAGATGAAATGATAGAAGGTGTTGAAGCTACAGAAACCTTGGGGGCAACTGATCAAGCAATACTAGAATTCAACATTATGCAAACACAAGTAGTAGAACAAAGTCAAACTAGAGTCTTGGACTTTAAGAGAGCTAATTTCAATAAACTTAGAGAGAGCTTGAGAAGGATTCCATGGATGAGAATTCTCAAGGGGAAAACAACTCAAGAAGCTTGGGAAATTTTGAAAAGTGAGATTATAAAAGCCCAGTCTAGCACAACACCAATGAAGAAGAAAAATAATAAATCTCAAAAGAAACCAGCATGGATGCATAAAGAACTATCTGACAAATTGAAAGACAAAAAGGACAAGTATAAAAAGTGGAAAGAGGGGCAAATAACTAAGGCAGAATATCAGCAAATAGCCCAAGCCTGTAAAGATGAAGTGAGGAAAGCTAAGGCTCACAAAAAACAAAGGCTAGCAAGAAAAGTAAAAAATAACAAAAAAAGCTTCTTCCAACATGTTAAAAACATGAAAAAAGTCAAGGAAACAATTGGCCCATTGCTGGGAGAAAGTGGCAAGAAGGTGAAAAGCAATAGGGAGAAAGCACATCTACTTAACTCATTTTTTGCATCTGTCTTTACACAAAAGGAAAAAAACAATCCAACCTATCAAAAAGAGTACCACAACAAAAAGATTAGGAACACAAGTTAAAATAGGAAAAAAATGGTAAGTGAACACCTGTCTACCCTAGACGAGTTCAAATCACCAGGACCAGATGGATTACACCCCAAGGTTCTGAAGGAACTGGCGGACGAGATCTCAGAACCACTGAACTATATCTTTCAAAGATCCTGTAGCACAGGGAACTGCCAGAGGACTGGAAAAGAGCTGATGTAGTTCCCATCTTCAAAAAAGGAAAAAAAAAAACAGATCCAGGAAACTACAGAACTATCAGCCTGACCTTAATACCAGGGAAGATTCTGGAGAAGATAATCAAGCAACGAATCATTGAACACCTAGAAGCAAACAAAGTAATTTATTTATTTATTTATTTATCACATTTGTATACCGCCCTATCTCCCTAGGGACTCAGGGCGGTTCACAGGCAAATAAAAAGGTACATATAAATACAAAATAAAATAACAATTAAAAAACTTATTCTACATAGCCGAATTAATTAAAAAGAACAATATAAATAATAAAACCCATTAAAACCAATATAAATTTAAAATCTAGTCCAGTCCTGCGCAGATGAATAGATGTGTTTTAAGCTCGCGGCGGAAGGTTCGGAGGTCCGGAAGTTGACGAAGTCCTGGGGGGAGTTCGTTCCAGAGGGTGGGAGCCCCCACAGAGAAGGCCCTTCCCCTGGGTGTCACCAAACGGCACTGCCTGGCCGACGGCACCCTAAGGAGTCCCTCTCTGTGAGAGCGCACAGGTCGGTGAGAGGTATTTGGTAGCAGCAGGCGGTCCCGTAAGTAGCCCGGCCCTATGCCATGGAGCGCTTTAAAGATAGTTATCAAAACCTTGAAGCACACCCGGAAGGCCACAGGTAGCCAGTGCAGTCTGCGCAGGAGAGGTGTCACATGGGAGCCACAAGGGGCTCCCTCTATCACCCGTGCAGCCGCATTCTGAACTAACTGAAGCCTCCGGGTGCCCCTCAAGGGGAGCCCCATGTAGAGAGCATTGCAGTAATCCAGACGAGACGTCACGAGGGCATGAGTGACCGTGCATAGGGCATTCCGGTCTAGAAAGGGGCGCAACTGGCGAACCAGGCGAACCTGGTAAAAAGCTCTCCTGGAGACGGCCGTCAAATGATCTTCAAAAGACAGCCGTTCATCCAGAAGGACGCCCAAGTTGTGCACCCTCTCCATCGGGGCCAATGACTCGCCCCCAACAGTCAGCCGCGGACTCAGCTGACTGTACCGGGATGCCGGCATCCACAGCCACTCTGTCTTGGAGGGATTGAGCTTGAGCCTGTTTCTCCCCATCCAGACCCATACAGCCTCCAAACACCGGGACAGCACTTCGATAGCTTCGTTGGGGTGGCCCAGTGTGGAAAAGTACAGCTGAGTGTCATCAGCGTACAGCTGGTACCTCACACCGAAGCCACTGATGATCTCACCCAACGTGTTGTGTCTTGCCCGCCCTCAGAGCAGCCGGGGCCTTCTTACCTGCTCCCGAACACTGAGGAATGTATGCCTCCCGGCCCAAGTCCTGGCTCCATGCCCACACAAACTGCAGAAGAAGGAGAATCTCCCGGCCCCAGCCCTGACTCCATGCCCAGGCAAACGGAGCAGCTAGACCCCTCCCCCTCCTCCACAGCATGTGAGCCTGAGGAGGGTTTATTCCCAACAGCTGATTGGAGTAATCCTCGCATCAGAAGATTGGATAGGCGGAGGCAACAGAGGGAAGGGAGGGGCAGGCCTTAATGAGTGCTGAGTCATGGAGCCACACCCCATGGCCTATATAAAGGATCTACTTTCTGGCAGTCTCTGAGTCAAGCAAAAGTCGAACTTATCTTGCTGAAGTCACTTACTGGTCTCCTGCCTGCTCTGAGGACTTTGCTAGGACTTTGGGCAGAGCTGCAGAGGCAAGCCTGATTCGGATTTCCCTGACCCAGCCGTCAGCGGAGGAGTGGGACACGACACAACGGCTTCATATAGATGTTGAACAGAAGGGGCGAGAGGATCGACCCCTGCGGCACCCCACAAGTGAGGCGCCTCGGGGCCGACCTCTGCCCCCCTGTCAACACCGTCTGCGACCGATTGGAGAGATAGGAGGAGAACCACCGATAAACGGTGCCTCCCACTCCCAATCCCTCCAACCGGCGCAGCAGGATACCATGGTCGATGGTATCAAAAGCCGCTGAGAGGTCTAATAGGACCAGGGCAGAGGAACAACCCCTATCCCTGGCCCTCCAGAGATCATCCAATAACCAATATAATTATATTATAAATATAATAATAACCAAAAGCCAACATGGGTTTGTCAAAAACAGATCATGCCAGACTAATCTCATTGCATTCTTTGACAAAATGACAAAATTAGTGGACCAGAGGAATGCTGTCGATATAATTTACTTGGATTTCAGCAAAGCATTTGATAAAGTAGACCATAACCTACTACTAGATAAAATGTGGGTTAGACACCACCACCACCAGATGGATTAGTAACTGGCTGACCAACCGCACTTAACGAGTAGTCCTCAATGGAACTACATCCACATGGAGGGAAGTATGCAGTGGAGTACCCCAAGGCTCTGTTTTAGGCCCAGTACTCTTCAACATCTTCATCAATGACTTGGACAAGGGGATAGATGGGGAACTCATCAAATCTGCAGATGACACCAAGCTGGCAGGAATAGCCAACACTCCGGAAGATAGGTTCAAGATACAGAAGGATAAAAGAAAAGCCAACATAGTTCTGGGCTGCATAAACAAAGGGATAGAATCAAGATCACATGAAATGTTAATACCACTTTATAATGCTTTAGTAAGGCCATACTTGCAATATTGCATTCAATTTTGGTCGCCACGATGTAAAAAAGATGTTGAGACTCTAAAAAGAGTGCAGAGAAGAGCAACAAAGATGATTAGGGGACTGGAGGCGAAAACTTATGAAGAACGGTTGCAGGAATTCGGAATGTCTAGTTTAATGAAAAGAAGGACTAGGGGAGTCATGATGGCAGTGTTCCAATATCTCAGGGGTTTTCACAAAGAAGAGGGAGTCAAACTATTCTCCAAAGCACCTGAGGGTAGAACAAGAAGCAATGGGTGGAAACTAATCAAGAAGAGAAGCAATTTAGAACTAAGGAGAAATTTCCTGACAGTTAGAACAATCAATAAGTGGAACAACTTGCCTGCGGAAGTTGTGAATGCATCAACAGTGGAAATTTTTAAGAAAATGTTGGATAGCCATTTCTCTGAAATGGTGTAGGGTTTCCTGCCTGGGCAGGGGGTTGGACTAGAAGGCCTCCAAGGTCCCTTCCAACTCTTTTGTTATGTTATGTTATTTCATCTACTCTAAAATGAGAAGTAGTGCACTGTTGCAGCAATCTCTCTAATCTCTCCCCAATCTCTCTAATCATATTTTTTTTCCTATGAAGACTTCAGGTTTTTTGCCATTACACCTCTTGTGAAATATCACAATTCCTTTTCTGCAGCTTCAAGAGATCTATTCCAAAGATTCTGGATTTAGTATTTCTATTAGCCTTCTGCTTCGGTTCCCTTCCTACTGTGAATAAAATTATGATAGTTGATGTCTAATTCAAAAGGAATTCCAGAGTATCATTTTAGGGAAATTGAAGAAATAAAACTTCAGTAGAAAAAGCATGAATTATGATTTTTGAAATGATTTTTCCCTATAAATTGCAGTCTATGTTTTCATTGTCCCCACATTAATTCCAAAGCTGGGTATAAAATAGAATTTGCACTATGCTTGGGATAGGGGTTACAGAAATTGGTGACAGTGGGTGAGAAAGGCATTGATGCTTCTGCTGTGCTGTGCCATTGTAGGATAATGCATTCTGTGGTCTTCCTTTTTAGTATAAATATGTGCAATATGAAAAGGGCCAAACCTTGAAGCAATCCCACCCTCTTACAAGCACATTGTAGCACCTACAAATCCAGAGCTTATACTGGGAAGTAAAATATATATATATGCCCAAAGATAGTAATCTCTCTATTGTTGGCAATATAAATACAAGGACACCTTGTATTGTTGGCAACCTCTTTGTCAAGATTGAACTGCTTTGCTTCTTTCAAACCTTAATGCTTTTCAACTTGCCAATGAACTGGGGGGATGGAAGGGGAAACAGAATGCTGAAAATGTGTGCATGGCTCGTGAGACCTTGAAACCATCAAGGTCACAACTGCAGGTGCTTGAGAAAGAGATGGGCTAGCCTATAAAGAAAATTTATATAAAATGTTTTATCATTGGTATTTACCCCCAGCTAGATTGGCCAAAATGTTCCCAAATGTATCCGCAGAATGCTGGAAATGTAAACATAACCAAGGTACATTTCTGTCTGGTTTGGTTCTGCAACCCAACAAGAAAGACACAGACTTCAGAGGATAATTAGAACTGCAGAAAAAATAATTGCTACCAACCTGCCCTCCACTGAGGACCTGTATACTGCACGAATCAAGAAGAGGACTGTGAAAATATTTACAGATCCCTCACATCCAGGACATAAACTGTTTCAACTCCTACCCTCAAAACGACGCTATAGAGCACTGCACACCAGGACAACTAGACACAAGAAGAGTTTTTTCCCGAAGGCCATCACACTGCTAAACAAATAATTCCCTCAACACTGTCAACCTATTTACTAAATCTGCACTACTATTAATCTTCTCATCATTCCCATCACCAATCTCTTTACACTTATGACTGTGACTGTAATTTTGTTGCTAGTAATCCTTATGATTTATATTGATATTGATTGTTCCTGATTGCTTATTTGTACCCTATGATTATCATTAAGTGTTGTATCATTAAGTGTTAAATTTGTACCCTATGACCATCATTTGTGTTGTAAATGTTGTGCCTTGATGAAGGTATTTTTTCTCTTCTTCTTTTATGTACACTGAGAGCATATGCACCAAGACAAATTCCTTGTGTGTCCAATCACACTTGGCCAATAAAATTCTATTCTATTCTATTCTATTCTATTCTATTCTATTCTATTCTATTCTATTCTATTCTATTCTATTCCATATGTGATGGTCATGTTCAGAAGCCAGGAAGTACTGGATTAAAATAAGAAAATGGTTAGAGGAAATTACAAGTCAACAAATTGAGTTAAAACCCGAACTATTTCTATTGAGGATAATAAGAGGAAACTACAATAAGAAAATTCAATATATTATATTGCATATAACAATTGCAGCCAGAATTGCCTATGCACAAAACTGGAAACAGGACAGCACACTCTCTAATGAAATGGTGATCAAAAAGGTTTTAGATTGTGTGGAGATGGACAGGCTAACATTGGAACTAAAAGAAAGAGGGGAAATAAAGTATTATTTGATCTGGGACACATGGTACAAATGGTTAGAGAATAGAAGTAAAGATTAAATATAAAGGTAACTTAAGAGGTATATTAAAACTCAAAGACGATGTATATAGTTAAAGGAAGAATAAGGAATGTAATTGTTATGTATGTATGAGTATTATCGATGCTGGAGTACTGTAAAGATTGCAAATGTGATATAAAATGATGAAATATGTTTAATAAAAATAATTTTTAAAAAAGAGAAAGAGATGGACTGTTCCCATAACAAAAGGATGTCTCATGATTGGACAATGTGATCCCCTAGGGGTGGGGGAAAGAGAAAGTTATTGTTTAACTAGGCAAATATTTGCACAGGAAAACCAGAGCTGGTTTTGTTTCTTCAATACCAAAATGGTGTATCCAATAAAGTTTTACTTTTGGGAATTCAAAGCTCCCGAAAGTGTTTCCTTATTTTGGGTTCTTTAGTCAAAGAGTTGACACTTTTTTGTTGGCAATAAAAATACTAGGACACATTTATGTAGTCACCAGGATCTAAGTATAGCTTATAAATTTGCATAGTGGTAGGTGATTTTTGCCAAAATCTATTCTTTCCAGGATCACACATTCCTCATAGGGAGGGCCTTTGTTATATTGAGGTGTGTATTTTTTAATATTGCCACGTAATTAATCCCAGCAATACTGGGACAGTGGCAGGGAGGATGGTCTACATTCTAAAATACAGGAGAGACCATGCATAGATTCCCAGCAGAAACTTAAGTCTACAAATCAGTTGTACTGTGTTTTCCCAAAAATAAGACCTACCCCAAAAAACAAATCCTATCCTGATTTTTAGCATGCACCTAATATAAGCCCTACTCCAAAAATAAGCTCTGGTGAAGGGTTGTGGACATGGCCAGCACAGGAGGTTGCGAGTGTGTGCAGGCTGATTGTGTCCGGCAGCAGCCACAGCCCATATAGCTCAGGTGAGCTGATTTCCTGTCAAAGCAGCAGGTGGAAGTAAAGGCAAGGGGAGGCACACGATCTGGACATGCTGTGTGGGCCACAGGAAATCCGAGAGTCTTTGGGCCAGAGCAGGTGGGTGGCCATGGGAGGCTTGTCTTCATGTATCTTGGCTTGCCTGCAGCCCACACAGCATGTTGGAATCATCTGCCTTCTGCTCTGTGCCTCTGCCTCTGTCTACTGCTGGTGCCATTGTGCAAAGATGACCCTCCCACAGCTGGCCACCTGCTCCAGACTACCAACTCTTGGCTTTCCTGTAGCCTGTGCAGCATGTCCAGATCACCTGCCTCCCCCCGCACCTCTGCCTCCGTCTGATGCTTGTGCAGGGAATCAACTCACTTGCGCTGTGCAAGCTGCACAGTCCCAGAGTGTGCCAACCAAGGGACTGGCAGACTGAAGCTGCTGCCAAATGCCATCAGTGCCCATGTGCTTGCTGACTCTTGTGCGCATGCTGGAGGGTGGGGCACCCACCCAGGCTAATCACCCTGATATCATGTTTTCCCGAAAATAAGCTCTAATGCTCCCAGAAATAAAAACCAGGCCTTATTTTTGGGAAAACATGGTACTTGGTTTTTGAAGCTCCTTATTTTGCAGATAAAAATAGTATCTTATATAAGTATATCCCAAGGGAGAATAGCACTATCCACAGGGTGTGATGGAAAACAAAACATTTATGTTCAGCCTGGAAACGTCTGGCAAGAAAAACACAACTGTATTATAGGCACTACAAACACACTTTGAAGTCACTGAAGAAATGAAAATCAATGTGACTGAAGAGTATGTCCAACTAAATATTTGCATTTTGAATTGGTTTGGTTTCCATAAGTTCTGTAAAGTTATATGGCTAAATCCACAGCAAATGGTATACTGACTAACACCGGGCTATTTTTTTCGGACAAATTCTGTGAACAACTTTAACTGCCCCCAGAAATAAGAGAAGTCCAGGGGAATTATTTAGTTATGCAAGGGGTTCTCTTTTTGCTTGCTGCACACATACAAAGTGATTAAGCGTTGTTCTTTTTAAAAAACTTGCATTTAAAGCTGTGTGTTCTCCATGCTTTCTGCATTGTTCATAACAATCCCTGGGTAATAAATTCAGAAAAGCTACCTGAAAACATTGACAGTGTATTAGTTGTATTATAGTATTCCAGCAAATTATGCAATATCCTGAAATCCCTAATTAGAGAGATGGGGGGTGGAGAGGGAGAGGGAGATTATTCAGTATTTTGTCATGGCTAAACATTAACTGGAGAGCTGGTTTGGTGTGGTGGTCACTAGACTAGAAACTAGGAAGCTGCAAGAATTTGTCCAGGCAAACTCAAGGAGGCAGAACTTACTCAAAAGCACATATACCCATACATACAAAAGGAAGGAAGGAAGGAAAGGAAAGGAAAGGAAAGGAAAGGAAAGGAAAGGAAAGGAAAGGAAAGGAAAGGAAAGGAAAGGAAAGGAAAGGAAAGGAAAGGAAAGGAAAAAGAGAGAAAAAAAAAGAGAAAAAAAGAAAAGAAAAGAAAAGAAAAGAAGCTGAGTCTGATTTTTTTCTGCCTGAGATGCAAAATAATCAGGGA
Organism: Ahaetulla prasina; assembly: GCF_028640845.1. Lineage (NCBI taxonomy): Eukaryota > Metazoa > Chordata > Lepidosauria > Squamata > Colubridae > Ahaetulla > Ahaetulla prasina. The sequence goes on along the minus strand of NC_080541.1, from coordinate 131,193,526 downwards.
GTAGAAATAATGTCAGCTACAGATTGCATCTGTACTCCAAATCCCATCTTGTTCAATGCATCCCTGGACTTTCTTCTGACTCTTGTCTGTGCTTTCTCTAAGATTAATGGTACTGTGTTGGCTGAGTTGTCAATGTAACTTTGACTAACTTTGCAGCAGTTGGACTCTGACAAAGGCTCCTTAGTCTTCAAACTTGGCATCTTGCACTCTGCTCTTGATTGGATTCTCATTGGACAGGATAAAGGCTTGTGTCTTCTTGCTGTACAAGACAGCAAACTTTTCTAGACCTAGCAATAAGGCTGATTCTTAAAATTACAGCAGTGTGAATGTATAGAACAAGTCCTTATACTACATATACCAATGTAAATACCCTATTATTCAGGTCTCACAGGCTGGCTAAGCTCCTATCTATGCACTGTTTGCATTACATATTGCAATATTTACTGAGCTCAGGTGTAACTTATATGAGCTCTGTGTGTGTGTCAGACACAAATAAGATGACTTCTGTATGGTTTTTTGTGTTGCTTTGCTGAGTTTTTACAGTCTATATATAGTACCACTAGTCCAGAGGAATCTCAATTGTCTACATATTTTGGGATTTCCAACAGTGTTAGCATGAGCATACCTTTACTCTTCCTCTCCCTTTCCCATTATCACTCAACTGTGTCCCCATGCAAGACATCAACTTGATTAATATAAAAAAGGACATAGCTTCACTTTGCTTCTACTTGGTTTCTCGGTTTCTATGGAAACTTAATATTACTATTAATGAAACTTTTAATGCAAACCTAACAGGAGATAGAAACTTTCTAACAGATATGCTCTTATGCCAGAAAGAGAAATGTGAAAAATAATGAGAAAATTATCCCTTGTCCAATGTGTGGGTGTAAGGAAATTTCTCCAGATAACAGAGTTAAAGCAACATTTTGCCTTCATCATAAAACTCACAGTTGAGCAAGGTACTGTAACAGAAGAGGGTTCTTGTACTTCAGTGAATTTCCACTATTATGTCACTGGATTTCGAACAAAAAGAGTGGAATGCAATCCATTCTTTGGAAACAAAGTTTTCTACTTGTAACAGAGAATACAACTTTCTCTTATTTTATTCAAAGTACGGAAGGTTGTTTCGTTTTGTTTTTTTTACCTTTTGCTACAGAGAGTAAAATTCAAGTAAAGTCAGAGTTTTTATTAAAGATTTACCATCATTCACCTACAAAAATTAAGTTCAGGTAAGATATCTGTTTCCAACATATGTGTGTTCATTAATCCTATTTTCAAAAAGACTTTTTGTTCTCATTTATTTATGTTTCCAGCTTATTCGCTATCACCTCCATTCTGCCTTGCTTTTATCATACCTAGGTCAGGATCCAAATAGACTTGTGAAAGCACAATGGGAAGGAATTTCATCTATGTATAAGGCATCATTCTACAGCTTTTTATTCTCAAGAGTCAGTTCTGACATCTCACAAAACATCTACACCAAAAGAATTTCATTGGGACAGGCTGAATACATAAGAGCAGATAAGAGAAATCCTGGGATTTTCTATCCACTCCCTGTTCCGTACTTATAATAAGTAGCTATTTATAAGAAGTTCTATTTACCAGCTACTGATATAAGTGATGTAGGTAATGCAGAGGTGGGAATTACAGCTCCCATATATTGTAGGTGAATGAACTGAGATATTTATAAGCTCTGGATTATAGAAATCCAGCATAGGTCTTGAACACTGTGAGCTGAGAAAAGGGCAATGACAAGCTTCATGTCAAAGAATCTTTTGAAATTCTTCTCAGATATCACCGGCAGCTTGCGGACCCCAGCTCTGCAGTTCAATGCTGTAAACATAGAAACAGTCTTGTGACCTATGTCACCAGCAACAAATTACTTTCCCCTGACTGCTACAAGAACAATGTGAAAGTATACAGTGGATGACTACTGAACACTCTACCCTTTTCAGGAAACTTTCTTGGTTTATCCCGTTCTTTATTATCCTAAATTAGTATCAATGGGAAGCTACCTTAGAATGTGAGAACAATAACACATATTCCCAGTATTCTAATTCATTACAACTCATGCCTCTGTGTTTGCCCCACAGTGTGAATGACTGTAGATATCTCTGGACAATTAGTGATGAACAATGGTGCCTTTTCAAAAAGGCAACTGGCCTTTCTTGCTTTTTCCTTAAAGACATCTTGCTTCTCATCTAAGAAGCTTCTTCGGTTCTGACTGAATGACAAGAATGGAAGAAAGATAAACTCCCAAGTGGCCCCAACGACTCTCAAAGAGCTAATGACTGACCTTCTGAGTGCTAATGTCAAGAATGAAACTTTGGGAACTTCCAATGGCACTGTAGGTGCTGAAGACAGTCTTTTTAGACCGCCAGCCCCACGATCGCATAGAGCCGTTCAGACAGCGAAAATCAGTGTCTGGCGGCTCGGAAACCTTTCCCTCAGGAGAAGAGGGAAAGGTGAGCATTTGGGCGGAGGTAGAGCTCCCCAAAAAGCCACAGGAATAATTTTGGGGCTGGAAGGATGAAAGCTCCCTGGAAAGCCCAACAGAGGTCTGGATCCAGAACACTTCTGCTTTTAAGCAGAACAAAACACCACGATCACCTCTGCTTCAAGATGAAGATTTAATTTGATTAAAGCAGACAGAGCAATGACAGGAGTGCTGGCAATGGCAAGTACCAGACCTTAACTCCGTTCTCGGACTGTATTTAAGAAGAACAAAGGAAATGGCACCTATACCTAAAAGGGTGTGAAAGAGAAACTTAAGGAAGTCTTTGTTAACATTGTTGCGCTCTCAGTCCTCCTTAAACTTGCCAGATTTTACATTTACATGAAGAGATTTTAAACTGAAAAGTAGAAGGACTATAGAATTGATTTACCTAACCCAAATACAGAGTTTATGAAAAGATTTGAAGATTTATTGAATTTATAGAGACGGTATTAAAGTGAAAAATGGCTTCTAAGCAAACAAAGCTTGGTGTTATTAAGGATGTTGGGATTTTGCCAGTTCAAATGCAAAAGCTACAAGAAGATTTGAAGGAATTTTTAAAAGGTCTTTTAGAAGAAGCTCTAGACTTTCAAACCTCTGTTATAGATCAAAAATTTATGGAGCTTGAAGAGGAATGGGGTACGGGTCGGGATGGGGAGAAACAGACTCAAGCTCAATCCCTCCAAGACGGAGTGGCTGTGGATGCCGGCACCCCGGTACAGTCAGCTGCACCCGCAGCTGACTGTTGGGGGCGAGTTAGTGGCCCCAAAGGAGGTGGTTCACAACTTGGGTGTCCTCCTGGATGGTCGGCTGTCCTTTGATGAACATCTGGCGGCCGTCACCAGGAGGGCCTTTTACCAAGTTTGCTTGGTCCGCCAGTTGTGTCCCTTCCTTGACCGGGATGCCTTATGCACAGTCACTCACGCTCTGGTTACGTCTCGGCTGGATTATTGCAATGCTCTCTACATGGGGCTGCCCTTGAGGTGCACCCGGAGGCTCCAGTTAGTCCAGAATGCAGCTGCGCGAGTGGTAATGGGAGCCGCTCGTGGCTCCCACGTAACACCACTGCTCCGTAGTCTGCACTGTCTTCCTGTAGTCTTTCGGGTGCGCTTCAAGATCCTGGTTACCACCTTTAAAGCGCTCCATGGCTTAGGACCCGGGTACTTACGAGATCGCCTGCTGTTACCTTATGCCTCCCATCGACCCGTACGCTCTCACAGAGGGGGCCTTCTCAGGGTGCCATCCGCCAAACAATGTCGGCTGGCGGCCCCCAGGAGTAGGGCCTTCTCTGCAGGAGCACCGACGCTCTGGAACGAACTCCCCCCTGGCTTACGTCAAGTGCCTGATCTTCGGACCTTTCGTCGTGAGCTAAAAACATATTTATTCATTCAAGCAGGACTGGCATAAATAGTTGATTTTAAATTGGGGTTTTAGTAATATTTTAAATTTTTAAATCTTTTAAATTATCAGCCGTTTAGTAATAGTTTTATTTTAAATTCTTTTAATTGTATATATTCTGTATTTTATTTTGGCTGTACACCGCCCTGAGTCCTTCGGGAGAAGGGCGGTATAAAAATCTAATAAAAAAATAAATAAATAAATAAATAAATATCTCAAATAAAAGATATTATCAAAACTAGGAATAAGGATATAAGGGAAGATGTGGTGGCAGTATTTCAAAGATTGTTTGAATACACAGTTCAGTTGGATGGAAGAGTGGAATAAATTAATCAAGCTAATGTGAATTTGGAAAATAAAATAGAGGAGGTCCAGACCAAGATGAACAGGGCAGATGAGGAGTTGGTTTTGTTGCAATATAGAGCGATGGAGTTTGCCCTGAGAGTGAGAGATCTCAAAGAAAATAAGTGTGAGAACCTAAAAGATATTTTTGCAGATGCTTTTGCACATATATTTGGAGAATAACCAGCAGAATTTGTAACTCAAATTGAAAAATTTATCATGTTAACTCCTGGGTTGCCAGACAGTTACCAAGAGATGTTGTTACCAAGTTACCAAGTTACTAAGAGATGTTATCTATTTTACAACTAGGAGGATTTGGAATGAAATTTTACAAGTATTTTATAAAAATAAAATTCAAATTCAAAGGAAAAGAGATATTAGTATTCAAAGAAATTCCTCCTAAAATGTTAAGATCTAGAAAGGAGTTTACTTTCTTGGTGGATGAACTTAGAAATCATCAGATGCAGTTTAGATGGGATGTTCCAGCTGGACTAACAGTTAATTATAAAGGAAGAAAATATTGTTATAACACAGTTTTTGAAGCAAGAGATATTTATACTAATGTATTAAAGGCTGGAAGTCCACCACTGCTAGAAGCTAAGATGGGAAGCGAAGTAGAGATTGGAAAAAAGTGGGAGAAGGAAGCAAAGCACACACAACTAAAAGTTGGGGTGGCGATTCAAGGTGCTGGTTACTACCTTTAAAGCGTTCCATGGCTTAGGACCGGGTTACTTATGGACCGCCTACTGCTACCGATTGCCTCTCACCGACCCATGCATTCCCACAGAGAGAGACTCCTCAGGGTGCCGTCCGCCAAACAATGTCGGCTGGCGGCCCCCAGGAGTAGGGCCTTCTCTGTGGGGGCTCCCACCCTCTGGAATGAACTTCCCCCAGGACTTCGCCAATTTCTGGACCTTCGAACCTTTCGCCGAGAACTAAAGACATATTTATTCATCTGCGCAGGACTTGCATAGGGTTTTTAGTTTTTATCTGGTTTTAATTTTAGGGGTTTTTATTCTTTTAAAGATTTTAACTTGGGCCAAATTGAATAAATTTTTTAAATAGTATTTTATTCTGTATTTATTATGTTTGTTCTGTTTTTATTTGGCTGTAAACTGCCCTGAGTCCTTCGGGAGAAGGGCGGTATAAAAATTTGATTAAATAAATAAATAAATAAATAAGAAGAAACACTGGAAAAAGTAGGGGATTTAAATGAGCAAAGATTGATTCAAATAGCTATTAAAAGTGTTTAATTAATCTAGGATAGTAGGAAATGATGTTCTCTCCCAATCCATGGAAGATCTGGATGGGAGAAAACATTTGCAAACTGAACACAAACAAGATGGAGTTGCTCCTCACAAATCAGAGTTCACCTATGGTAATAGTATAATCTTTGTACAGATAGACACTACCTGTCCAGGATCAGATTTGCATTTTGGGAATCATTCTAGATTCACAAATCCTGCTTAAACAGCAAATGGAGGCTATAGCTACTGGGACATCTTGCCCAGTTTCAGGTGATATGCCAACTGTGTCCTTAGCAATGTTGAAAGACCTAGTGATAACAATGAATGCTGTCATCATAACTCACTTAATTACTAGAATGCACTTTACATGGGATGTCCTTCAAGGATTACCTAGAAATAACAATACATCAAGAATGGTATTGTGGCCTGTTCCTTAACTGGCTCCCCATATTGTGAATTTACTACATTTACACTATAGGCCCTGCACAGCTTAACAGTTAAATTCCAAATATAATTTAAAGTGCTAGTAAAAAGCACTTAATGGTTTGAAACTGGATAACTATGGGATTACCTCCCTCAACTAGAATCATCCCAGTCTACATAGATCATGTAGGGAGGGGGACCCGTGGTCCCACATTTCCAGAACATCAGAGAAGCCAGATTTAGAAGGTTCTGCTTTGCAGTAACACTAATACTATGGAATAGATTTCTCACTGAGATCACACTGCCGCTCACCTCCACGTAGACACAACTAGCTTTTTCAAACAGGCTTTCAGTAACATCCCTTGTGCCTCTTGTTCTTATTCTTTCCTACTTTGATTTTGTTTTGGTGCTCTGTACTGGATGTCGTTTGAAGTCATTGTTATTTTTACTGTAACACTGTAACTGTTGAGAGTCCTGAAATTTCAGAGAGATAAAAATAGAATGCATGAATTAATGAATAAATTAAAAAAATCAAGGGAGGTGACAAGTGTTTGGGTTTTTGATTCGTGACATTGTTCTTTCGGCTATAAATAAGCACACTGATACTGACCAAGTCATACTTTAGTATTGATTTTTATCTTTAAAATCTTTTTACACCTTTTAGAAATTACTAATCTTTCCATTTAAACATGGATACCTCTGATTTGTTCAGGCCTTCAAGTGTCCTTATGCAGTCCCCATCTTGCTGGCATACAACTATAATATTAGTAGCTAATCACAGGTTCTCTTCAATGCATGTCCCTAGTGCCTCTTTCAAAAGTAGCTTGAGAAAAAACAATTATCCAGACACAGAGTGATAGTAAGTTTTCCTTCATGGGATGAGTTCAAGGCAAGGCTGGAGTCGTCTATCATGAAAGCTTTAATTTAGATTCCTATATTAAACATCCTTTAGACTTGACTTGTACAGCACTTCCATTTCTATAATTTCACAGTTCTAAAATGAACTAAATCAGTGGTCATCTTCCAAATATTTTTGGTCAGTAGGAAGGAATTTATATTTTATATATGATATAGAGGTCTTTGGTTATTCGGGTTTTCTCCCACGTAAAATTGGAAGTGTCTTGGCGACGTTTCGACGAAATCCCATTCGTCATCATCAGGCTAGGTGCTTACAGCTTCGTATTTCTAGGAGAAAAGCTTCGTATTTCTTTTCTCTTAGGAGTATTTCTTTTCTCCTAGAAATACGAAGCTGTAAGCACCTAGCCTGATGATGACGAATGGGATTTCATCGAAACGTTGCCAAGACACTTCCAATTTTACGCGGGAGAAAACCCGAATAACCGAAGACCTACATACAAAAACCTCAGAAAATATATATATATGTAGGTCTTTGGTTATTCGGGTTTTCTCCCACATAAAATTGGAAGTGTCTTGATGATGTTTCGACGAAGTCTCATTCGTCATCTTCAGGCTTCAGCTTCGTGCTTCTGGGAGCAATGTGTGATTGCAGCTGTTTCTTCCTTTTTAACTGCTAGTGGGGGTTTGAACTGATTGGGTGGGAGCTTGGCTGTGCTCTGATTGGATGGGGTTTTTTTGTGCTCTGATTGGCTGGGGGTGTGTCCTGTTTGGGTGGGGGCTTGGTTCTGCTCAGATTAGTCTGAGTTGCAGGGGGATTTGAGCTGGTGAGCTGCATTGCTGTTGTTTGGCTTCATGGTCATGGTCGTGCTACATCTTCATAGTGGGTGTCAGTCTGCTGCATGTATGGATTGGAGGGGTTTGAAATGGCTATTGTTGCAGCTGCGGTCTGGCTTCTGGTCCTTGATCGTGCTTCATGATCAGTGTGGGTTTGGGTCTGCTTTCATCTATTTCATATATATATGAAATTCGCCACAACTACCCTATAATAATTTTTTTAACAAATCATTTTTGTATTTTTTAAAGTCCAAGGGTGTGCATGTTTTTTCCCCACATTGGCTTCTTTGATATAAAATAGGCAAATGACAATGCAGGGTTTCTATTATGCAATTGATTGTCTTAATTATTATCATTGTTAATATTATGATCATCAACCTTGCTATGGTTTCTTTCCATCAATAAAAGAAAATATCACCATAGGTCTTAAAGGTTTCACTTAACAAAGGGGAAAAATGAATTGCATCAAGGACAACTATCATGGCAAGCAAAGGACACCTTCTGAATGGATAATGATCTTTCCAAGTGAACTTTGCTCAATAGGACTAAGAAGAAGAAGAAATGAAAATATGAAATGGTCACTATAAATTCGAGTCAGGTAAGTCACCATGCTTTCTAAATCCATATAAAAGATTAAGTTGCCATACATTATACAATATAAAACACTGAGTGATGTAACTTTTTTATAGGTCAATTGAAATCAGAAAAGCCACAAGCAGTAAGGGTCAGATTCATATATAGTCAATAAGCTAGGTGATAGATTTTATTTTTATAACAATTTAATCAGAGGCAATTTAATCAAGTCAATAATAGAAAATATATTAGGGGGGTTACTTTCTCTTCAAAATGATATGATGGGGACTTTTGGGCTTGTTCTTCTTTTTCATTACTTCTGTACTGTACTGTTCTGTGCTGTACTGAGTATACAACCTGCAGCAGAAAATAAATTAGCCAAAAAGGCATTTTTGACTTATGCTACAGAATGAAGACTGCCTTCTTGGACTACAGAGGTATTTGAGCACTACTCTCATAAGGCTAAAAAAAAAATTTCTCAATATATCAATCAAGTATACTGAAATCCTTGAGGGGAAGTGACTATCTGATGAAATTTCCTGCTAAGTTTAGAAAAATTGAAAATGGCTTTAATGAGAAAACTATAATACTACAGGCACACATAAAGAGATACACAATTTCATTGACTGATTGTATTCATTTTTCTGTAAATCTAAAACAAATTGTCATAACTTTTAAATGTCCTTTTAAAATGTGCTTTGTTTGATTTGATAAACTCAGATTAAACTACAACTCCCAGTATGCTCCCAGTATACTGGCCAGGGTGAATGGGGCTGCTACAACTTGCAAAATAAAATTATCTGGATGACCACAGCATACTCTCTCCTTTCTATTTGTCCAGGTTCTAAATGTTATCACCTATGTAACAGCTGTTGGACATCTATTTAAATGTAAAAAATATATTATTTTAATTTCTCCAATCATGTATTTAGATATTTTCTGACATCGTCATATTAATTATGAGTTGTTGGTGGACTTTATGATTTTTTCAGCTAATTTCATAATTAATATGACGATGTCAGAAAATAATATATTTTAATTTCATTTAAATGTAAGGATAATAAAATATTCCTTACACAAGGAAGAAACAGCTGCGATCACACATTGCACCCAGAAGCACGAAGCTGAAGCCTGAAGATGACGAATGAGACTTCGTCGAAACGTCGCCAAGACACTTCCAATTTTACACGGGAGAAAACCCGAATAACTAAAGACCTACATAATAAAATAATATATACATTTTTTATTTGGGCTCATTGCCACTTTTTTTCGGAAATAGGCTTGGCATGCCAGTGAAAAACTCAATACAGCCCTTAAGCCAGAATTGCATTTCCTGAAATAATAGAATAAATCAATTTAAAAAGCAAAACAAAGTTACCACTACCACCAGAGGTGGGTTTCAGCAGGTTCTGACAGTTCTGGACAACCAGTAGCAGAAATTTTGAATAGTTCGGAGAACCTGTAAATACCATCTCTGACTGGCCCCGCCCCCATCTATTCTCTGCCTCCCGAGTCCCAGCTGATTGGGAGGAAATGGGATTTTGCAGTAACCTTCCCCTGGAGTGGGGAGGGAATGGAGTATCCTTCCCCTTCCACGCCTACCAAGCCATGCCCCAAAACTGGTAATAAAATATTTTGAATCCCACCACTGACTACCACCCCATCCCGACTAAATAAATCAATAATTATCTTGGTAAGTGTGGATGAAATGAAACTAGTGAACTCTAATGCAGTGTGTAAGCCAAGGATGGGAATAATCTTTGTGGCCTACACCTCATCAAGCAAACATCTTTTTCCACTTCCCCAGGAAGTGATGAGCTTTGCTTCATCCTTTATTTTTGACTTTGCTTCACCCTTTATTTTTCCGTAAGGGAAAGAGAAGTGACTTATAAGTGAAGCTGGGTCAGTGATCTGTCTTTAATGAATTGCAAGAATCTGCTACTCTTGAGATGTTGTTTAACCCTTGGGAACAACAGAAGCTCAATCCAGATCGATGACTCCATAACGGTACAGGTTTAATTAAAATTATAGCATGCCCTCACTTTTCCCAGTAGCACATTGAAGTCAAAATCTGTAGCTTCAAGACACTCCAAATCCCCTGAAGATCCCTGAAGATCTTGGGGTTTCAATCTACCTTCCTTTTTTTCCCCTGCTGGAAAAAGGTAAGCTGTCACAGCTGGAGTAGGAGCTTCAAAGCTCTAGGATTGCTGTCTCCTAATCTTTTTCCACCCAGAGCAAGGCAAGGGAATGCGAGAAAGAAATTGCATGAGTTCTTTGTTACAAAAAAAAAAGGTGGGGGGGAAAGTGTGCTTGGCCAAACAGGCAAAGCAGCTAGAGTAGGCAAAGCAAACAAGAAGCACCTTCAGAGATGAGGCCCAGCCAGAAGAATAACAATTCCTTGCCAAGTTTGCCACTCATCTTCCACAGTTATGCTGTGAATGAAGATAAAGTCGGCTTAGGAAACAAAACTGAAAGAAAGATTCAACCATTTAATCTTCTTAGACTGATTACTGCAAGCTGAGATAATGCTCTCCACTGTGTGCTTTTAGTACTTTCATATGTCGCAGCTTAGGCGGCACTTTGTAGGCTATGTGAAATAAATGCTGATGCTTTTAAAGCTTGCTTTTTCATTTGGCATCACAGTTTGAACAATTTTCATATATCCGATGGTCAAAACACAGTTGAATTCTCTCTTTATCTCCTTACAGGTATATAGATTAATTAAAAACTAATTTGTGTCAGTACCCCAGAGGCACAGCTTCTAGTATTTCATATTTTTTTTCAGCAAATCATTTTTTTCCAAATCTGCAGTCACCTTTGTACAGATTTTTTGATCTAAGGGTTATTATCAAAAATCCTATTTTAATAATATCAAAAGCTTACAAAAAAACCTTTTCCAGTACAAATTAACCCAATTATACAATTTACTTAGAATAAGTTCAAATATAACTTTAAAATCTGACTTTCCCAAATATAACCAGATTTTTATAATTTTTGTAGTATAGAATGATGGACAACATCTGCAGTAGTTTTCTACTGTTATCCATTCCTCAGGGGAGCCTACTTTGGCAAATCAAAGTTTTTTGAGATAGAAGACATCTGTCAGAAGTTCCTTTCACCATTTTAGCACTCACTACTCTTATTTGGGCTTCTTTCAAGTAATCTCACTTTTGAAAAGTTTCCTGAAATTTCAGCTGTTTTACCTGAGCAACTTTTTAGGGGGAAAACATCACTTCTTCTTGCTTTAATGTAACTCTGTACATTAATTGTTATTTTAATTGAAGCAACTTTGAAGGTTTTCTACTGTTAACCTGGGTAGGTAGACAGGCAGTTGAGTTTCCAAGCTAATGTTTTGTGAGAGATACTTTAGTGGACCACGCTGCATTTAGATTTCAAAAATTGGTGTTCTCTGAGCATGCTTGTTTTCTTGCAGATATTTCATTACCCTAACTAGGTAACATCATTAGTGCTAGTAAGGAGTGCTGTTTGCTGACAGTTTACATTCTGGTGTCTTGCCTGTCTGTGTTGGTGGTGGAGGTTAGAGATTGTTTGGATGGGCTGTTTACTATTTATTGATGGCTCTTTGAGATTTTCTTGATTGGGGTATTGTTTACTTGATTGTTGGTCTGAAGTTAATCTTGGAATTAATCTGTGTTGATTTGAGTGCTGAATACTGGTGGAGAGGTGCTGGAGTCTTCTTCTCTTTTGGGCTGGTTGATTGTCTCTTTTGCATACTCTATAGGTGTTGTTGCTGTTGTTTTTAAAAGTTTTTTATTTTATAAACAAACAAACATTTAGTACATCAGTCATTCCTTCCATGTGACATCTCAGTGTTTTCTTCTTGGCTCCATCTTTTTGTTGTTTCTTCTTTCTTCATTCCCGTTTAATCTATTACAATTTTTTCACAAGCTCTATAGGTGTTGTTAATGTCTATGTGTCTACTGATGGCTAATTTGTCAGAGTGTCAGGCTTCTAGAAATACCCTGGCATTTTTGGATTTGGCCTGGTCTAGGATTGTCACATTTTCCCAATTGAAACTATGGCTAAATTCACCTGGGGAGGTGGTTAGCAGCATCAAGTTTCTGGGTGTACAGCTAATGAGTAGACTAGCTTGGTCACTCAACAGTGAGGCATTTTCTGCGTCACATGAGGAAAGCTTATCTTCTTTCCCCTGTCCTTACCACTGTCTATAGAGGGATGATCAAGAGCATTCAATCGTATTGCATTACAGTCTGGTTTAGAAGCATTATTGCTTCAGATAGGAAGGTGGTGCAGAGTGGTGAGGATGGCAGAAAAGATAATTGGTAGTTCAATTCCTTCTATCCAGGACACAGCATGTAAGCAATGCTTGAACAGAGTCCGCAGGATTGTCTGGGACACTACTTATCTACTTCACAACTTGTTTTCCTTGTTACCTTCTGATTTTCCTACTTTCTCATATATGTATGGTGCAGGTATATATTTATGTATGTATGTAGCATATCTATATTTGTCTTATGTATGTGTTTGGGCAGATATATATACTTTCTCTTGAGATCAAGCAAAAGAATTTCATTTTTAATGTGGACCAGTGTCCTCACAGTAAAAAAACACACGACAATAAAAGTTATCTTACCTTACCTTACCTTACCTTACCTTACCTTACCCATATCTATATTTGTGAAATTAAAGCATTTTCATCATGTCCTCTGACTGCCAATTCATGGATGTATTCTGCCAGTCTTCTGCCTATTTGTCCTACATAGTGGTTATTGTAGTTGTACATTATACATTGTCTGTTGTAAATGACACCTGTTTTTATTTCTGGGGTTGCTGGATCTTTTGGTTTACTCAGGATGTTTTGAAGGGCTTTAGTTGCCTGTGTGCTGTGCTGATTCCATTTGATTGTAGTAGTCTATTTGTGATTTCTAAGATATTCTTGATGTATGGCAGCCTAATTCTTCTTAGGGTTTGGGTTAGTTGTGCTTTATTGGGTTGAGTGGTCAGTGACTTTTTGATAAAATTGTGCGGGTATCCATTTTGTTGGAATGTGTTGTATAGTGTTCAAAAAATATGTTGGTCAAATAACATTATAATTTATGAATTTATATTATGGTTTAACATCACAGGGATTTTTAGAAACCAAGGTCAGCTTTGGATTTGCTGCCTATATAGAGGAATCCAGAATAGGAATGTAAACATTATAATTAGCTTTATTACTTTCTTAAGAAGCAGCACATGCACATTTTAAGCAGTCATAAACAATGAGAAAAATGACCCACAAAGCAACATGAAAGACATCTTCAAAATGTGTAAGAGAAAAGCAAATATCAGGTGCATTTTCTCATGACGAAAGTTTCTCATGACCAAACATGACTTGCCAAAATATGAGTGCTAAGGAAAAGTGCATACAAAAATGTATATAGTAAAATAGTATATGAAATTTTCTAAGTGCAAAAAATGTTAACACTGAAGAGTTTTTGATTCATGATGACACTGAATATTTGATATCTATCATTACTCATCATGGCAAGCAGGGCAAACCGTTATTTTCAAGTCCAGCTCACCTCAGGTAGGGTTTTGGGGGCATGGAGTTGGCAAACAATATGGAAGCGTTTTGCTGTTGCTGCCCTTCAGATGATTGTTTTAAAGCTATGTATCATCTTTAGGCACTGTAGAATAGACTTTACTGGTTTGTTTTGTATTTTAGCTGAAACATTAATTGTGATTGATTTTAGTAGTACTCTGGAAGGAAGGTTTAACTGCAGAGTGCTGTATTTGTTCGCTTTAACTTTATTAACCTATGTTATTTTATTGTTAAATGGTTTAATTATATTGTTGCAGGCTTCTTTTTGAAGAATTTGTGGTCTTTAAGGCAGCCCATAAATATTTTAGAAATAAAGAAGTGGCAAAAATGAAATGTACGTAACAGATAATTCTAGCTCAAATCTCTATGTTTTCTGATATTTTAACATATACTTTTAGGAAATACAAGGAGTTGTGGATATGCTAAAGTTGGAGGTTTTGAGGAACAGTTTCTGGATTTGGTGGGTGAGCACACGTGTTCGGTTTCACTTTTACAAATGGTGGGTGCTCGTGCTCACACACGAAGCACCATTTGTGCAAGCAGTAAGCACATGTGTCACATGCCCAAATGGAGCTGTGCACATGCGTGCCTACTACTCACTCAGAGCCATACCCTTCCCCTCTCCCACTGGGTGACCAAGCTGGAAAGTTTGGAGACTACTATTCTAAAATGTCCCCTTTTCACTAATAATTTGTTGGAAGAAAAGCTTTTGGTATTCACATGAAAGTCAAAGGTCCATAAACCCAATGAACTGGGTCCCTGTTAGCAATGTAGAAATCACTCATCAAGCTTAGCATTCCATAGATATTGCTAATGGTTGTAACATAGAAATAGGTCTATGTTGCATAACCTTGAACGTTAAAAATAATATTTTGGAAATTTATTACAATTAATTATTTTATAAGGTTGATCCCTTCCACACTGCCCACCCCACAAAAAGACTGAGAAAAAGATACCAGATAAGTCACATTTAAAACAATCTGACAGAAATAGAGGACAGATTGATTTAACTTTTGCCCAGATTCTGTAGAGTATAATAAACTATTTGTCTTGAAATTCAATTTTAATTGGTTTCCCACACTATATAAAATAGCTAGACTTCACAAAATAATTTTATTAACTATATGTCTTGAAATTCAATTTTAATTGGTTTCCCACATTATATAAAATAGCTAGACTTCACAAAATAATTTTATTAACTAAAACTTTGGGTAACTCATAACTTTTGGTAACTCATTAATAATATCCTCTTAACAAAAATGAACTCCCCCCCCCAAGTGACTTTCCTTTGGCTTAAATGTTTTATGGTATTTCATAATTCTTATGCA